>NC_088885.1:10304864-10613364 GCF_037157495.1 Lathamus discolor
GAAAGGCAAAAGTGACCTTAATATTACTATTGCTTAGCATTGATGCAGAAAACTTTTGCATGGAGCTCCACTATCTTCTTATGCCACAGGAGTTAACTAAATTAAATCCTACATGCCAGCAATTCAGGAAAAAAACATCATTGGTTGCAATCTTTGTGTTCTTCAGTGACTTTTGTTCTATTCAGTCTCAAAGGGCACTGTGGGGATGAGCTTCATTTATACTAAAGTTAAAACAAATGTGTTTTACACCAAAGCCTAGTATAAATAAGAATCAAGTCTAGTGTTTCAGATGAGATAATCTATCATTTTTTTTTCTTCAAAACTTATTTCCAAGAGGGTAGGAACTAAACAAACGAAGTCACACGCTCCTCTTTTGATACACCCATGAAAGGTTATTTTCAGGCAAAATTGATTTTGAAGGCTAATAGAATTAAATTAAAAAAAAATAATAAAAGAGTGTGGCTTTGCAGCTCAAGAAGGATCTATGATTAGAGGAGACACAGCAGATCCTTTGCGGCTTTGTCTTCCACTGCTCTCCAGCAATGTTCTCCAGCTATTGTCCAGTCTGGCCTCTTATAGAAGAATGAATGCCAAGCCACAAGTGCATTTATTGTCCATTGTAGCAAAAAACTATGACTTTCCTACCTCAGGGTGGGAAGGGATTATTATAGATTTGTAATGTCCTATGAGATTATGGAGTTTTGTTAGCATACCAGGACAGACATCTGACGTATGTATGGAGGCTTCAAGTGGACTGCTGCTGTGTTTTAACAGAAGTTCAATAACATGTATCATAGAATGGATTCTGGTAAAAGCCACCTAAACTGACACCTCAGATGTACTCTGACCATCAGTACCTCATCTCACTACTTTTTAGTAAATACTGAGTTTTCCTCCCTTCATATGTGAGAGTGTCAAAGGAAAGTAGCTTAGTATCACATGTGCCCTTTCCTTCCACTTTCTCCTCACATACATGAACAATCACACAAAGAAGTTTAAGACCTGGATTTCATGAGCACATACCACAAACTACTCTTGCCACCACAAACTTCCCTGATGCAGGAGAGCCAGGGGCTTGTGGAACTGTGCTCCTTCAGACGATGAAATGCAGTGCCAACTGCGAAAGGTCTCCTAAGAGTTGTCATAGTCACAGTTTCTGCTTGCTACTGATTTGTCTTATACAAGATATGCTTACCATTTTTGTTGGAGAGTCTTCCACGGGTTTATATTTTTCCTCATAGAAATTCTTCCTCCTCTAAAGCTTTCCCATCTTTCATATTGTTCCATGATCCCTCTTGAGGTGCTGTTTATGTAAGAAAACAGGTATGGTCAGCAAGGTGTGTGCTGACTGTGTATCTGAGGCGTGTTAATCTATCCTGGAATGTGCTAATGAAGCATGCCTGAGATATTACAGTGACGAGCAGTAAAGAAATGGGTGTGACATACTGAGAATGCCAGAGCATCTTACTATTTATTTGCTGTCAACACTTAATGCAGACCCAGCATATGCTATTAAGAAATCATCTTTGCACTTGCATTTCATACCTATAATGCAGTAATTATACTTGGAAGGGAGGAATGTGTAAGGAGCATATACATCTCTTTGTCTCTCTGTTCAGACATTTTCTACAGCAAGGAATAAGCTCACATACTTTCAATGCAGGGCTGCTCTAGGCTAGTCTAGGAGAGCATGTGGGCTTTGGTTACGCACACTTACGTGGAGAACCTCAAGTTTTAAGCATGTACAAAATTGAACAAAAGCAATGGAAGGACCTGAATGCAGCGGTCAGAAAGGGGAAGAACCTGGAAGAGCAACTACTTACATCAGTGGACTTTAACTAGTGCCTCTTTCCATCCACTCTGGTAAAATTCATCCTCTACAAAGCAAATTATTTGTAACAGACAGTCCACACAATGCCATAACAAAGTGATTTTATTGACATTCCTCTATAATGATATGGTTGAATAGAAAGCACAGCCTGAGTATCATGTGACATTTTTCTGTCAATAGAAGCAAAATCAGTCCAATAATGAGGACCTTTCCTTCCATTGACTTTATGTAGTCTTTAACAAAACCCATAACAGACATCTCTGTTAGATAAATCGGAAGCTGCAGGGAATTTGGCTAATGGTAACATTATTTACTATACCTAGTATCTACTATCTACAGGCATCTGTTTTTCTACTAGAACAAAGGAACTACATGACTCACTAGAGAGAAAGGAACAATCCAATCTTTCGGACCTTGTGATAACTGGAAATCCTCTCCCAGATTTAGTATATTGCAATAATTTTTGTTTTCATGATGAACACTGAGGTACAGCAAGAATAATAATCAAAAAGCACCGCATTTGTCATAGAAAGATCTGTTGGTCTGCATTGGACTGAAAGTGTTTAATCTTGACTGGGAAGCTCTATTAATATTACTATGGAGACAGGGCAAATTATTATTTCGACAGAAATGAAACAAATCTCCAGTCAAATTCATCCTTCTGGAATTCCACAGACTGTCACAGGATTAACAGTGAAGGATGAGTTTAACTCATCCTCTGTGCATGTATATTTTAACCTATTTCTTATTCAGTTTTCATGTCCAAATTCAGTACCCTATTGTTTTCAACTAGAGGTATGTCAACTATTTGTTACAGTGAAACTAGAACAACAGAACACAAACCCAACAAACACCCCCCTTCCCACAGGCTGTCTCTCAGACTAGACTACGAACTCAAACCTTAGCTACAGTTCACAGGCACTTGAGCAATCTGGGTGAAAAAAGCCCTCTGTGCCAGACCTGTACAAAAAGCATGATTTCTCTGTTAGATGTACTTTGGACCACTCACTCACTTCTTGCCTTGTGATAGCCATGGATGTCCCTGGAACGTAAAAGTCAAGTTCTGAATATGTGCAGCTACATGATTGAAACTGAATGCTCACATAACATACTGCAAACTGAAGTGACAGCATCTGTGAGGTTTAGACCTGACGCAATTAACAGTAAGGTACGGTTGGTTGTACTGGATCAAATCCTGCATAGCTTATGTGGTTGAACAGTCAGGGAGACGTCAAGGTAGAATAGCTACCAGTGATTTAAAATACCTATTTTCATTCTCATACCTTCAGCTTAATGCTAGTACGGCAACAGAATTTCATACAGAAAAATATCCCTTTCCCTCCCTCTACCCTTAATGGCATCACAACAGCCACCTTGAGAAACATATGGACCCTCTGAAACCAAGTGTACAAATTACCAATATTCATTGTTCCTATCAAAAACTGAAATCCACAAAAGCTGTCAGTTTGCCTATTCCATTTTTCATTTGCATTTTAAAATCTACTGCTGTTGATGTCATTTCTTAATATAGCCCCCACCATGTTCCAAGGGAACTGAGCTGAACAGGTTATTTTACTGTAAATCTGCCCTATGGAATATCTTCCAGACTTTCCTGTGGGAAAGCAATGAAACAAGAAATTCTGTAATTAACAGTCAGTGTTTTACAAATGAAAACGCAGACCTGGGGAGGGCACAGATGATTAAATGAGTAAGAGCATCTGAATTGAAAGCTGAACTAGGAAGGGTATATGCCTTGCACACGCATAACAACAAAGCCAATTAATTGCGTAATGGGCAGGTTAAATAGCAGGTCAAGGGAGAAAGGGCTCCTCCCTCTCTCCTGTTAGCACCATTCGCTGCCTCACATTAACAATGCAGTGCCACCTGGATGCATGGCTTCCCTTCACTCCAGACTGAGGCCTGATTCTGCCCATGATATGATGCAATGAATGGAGAAAAACAGTGTGCAGTATCGATAAGGATATCCTAGAGATGATGTCAGTGTCTGAAAATCCACTGGGATAGTGCATCTGGGGAAGAGAGAGGAACGGACTGGAATGGTACAATGCAAGAAAAGCTGGGTATGGTATTTTCTCTCCTGTAAAAAATGAAAATAGACACTGTCTTCCTCTATTCCCTGCTTTAGATCCCAAAAAACTTGCAAGGAAATCTGCATGACCTTGTCACTTTGATGTCACCACAGTCACCTAAGAAAGTAACCTTCAAAAAATACTCAGCTGTGTGCTAGAAAGACAGCTTGGACCAAGGATTTTGATGGGAAGCAGCTAGCTATGCTGAATGCTTCCCAGAGCAGGAACACATGAAGTGCTTGAGACGCTATCTACCAAACACCATGGAGATGTGTAACACCTAATCCAGCTTAGTGTGTGGCGAGTCCCAGAACATGTGAAGAAGAGTTTCAGGAGAAAGCTTTCCTTGTTTCAATCAGTGGGGTTTGATGCTGTCTCTGAAATACAAACATCTTTTATTATGCTACAAAAAATAGTTTCCCTTTTCTCTTACTAAAATATAGCTTTTCAAGACTTAAAAAATTTCACTATACACTGTGTAAAGATTGGAGATTTTTTTTTTTTTCCTTTTTTTTGCTATGTTACTGAGACAGCTCTTGATGCACTATTTGCCTTGGCCAAACATGGACCAAGCAGTTGGATACTTCTCTTTTCCTCTATTTTTGGAAGACATCCAACTTTTGACATAGTGCAGGTGGCTTTATAACATCACCAGGCAATAAAATAAGAACCATACAGGAATTGCTGGATTTTGGAGCCCAGTGGTGAAGAGGCAGAAATGACATACACTGGAAGATTTGGTTGTTCACTCTCTCCTGGTGTGACTCGCTCTGATGTAACTCTTGTGCACATGACAATCACTCTTCAGAAAGAAGTGAAGATTTCCATTTCTGCTGTGCAGTGGGGGTGGTCATGTGGAACAGACGCCTGAGAGCTCGTGTGTGGAAATCATGAGCATCATTTTCAGTGTCTGGTACCATGATGCTGGCCCGTAGCAGCAGCCTCCATACACAACTGGAATACGACTACTCAGTAAGAATAACAACATACTATAAAACAGATTCTCAGTAAAAGCCATACAGTAAATTAGTATAAAAGTGGTTGAAATGTCACAGAAATGGAATGAATGGGGCAATTTAAATATCCCAAATACTTTATATATCATTGACAAAAGCTACTATTTCTGCTTAGAGACGTGTTTTTGGGTCCACCACCTTTCAAATACCTATTGGCCTAAGAATAAAAGTGGGGGAATGATCTACAACTCTCAGAATGCAGTTTTTCAAGTGCGATGAGTTTCTGTATAACCACCATAAAAATATGTGGGAAAGCAGCGTCCAGTTCTTTTCTCTTACGGGAAAAAACTTACGGGAATTACATGTGTCAGACATTGAACTGATCTGATTTTACAGTTTTCTGAAGCATAGCTAACACAGAACTACCAGTAACAAGCCCCCAGGGGGGTGTGGTATTTCATGTGAGCTGCTAGATACTATGATGTTACCTTCTCACTTACCTTCACTCACCCTTCACAAGTCTCTCACTTCATATTTCATGCATCCTTTAACATAGTTAGTGTCAGAAGATACTTTGTATTCCTTTTCCCAGTTAAGACAAACACTTTCAATCTGAGATTAGCCTTGGAAAACAAGGGCAGCAAAGATTAATAAATAAAACACAATCAGAGCAGTGAGGCTGGTTGTAACAGCCTCAGCAAACCCCACCCGAAGTCTTCTGCTGTTTACCTCTCGCTCCCTGGTTTCAGAGCTGGAATGCAAAGTACACCCAACTGAAGAGGGTTATGCCTGCCGTTAACAAGAGCTTGATCTTTAGCTCAGCGGTACCTAGCATGACCAGAGGGCCTTTGGGCTTACTCCAAGAGGAAGCGCAACAAAGTCTTAACTCAAAGAGAGTTACAGTCCCCTGCATCCCTGACTAGCACCTTCATTCACTGCAGCTTCTCATTTAACAGACCCTAGGCAAAAACCTTCTGTCTATGACCACACTTGAGGTTACGGAGATTTCCACTGGACAAGAAAAGAAAAACGACAGAAGTGAAAACTGTCCCCAGCAACCACAGATTAGCCCAGCTTCACAGAAAATAAATGGCTTCTGACACAGGGGATGGGATTGTCTAGACTTCTCATTTGGAAAGGAGCATTTTAAACATCAGAAAACAGAGACCTGGTAAACAGAACCCAAGGGTATTCGTCAGAGTAGAACATTCTTCTTATTTCTCCTTTTCCTTGTCATATACAATACTAAGGTAAAGGAGCCTTATCCTTTATGCTACATAATAAAACATCCATCTTGAATGTGCACAACCTTGTGCTTCTTATGTGGTAAACATTACAATGGAGATGCCCCTCCCAATATCTCTGAAGTGCAAGTTCTCTCCAGTGCTGGCAAGTACCAATCGTAACAATTGCTGTTATGCTTTGCATTGCGTTACAGGTTGGTTTTTTTAGTTTCTGAAGGTCTGATCTGCACCATGTGTCTGGGCCAGTTCCAGCTGATGCAAGTGATGTGGATCATGAGTTCATCTATAAAAATGTCAGTTTTGCTCATAGGTGTCTCTTGGATGGACAATACATACAGAGAAAAACAAGGATGGATGAAGATACATTTGACCAGCTCCTAGTACTGGGTTCAACGGTTAAGAAGTAAGATGGGCTGTGAATTGATTTAGAAGATGTGGCCATATAAAAGCTTGGAATGCCTGATGAGGGTTTTTTTATTTTTTAATCAACGTAGGTGGAAGTAAACATTTATTAACATTTGGTCAAGTGTAGTGTAACTTGCATTTGTATTTTCATTGTTATTAATGGAGGTATGTAGAGATATACAGAAACCTTGAGACAGTTGGTTTTCTATTGCATACAGACTAGCAGTCCATTGGAAACAGAGGATGAAAGCATGAAGGTTAGATCTTAGAGGGAGGCAGTTCTTCATGCACAGCTTTTGTTAATCTTGATTTTGTTTCTTTGTTTTTCAAAACTAAAAACATGGGAAACCAAGATCAAATGATGGTGGACAGGAAAGGTGACATCATCAGCCAGAAAAACACCAGAGGTGCCTGAACCCCCTCATTCAAGTCCAAAGGTGCTAGTTTCTTCAACAGCTGTCAGCAGCTTTTCATACAACATAGAATATGAGGGGTAAGGTGGAAGATCCAAACGGTTGAAACATGTGTGTGCCCTGCAAAAGGAAAATATGTCTCAGGTTAAGTTTAATCTAAATAACTAGAGAAAGTAAGAACTGAGAAAACAAGTTCCTACTGAGACTCAAAACATTCAAGTTCATTCAGGAGAGAAAAAGAAATTCTAACTATTACAACAAATCGCCAAATTCTGAGGTACTGCAATGCACATACACATGAATATTTCAAAGAGAAGCTAAGTATCAACATAACATCATTCTCTGCTATCTCTGCATTCGACGTTTGCAAAGATCTTGTAGGGGTCTTCATATAAAGAACACTGGAGGTCACTGAGGAGATGGGGTCTAGGCCCAGATAGAGAGAAAACCACTATTTTGGTTGCTTTGAGTTTTTCCCCCCAAAAAATACAACTCAGCTGTACATCCAGCATGAGCAACCGGCAAGTTTTGCACAAGTGGACAAGCATAATGTGATGAACTCTACTGCCAGAATGGGCTCAGTGTGTGTTTATAGTGAGGTAGGGCTGATTGGTAAAAGACCATTCAGTGATCTGCTATGGAAGGAAGGTTGCTGCAAACGCTCCTGTAAGTCAGCTGCTGGCCATCTGCTGCAGGGCTGGCCTTTAGATGCTATTTATTTGTAATAGCCAAGGTAAAAGCAAAACATTTTGTGCAGAGCAAGCTGCCAACTTGATGACCCTCTTTGCCCACAGTTCTATCATTGTATTTACCCCAAGTTGGCAGCACCTTCACAAGAACCCGTGGAATGGGTTCCTCACAAATCTCCACCTTGTTTCAGCTTTTCTGCTAGCAGCAATTAGACCCAGATGCAGACTGTACTGTGTGAGGGGCTATACAAATGTGGAGCAAAGCAACAGTCCCTGCCCCAACAGTTCATCCATTTCAACTGATTGAAAAACTGTAAAGCTCATTCAACAAACACTGGGGGCACGTTTTCATTGAAATAGTCTCATTTTGTATGGTCAGCTTGCAGTTCTACATGATCCTACAAACATTTCTGTTTCCTCTTGCTTCCTGTAATGAATGTGAATTGACTAAAATGTAGCCTCAGTGGCTAACAATGTCTAAGCTTCTGGTCCCTAGTATTTATAGAAGCCATGAAGTTGTTTCAGCTTTTCTGTTTCATACTATAATTCAATGTTATTTCTTCCAAACTGAAGCAGAAGAGCTACCTTGGAGAAACTATTTGAAACCATGCTACCTTAGGCCACCCACAGAGTGAGAAAAACATGATACTGATACATGGGCTGGCCTGAGACTTGCAGATTCAGAGGGAGAGTTTTATCAAGTACCAATGGTGAAGCAATCAGGCAACTGAAATAGCCAAGAGCACGTAATCTTCACTGTATCACAGCATTTCAATTAGGAGCACTTTTACCATCCTTTTCCCTTTCTGAATGAAGATTTGTTAGCTGATCACTCTCTCAGAGTGTACAATAAACACAGAATTTGTGGGAATGAGCTGGGCACACTTGAGTCAGTGAAAAAGGAACATTAATAAAGCCATTACTGAATGCATCTCTTGAAATTAAACATGGCAGCTCATGAGTCTCACCCGTGAATAGCCCTGCACTGTTTATTGTTTATCTCAGCAACCTTTGGCAGCACAAGTTGTTTCTACAACTGCCAATACGTATCAACCACTGGGAGTTACTAACTGAGGGATTCTTGTAGTCCTTTCAGAACGTGCTTATCATAGGCAAGACAGCACCATTCAGAGACAGTCAGTCGTGAGGAGATCAGCTGCCTGGCTCCAGAACTGGGAGTCCCTCCCAGCCCAAATTATTCCACAATTCTATGATTCTAGGGTGGCTCAGGTGTGGATTCTGCTAATGTAACCTTGCTGAACCTAAAGTAATTGATCTGTATGGTACTTAACCATGGCACATTTTACTATATGAGACCATAGCATCTCAGACACTGCTGTCACACGTCATACTATGCAGTGCAGACATAGCTGCAGCCACTGACTGGTGTTTACATTCTTGCTTAGAAGGTCTTAGAAGGTTTACTTACAGCCTCTCAAGGAATTTATTATGGGGAGCAACTATGACAAAGAAAGGAAGAAAAAGTTACCATGTTTAGAAACGGCAGCACTTTGCTCTCCTGTTCTCCAGTTGAACAACTTCGTAGAAAAAATGTTTTCACTCCAAAAAAGGCAGTGAGTGTGTACAGAACCCCCTCCTACCTTACTTAGAGATGAAATTTATCAACTAACATAAGGCTTGCATTCGAACATAGCCATGCCTGTCAGGCAGAAACTGGGCATTTCTCCTTTTCACCTTGCTTTCTTTAGAAGAAAGAAGAACCCACAAACACTTCTTTGATCAACCTCAGGACTCACAGGTATCAACTTTTTACACGCTGCCTGGGAACCACTGCTTAATAGCTGAATATAGATTCATAGCTGGTATTTCTATTGTATGTGAGAAAAGAGGAAAGAGAAGAGGGATGGGAGATAAGGAATGATAAAGGACAGCAAAGCATACACAGTCCAATGGGAAGGATGGAAATTATGAGAATGAAGTTCTCTGTAGTCACTTTTTTAATTGCTATATGGTATTCTGGTGTGATTAAATACCTGATCACCTAACAGACAGGGACAGAATTCTCTTACAAAAGATCAGATATTTACTAGCACTGATAATCTTTATCATGCACAACCTGCAGACACTGTGGTGGTGATCACTTACATTATTCTGCTGAATGAAAATCTTGTTTGATGAAAGGGTAGTTGCAGCTCAGCACTGCTGGAAAAGTGACCTCATTGTGTCAAACGTGATTATTTGACTCACTGGGATTCACACTGAGGTACTTACTTCATTGATACTCAAACAGAAATAACCTTGGAGCTGACAGGGGTTTTGAGCAGGGGAGGAGCACAAACAGAAGATGGGGCAGTGGCATTTCTAGGCACTGAACACTTCTGCAGGCTGATGATTTAAGAAAAGGGAACTTTTGGCTCCTACAGCTGCAGTAGGAAACACTGCTAGTTCTTTGCACTGGTTTCTGGGCCAGCAGTTGTGCTCCCACAACACTGGAGCAAGCTGTGTCTGTTCATTAGTGTTTGCTGGGGAACAAAGGCGTGGCCCTTGCATGACCCAGGGGACCTGAAGGGAGGCTTCCTGCCTCAGAAGAAGCTATAGCTGGAAGAATCCTCCATCCATCCCTACTCAGGCAACCAGTTACAAAAAGTAAAATATGCAACTCCCTTATTTCGGGACAAAGCTTTGTATATTGGACAGGCAGAGCAAAACTCCACCTTGATGAACAAATTTACACTGACAGATCTGTAAATCTGGCAGTTTCTTTGGAATCTGCTTTAGCCTTTTAGGGTCAAGAGATCTGGGATTAGAACACATCTCTGAGCTGTACGGTACTTTGACTTTCTAACATGGGTGGTCTCAAAGTCAATGTAGATAGGAATAACACGTCTGGTACACATGCACACTCCAGAAATGAACTACTGGTGTAATCTAACTTTTATTTGTATTAGATGAACATATTACACCAGCATCACCGTGTTCATGTAGAGGAACTGGTACTGATGAAAAAGTCCACCAATTTAGAATGAAGGTACCAGATTTTCAACTTCACTGAGAAAGTCTTGCACCCTCAGTGCTTTCAAGAAGCACTCTGGCATTATGTATTAGTGGCTGTTCTTCAGAAAGTGCTGCAATTAAGATATTTACACCATGCCTCTTTTCTGGGAGTGCCATGGTGCTGTCACAAGTGCAAATGCGTGGCTGGTTTTATCACATCTTTGCTTACTATAAGCAAATGGCAGTTTCATGCTCCATTGCCAAAGCGTAAGGACAAGACGTATAGGAGAGCTGTCTCACTGCTTTAGACATCTGGAGCAGCAGTAAGATAATACAAAAAGAGTCCTGGATTCTCCCAATAGAGCTAAAAATTATCTTGGTGCTTTGTAAAACAGCTGAAAACCCAAAGGCCAGGCTAACCTATCCCCAGTGACCCACCAGCTACCTGCATGTCAGGGAAGCCAAATGCATCAGCTTTAAGGCAAGCTTCCATAACAATCCTCACAGCATCACATTTATTGGGTCATGGCCTAAGAACTAAGCCAGTAATTAAGAGGTACAATCCACACCTAAACACATAAATGACTAAATCTGATGATTGCTAAGACACAAGAAAGCTGTTTGGCTGGGGTTTTTCCTAGGACATGGAGCATGGAGCAAAGGTAACCCTCACTGTGAAATTGTAGGAATTGTTAGAGGGAGAAGGGAATTTATTGTGGTTTATTTAAAACAGCTAGTTACACTCATAGCATATCACAGAGCCAAAAGGCCTACAGGATATGACATACAACTTTCTTTTAGCCTCTAAGTCTAAGTAAATACGTAAGTAAATCTAACCAAACATGAGCAATCCATAATCAGGCATTTAAAGAAAGTTTTAAATAACATTTATTTAGTTGCTTGACTAAGGGTTAAGGGAACCTCCAGGTTTAGCCTGTGTGTTTTATGTACTTCTTAACACTGTGTATACTTGGCAGCACCCCATAATTTCATACAGATGCAGGTAATAATTCAGGGTGATCAAGCTGTGTTTATCCCCCATGAGCAAGTGCTGTTTCTCTTTCCCCTGGCTAAAATGAATGCAGAGCTCTAAGACTTCTAAAAGGTGCTAACAACTTTCACCTGCAAAAGAGGCCTCTTTCAGGGAGAGCAACAAGTCTGGTGATCAGCAGACAAACATCAAGTCGTTAATATGGATATCTTGGGGCTAACTGCATCTGGGCCATAAGCACTGCCTGGGTTCACAAAGGAAGTTAAGCAGAGCAGAAAGAGGCCAATTACCTTTTCAGAACTTAATGGGTCAGCCCAGGGCATTTTCTGTGGCTAAGGTTCCCCTCCTCACCCCTTTCCATCCCAGAAAGAGTGAAAACTGATCTCTGCAGGAATGCTGCGTAAGTCCGTGACTTCCAGTTGCTGCCTGTCTGCAGGCAGGAATGCCCTTGGTAAGGTCTGAAACCCTTACATAGAACCGAACTGTACCTATATATATATAAAAAAGGGGGATCTGGCTTACACATAGCAAACTGTAACTCTCAGGCTTTCTCTCCACATTGCAGGCTGAAGCTCAGACAGCACGAGTCATCTCACTGACCTTGCATGTTTTCATCTGTTTTTACATCTCAGTGCCTATATGTCTAGCTTTCACATAGGCTCTAGCTCTCCATATAGTCTCTGTAGAGCCTTTATGGTCAATGGAGATAAATCAGGATGTACCAGGTGTGATTCAACTGAGCTATTGTAAAAGTCTGTGTTCAGGTGAGATGAACTGTGTCTTAAAAACACTTACTTTCCTGACTTTAGAGGGAGTCCACATAAGATGTCAGCTCTGAATGTCTGCTCCTGTGTCTCCCCACTGCATAAACATGGGCTTGAGCAGGCTTGGACTAAGAAGGTGAACACATTTGGACTTTGCCTCTCCAGAGGACTCTGGAGGTCTGCTCAGGTCCATGTGTTATAGCATGCTTCTGGGTAAACAACACGGATGGCAAGTAACCAGGAAAGCATCCTTTGGAGGGCAAATGTTATGTAAAAAGGTCACGCAGCAAAAGTATCTCAGAGGTGCTGAGATGCAGCCCCATGAAAAATGTTCTGTAATCTCAGTGGGGCAGAACCTCAGGCAACTGTAAAGATGTTCAAGTGACTCACTTCAGTGAAGATGGATGAGTGCTGGTCATGGACAGAGTGCTGGAGAAGAACTCAAAGCTGAACATATCACTAGCTCTGCTATGGCTCTCTTGGGTGGCCTTAGGCAAGTCAGACCACCCCTCTGTACCCCAGCCCCTTTGTTCTGAAAAGGAAGATGACCTCTCTTTTGGGAAGCACTGTGAAATCTGTTGACTCTCTATGACATTATGGCTCATCTGCTTCTAGCTGGTTGACTGAACTAGATGTAACAAATTGGGTATTATCACCACATGGTCTGAAGTCCTTCCCCAAGCTTCTTTGTGATGAAAAAGTGGAATCATCAGAGCAAAGGAAGGGATTACACTCAGGCCTCTGGCCAAAATTTAGAGACAGATTCTGGCTTTCATGGCTCTGTAAACTCACACATATTTTCACTGGTATTTTGGAAGTAAAGGGAACAGAATCAGCTCTCAATCTGTTCCAGAATAAAAATAAGAGAACCACGTTTGGACCAATGGAAATCTTGATCTTAACTATTTCCCAGGATTCAAAGACATTTAAGTTGAGCCTGCAAATCAAGAAGGCAGCGTAAGAAAACCCTTTTATCCAAGTGTAATTACAGAACAAACTCATAATTGTTCTTTGCTGTTTTAAGATGTCCTCACTGCATTCATTATCTTTCACTGGCAGAGAGACACAAGTACCAGGCTCACCTTTCCCAGAGCATTTCTGGTTTTACATCCTAGCTAGGACATACCTTGGGAGGGAGGTGATTTTCCCCCATTTCTCTATACAGAAGCGCCGCAGCCCATTGCTCCCTCGGAGAGCTGCAAAGCCCTCATACGGCACGCTCGATGTTCCAGTGACAAACTGCAACAACCGGAGCCTCTGCTCATTGTTAAATCTCTCCACTGCTGCCCAGAACCACCGTATTACAATGTGTCCATCATGGTAACCTAAACCAAGAAGCACAAGAGAGAAATTCAAATCACTCCCGCCAAGTGGGAAGTGAGTGTAACATCAAAAGGCATTCCTGCTATCACGGGACAGTGGGTTTCTCCCTGAAAAGATCCTGACATAACAATACATCCTGTTCTTGACGAGCAATAGGTTCCAGCCCTCATCCTGTCCTGGCTCTGGGTACTGTAATATCACTAAGTCATTTGAAACCCTGGAACTCAAATATGTATTTGAGGTACACTGGCCTCTTGCAAATCCTTTGGCAAGAACAGGGGTTACCTGCATGAGGCATAAAAGACCAATTGCGATATACCACACAGTGTGAGTCCTAATGACTTAACAATCTCTGGCTCCCAAATAAAATCTCTTTTGTATTGCAATAGTGTTGAACATACGGATAGGAGTTTCCAGCCACAAGCCCTTCCCTGGCAAACTTCCCACCTGAGGGCCTCTGTGCCTTGGTTTGTGCTAGTGAAAGCCACGATAAGCCCAGGCTGAATTTAGTTTCAATAGCTAACCAGAAAAAAAGTAGGGGACCGGCTGTGCTTGTGGTAAGCTGCATATTTCAAGGTAACACAAAGGCTGGGCCATCAGCAGCAAAGACTTACACCTTGTATTTCAGGGGAGAATACGTGCACCTCGGGGACTTCCCTTTCGTAGTGCAGAACTGGTGGATTTCACATTTATACATCGTCCAAGACAGCCTGGATAAATCCTGCTCAGTGTTTAAAGCAAGACCAGGCCAACCATTAGAGGAGAAGAGATAAAAACTCCAATTTGCCATAGTTTAGGCTGAGGGGATGGTTAAGCAAGATCTGTATGTTGTAGAAGTGTAATTGGGAACTGTGAAATTCAGGTCCGTGCTGAAGCCAAGAGAACTTGTGGTACTACTTTCAGTGAGGCCAGGAGTTCATTCAGTCATCTAAGCAACTTTAAAATCTAATACTGCAAATCCTTTTCAATCCTTATTAGTCAAAATTCCTGTTCTGTTAAGAAGGTAGGAATTATGGATAAAACCTGGATAGAAGTAGCAGAAGCAATTTCATTATTATTACATCTGTTGATCCAAACCTGAGATTTTACTTCATGAGTTATTACTCAAAATATTCCTGAACAAACTGGGTCATTTCCTTCATGAAAGACAGAAGGAAGAGATGGACAAAGTCTTTCGTGTTTTAGACTGAAATCAGTCAATATATAGTATCAGCAGGCAGTTTACCTCCACGATATTCTGTGTTGTTTCGCCAGTCATTGAGGTCTATTTCTGCAGTGCCAGCTATAACCAGCTCCAGTTCTCTGGCATCAAAAACAGAGACAAGCCTGGAGTCTACAACCTGGAACAAAAACCACTTGTAAGCACAGTTTCAGACTGGAAATAAAGCAGATGCAGTATCTTGTAAACCTATGGCTCTGATGGCCAGCTCTTTAATCTGACAAAGTCTGCATGCTGACAGCTGACTTCCTTTCCTCTGCTGATAAATCTGTGCTCCTCTTTAGGGAGTCTGCTGATGTTTTGAGCTGCAGACAATGGTGACACATGAGATTTGGCCAGAATGAAACAATACAAGTGTCAGGGCATCATGTGTGCAGAACACTCTTCTTGCTATACTCATTCTGACGAGTGATTTTCATAGTCAAAGACTGGATTTGTGACACAAACAATTTATTTTATATTTGTTTCACACTGGAATTTGATTACAATTGCATAGGAGTGCCCTCAGGTCTTCATCCACTGAAGATGCATCTGAGGTTCACTTTCTTCATTATGTGAAACCAAAAGCTTTAACGTCCTGCAGTATTCACAGGGAGAAAAAAGCTGGCAAACCATATGCACACTTTAGTAAACCATATGGAGTCACTTACCAACCCCTTTCTACAGGAAAGGGTTGATCAAGTCTGTTCAGCTACAAATCCACCCTCACTGACTTCCACTCCCTGTAAACATTGCACAATTCCCTGGAACCATCAGCTATCAGTATTCTGCGTGTCTGTTATCTGCTGCTTTATTTTCCAGGGCTGCCATTCTTTCTTATTTCCCTCCGCAAGACAGCCCTTAACTTCTACTTACAGTGTACAGCTGCCAGGGCAAGATATATGTTTGAATATGCTTAGTAAGAGGCAAGAATAGGTGACTACATGGGTTGGTCAGCAAAGCCACAGGTTTTTGTCCCATCTCTGGCAGTCCTTGTAGCAGCTCTGTCAGAAGAATGTTTTCAGATCCAGGTCTTGAGCAACAATAAATTACCAAAATCCAGGGACAACAACAGAGCAGCATCCATGAATATCAGTAAGATAATAGCTGACTGCATCCTAGGACTGACTTTACTGGGATGAGTCCCTAAAGATACACCAAAGTGTACGATTCTTCATGATCTTCTCAGGTATCACAGCAGGGTAAAGCAAAATTTGCAAATGCCTACTTCTCTTACTATGTGAACAGAAAGCATTTGTTCATTACGCTTCATCATATTCAGAATACACATTTCTATTCTTTCTCCCTTAATGCTAAACATGCCATATCCAAGGTCCCTGTCTCTACTGATCCAGGCACTCCAGTTCCTTGCCATCTGTGTCTGTTTAGCTATTTCCTAGGGTACTGCTGAAGAACAGTTTAACCATGGGTTCATCTCATTCAGATGAGGAATGGAAGACTATAAGAACATCTCTTTGTTACTTACTTCGTAGAAGCCACGGACCAGGGCCTCTGTTTGCTGAACCACTCCTCGTTCCACTCGCCACTTAACCATTCTCTCGATGTACTCTTTTTTGTTCTTTTCTGTCACTGCTGTATTTGCTCCTCCAGATTTCAACTCTCTCTCTGTCACCTACAGAACAGACACAAGAAGTGCTGTAGCAATGCATGGCTCATACTCTGTTTCAAATTTGACTTGTACTTTGAAAATGCAAGTGAAAAACCTAACAGCCGTATTTCTTATCCTGGCCTGCTGCTCGTTTGCAGTAGAATCAGAAAGGGTAATGAGGGACACCCCTCAGGCCTTGCCCTAGAGCCTTATCCTCGGCTAAAGCTGGACTGACCTTTAGGTTACTCCAAACTGTACCAGCAAAAGTGATTCAGGGAGCACCATCCATAAGCCATACACAATGTGCCGCTCTGGTCCATCTTTTCGTCCTTCTCCTCTGCTTTCCCCTTCTAGGAGCTGCTACCATACCAGCTTGCTACTTGCTGTAGATTATCCAAGCAACAGTACAGGCAACAACAGGATGGAGAGCCTGTTTTGCCAACTGGAAGGGATATCTACTTGTCTCTTAGGCAACAAGTGTTATCCTTCCCTAAGTGCTAATAAAAATGTTTACTCAGAAATCCCAGTAGCCAAAGATACTATCACAAAATGCATACTGCCAACACACTAGTTGAACAAAAGCTGTACAGCACCCTGCATAGAGGACAAATACAGCCACTGTGGGATTCAGAATTTTGTATCAGCCATCCAAACCTGTGTTTGTACTAAAATAACTTACTTCTTTGTTTTATATCAAAACCTACAGCATTTCATTGCATTTTAATGGTAATTTGGCTGGCTTGGGTTACTAAGGCTTAAAACTGAGAAGGGATTTAAGGAATCAATCTAGATTCTACCCAGCAAGCACATACTCCTCACGTGATAGAAAACAGTATTTATCTTGCAATTATTTTCACAGCCAACTCTAGTGGATTTAAAAGGAAGAATGTTTTGCTCTCCTCTTCGGTTTTCTGCTGCTGTAACAATGATGTGTAGCACAGATAGCAAATGAGCTGCAGGAATACATATTCATTATTTGTATTATTTACATATTATTTATATTATTATCTATTTATTAGCCCAACAGAGCACACAGCATATATATAGTATTTAGGTCACTTTGCTTGAGGGACCTGTTGTAACATTATGAATTACGGAAACACTGAATGAGTCACCTAATCTGTAGCTTTGTTGAGAAACAGCAAGAACCAGTAAGGTTGGATGTAATGAGTTAGGAACTCTCAGCTAGTTTGGGTTAAACTCCCAAATGTGTGTCATGGATCACCATTATACAAGCAACGCTGCACTGTCCAGGGGGCAACACTCTGGCCCGGTTGCCATGCTGGCTTCTTCAATACTGTGCAGCACTAAGATACATCTGTCAAAACTAAAGACTAAATGCTATCTAGTTTAAAGCATGACCATAAGTCCACATGTCCAGTTGCAAGACTTCCCACAAACACCCAGACATGCTGGTGAGTTCTTCAACTTGTCATTATCCATACAATTCCAAATACAATGGTTATCTACAACTGGAAGCAGGCAATCAATAGCAATGTGTCCCTGTTTTTTCTTTCTTGTTCATAGAGGCATTAACTAGAGCTAGAATTCAGAATCAGGTTTCAGAGTGGCAAGAAGATATGTCAAGCAATCTTGCCCATTCCTGTAACCTGACTGGAGCAATTGCCAGGGCTCAGAGAGAGGCTGTGTCCACATATAGAGCTTGGAGACAGGCCTAAAGAACACCTCCTACTGGGTAAAAGCATGAGAAAGTAGTTAGGGTCACAACAGACACGACTCTTGTAAGTGAAATTCTCAAATCTTTGCTATTACAGTAGTGCTCCAGGCACCAGTATGCCAGAAGGCTGGAACTCCTCAGCAGTAAATTCCAATTAAAAAGGTACCAAGAAAGAGGATTTTGCCTGAAAAGCTTAAAGCTAAACACCCATCAGAAATGAGACAAGAAAGGAAAAATGAAAGAAGTAGTGACTGGTCCATAATAAAGTAATTGTGGAGCAGGACAAAAGGGCTGTAACCCACCTACAGCTTCTCAAAAAGCCACTATTTCTTGTTTCCCTTACCCAACCCTCGAACTACAGCTTCTCAAATATTAGCAGAGCTCCCACTGTGACCTACACTTGGACACATACCCAGCAAAGCAATGCTCAGATGGCATTTAAGTGGTCAGATACCCTTGGCACGCATGAATTTCCAACTGGGATCCATCTGTGAGCATAAAACGTGACTGTGATTTCTTCTTTATTTTGCTGTCAGCACTTAGCAAACCTCAGAAGGGTGAAAATCTCATTTTGACTTGGGACTCTTGGATTCTGACAGCCAGAATTCACAGTGAGAACCACTGTTTCCCCCATCCCTAGATCTAGCAAGGTTATGTCTAGTGCATGTGAAATAAAGTACTAGGCAACATGGCAACTGGCATAAAATTCTGGTTTTCTCACTTTCATATCACAGTATCTACAACAGATTGTGATTTGTTTCTATTCTCTTTGGAGTCATCTCTTATCTTCCACAACAGACTGCTATGTAATTGTCTAGCTCTTTTCTTTGGGGCCAGCATACCAAGTAATTAATGCGCCAAATGTTACTTTCAGATGTGTCTGGGCCATTCAGGCTGAGATTCTTATTCAACTTTGTAATCTTCCAATGTAAATACAAACTTGTCTCATCTGTCTGTGTGAATATGTCAGTATATTTCTGTCTGTCTTTGTGTATTAGTCTTATATAGCCATACCTTCCAGGGAAACCACTGTACTGTCAACTGAATGTCACGCAAGCTCTCAGCTCAAAGCTCATGAAACCCCCCTGCATTTAAGTCTGTGGAGAAACAGGGTTGTTGTTCCTACAGAGGCTTCTTACTTAAATTCTTCTGTCCTATCCTTTTAATTTCATTCACCCTTGACTCTGCTCATCCTTCATAACCTTGTACTATAAACAACCTAAGTTCAGTTTTGAAAATATCCCCTCAAGTCTTGAATGCTTTCTGTTACCTTCAAGCTTATAGCTGAGCAGCCCTTTAACTCCCAGGGCCAGAATTCCTCCCTTCAGAAATCAGTCACCTCTCCCCTGGCTCACAGAGCTATCCTAGCTCTGTGCAAACTCCTACTGTCAACTTCATTTTCAAGGGCTAAGAGCCACTCTCTTCCCTTTGACACCGTGTGTCTGCTCCTTATACAAGTTAACTTCCAGTTAACTTGCAGTACTTGGTGAGCTTGGTTCTTCAGCCTCTGGTTTTCCATATCTCCTTGGAGGTCATTAATCTTGGTCTGGATATTGCTTTGGGTCTCTTCAAGGGTTCCCAGAGACAGTTGTAATCTAGCATGGGTTACAACACCGAAGAGCACCAGGGCTTCAGTGCAAGCCAAAGAATCCCACAGGAGACACTTGTTCCCATGGCCAGTCTGGACTTAAGCCAGGGTTGCACCCCATTTAAAGTTACAGTTATCCAGATCAGCCAGGTTAAAGAGATTTATCTGACTAAGGCAGAGTTGAATGGTAGAAAGCATAATAAATGGATGTACATACCAAGTTATTAAGTAGGTGGAAGGTAAAAGACACAGAATCTAACAAGGAGCTTTTAGACAAAATAATGGTGAGAGTTGCCAGGTCTTACACCACCTGCCAGATGTTTTTCTTCCCTCCTAATCCCCCACCCTTTCAGTCACATCAGCTTTAAGTTACATTGCTTGCATTCACTGAATGCCACATCTGTGTGAACCAGACCCTGGTGAGAAGAGCTGCACTCCACTTCAGAGAATTCCTCATGCTCATCAGTGTGTGGCTCAATAGGCCTGTAGGGGGTTGGTATTTTATATGATAAACCCTAGGAATAAACATCTGCATTGAAACAAGTGGCTTGAAAGAATCAGAAGGTAGGAGAAGGAAACGTTATTGAAAGGCTAAAGGATCTGTTCTGACAGAAAGATGTTCATCATGTGCAACTCTGTCAGCTTCAGACTGGCTTTTCAGATGTTTTACATAGCTGTGCTCACCTGTCCAAACACCTCCTCGTTCACCGTGAAGGTGAGATCCAGGATATCTGTGATGTTGTTATCCTTCATCCACTGCAGACTCTGATGGAACTCTTCATCCAGGTACTCTAAGTCACTTAAATCACATGGCCTGATTGCAAGGCAAGAAAAAAAGATGTAGTTGTACATAAGACTCCATGACTATTGGCAGATGGACTTACTACTAACAATGTGAACAGATCTGTGCTGAAGAGCCAACATAAAGCTGGTGTTCATTTGGTTTTGTTAACATCAAAGCCTGTTATACAGACCCTCTCAAAGCAGTTCTGCAACTGCTTTGCATGGCTGGGCTCAAGGCCAAATCTGTTGGCTGCCTGCACTATTTGCTGTCAGAGGGCACCCCTGGGGCTTGATTTAACGTGAATCTTCAGGATGCCCTGCACCTCAGAGCACATGCTTACCTTCAGGATGGATGGGCTCCACCATGCTGTGCCTGGCTGCTTCCCACATATCTATCATCCTCGAGGTGAGCACACAAGACCGACATAGGGCAGACCAAGCAGCCTAAACTTCTGCTAGTAAGGAGCATGCTTTGTTTGCTGAAAGGGCAGGTGGTTTCAAACCTCCTAAAAGGGCAGTAACGATGCAGGGAGCACTCTAGGTTTCAGGCTATTTCCAGACTAGCTCAGGTACAACAGAGAGGAAACTGTTTGGACCCCAGCAACAATCATTGTTAAAAAAATATTAATAAATTAAATACATATTAAAGAACTCAAAGGATGTTAAGACAAGTATCTTTGTTGACCTGGCATCATCTTACTTGAACAATTTCAGCTAAGTTTTATTCTGCTCTTTGTCATTTAATTGCAGTCTGAACTTACTGCTTCTGGCTTTTCTCATTGCTGCAAATTTTATGTACCTTGACTTACTGCAGTCTATAAAGAGGGACAGATTGTCAGATAAAATTAACCTTATAAACTTGACATTAGAAGCAATATATTACTGGTAGCTTCTGCTTACTAGTATAAAAGACAGTACAAGGCCAAGAAGAAACATTCACTGTTGATATCTACATGAGCATACCTAATGAACCCAAGTTGTGTTTTAGAATGAAACCCAGTTCCACCAGTGAGGCATTAGAAATTATGTATTTTTCTTAATATGACTTCCCTCCCTTTTTTGTTGTTATTTTGATTTTTTACATCAAAGATACTTTTCAGTCTTCCACATAGTTGAAGTCTGATAAGTTTTCATCAGTAAGTTACTACTTTATCAACAAGTAGTAAACTGTGGGATTATGGGTCAGTACTTTCAAATGTCTGTTTGTAAATGTTATACTTACTATGCATTTTTACCAACATACTATTTATGGAAGGCAGGATCTTGGACAAAGTAAAGGAAAATTAAAACATGTTTGTTTTCTATCACAGACCAACCAAACATGGAAAGAACCTGAAGGTCAGAGTGCTTGAAGCAACTCCACAAGGCTCTGTGTCTTTGCAGGACTCACTGTGGGATCAGTGTTTCTGCACAGTTTCTGCATGCTGATACTTACAGCCTTAGTAGTGCTTTGTAGAACGGCCTTGTGAAGAAAGCATCAAGAAGGTACTGGTGAATGAGAGCAAGGCCAAGAATACGACCACTGAACCTGAACCTGGGATATAAACATACAGAGTAAATGAAGTGTAACTCAAGATACTCAGCACAGAAACTTACAGAGGTAGCAACGGGTTTTGCTTCTTATTTTCTTACATTAATTCTTTTTCTCCAAGCAGATACCTAACACCACCCTTCCCACCTCTGATCAGTAATGGATCTCTTTTTGATCCAGCTCCCACAGTACCCATACATGCCCCTGGCACGTTATATGCTCTCCAGTGCCAAACCAATAAACACTCTGAAGATTCACCGTCTACGATCTTTAGTGGAATGTTCTGACACAGACTGACTCCATCAAACTCAGTTTTTAGCTATTAAATACTATAATACTCCACCCTCAGCAGAAAACATACTATCAAAACAGCTGCAAAGGGTATTTGGTGAATCAGTATATCCAATTTCTGACTGGTTACAACCCTTTCCAGGGTGGGGCTCTGAAGTATTCTAAACAGGTAGTGAGTTGCCTTTACAAGGGGAAACTGATGTTTAAGAAGTTACCTGTTGTGACCAAAAACATGAATTAAAATCATTATCTAAAGGTTAGGCTAGCTGTTCCCAGACCACTTTCTTAATAGTGATACTCTGCTGTCTTCAGTGTTTACATCCTCCTGTGTCTGTTTCTGCTTTCAAAGAACAACAACCCCTAGTCCTGCTCCAAGTACATCCCGACAGTGCCCTCCCCATTACAGTCCGTGACTTGTGATAAGCTGTTCCATTTGTCTTTCTATGATTTTTTCAATGACTTACTAGATATTATTCCATCAAATCTGGTTTTAAATCAGTCATCTCAGACAGAAAAATACAGAACTGGTGGGGATTTTTTTGTAAAAACAACCCCTATCACCCATCCAAAACTTACTTATTTGTCAAAAAAAAGGAAAAGAAACAACACCCCAAATGTGAGCACACCAAGCCTGAGCTGACTGACATCATGGTGAAGTTTTATTGATCAAAAGATGAGAAACAGATCAAAAAGCCAAGAAACCATTTCTTCCACTACAGGAATGAGTGTGAAGACCCCTCCTGTATATGAATGAAACATGAGTCTCACTGTTATGAAAGCAGTGCAGAATATCCATTCGCTCAGTCAACTTTATGCTCATGGGACAGAACAACAAGTGCTTAGTATGTCAAATGGGGCACAAAATAGCATGCTGTGGGCCCAGTCAGCATTTATATCACCACAGGAGCTGCCTCTGGGTCCCCTGCATCCAGGAAAGGTGCTTACGATATGCAGCTGACTGGTAACAGAAGGGTGATTATATTACCCCCTTACAGCTGTTTCCACAGCAGCAACAAAAGGCAGCTGTTGGGTCTAGTTAGGACCTGCTTCACTTCACTTGTGCTCCAGTGCAATGTTTCCAGCAAGAAGCAATGAAAAGAGGGGGAGCTGACACAATGAAAGCACAGTGGAAACCAGACAGCTCAAATCCCAGAAATGTTGAGGCTGTAATCCATCAGTTTTATAGCACCTTCAGGATCTATAATCAAGTCCATTTGTCCTAAATAATGCATGTCGGCTTTTTTGGTTTCGTTCTTCACCATCTCCATCTATCCATCCCTGTACATTTTGAATGAAAATACTATGAGCACCGGGTGTTCCTCACCACAACACCCACCCCATGGCTATTTAACTGTGCAGGGCAGGCAGGAGCCTTTTGAAATAAAGCAAAGCAAAAAGTAAATTGCCAAGAAAGATTTGGGAATGCTGTTTCTGCAAAGAAACTGCTTGAAAGTACGGACAGCATCAGTTTTCCTCTTGCTGCTTGTATCACTTCTGTACCTGCATGTGGCTTTGAGGGCATTCATGCAAAGCTGACATGAAAGGGTACTGCACCTAGATCAAGGTGTTTAGCATATGATATGGTGGCTGTTAATGGCAAGTTTAATTTGAATCAGTGCCTTATGGCAGATGTGTATCAAACCATTCAAAAGCTATGGGTAGTGTTTCTTCATGAAAGGACTAAGGCTGGTGGGTCAGCCTAAGCACATGTGGGCAGAGCAACTCTAGGTCGCACGGTCCATCAGTCTGACCTTGCACCGGCAGCCCTGGGCACACCAGGGCTTGCTCAGCCTGGGGCTTGACTGTGGTTCCACAACCCCAGCCTTTGCAATGGTACCATGTAGGAAAACAAGTCCAGCACGAACCGGTCTGGATAAAGGAGATGAGATAATTAAGAAGACATTGCCACTCCTGGTGTCTGCCAATACAATGGATAAAAAAGCTTATGCTGCAGATTGTATTTCTTAGCAGCTCCCTATCATCCTAGCAGACACAGTGCTTCGCGATCACATCGTGAGCTCTGCAGCCCACAAACCCTTCTTCCCCTGCACAAAGCTTTGGTATCTCTGCAGAGCCTTCTATACCTGACTCTCTGATCTGAAGGCTGGTGTAAGAGAAGGACCTCTGGCCCCTTGTCCATTCTGGACAGTGCCTGGGACGACAAATGGCACTTCTGTGGTCCAGCAGTGCACTGAGAACTGTGGACCATGGTAAGGCAGTTGATACCTATCAAAAGGGAGGTGTTTGCTACTGTCCTCAGAGGACAATGGAAGGGTCTATCTGTGTGTATGTCCATACAGACCATCGAGCTGCCACCATGCTCAGCCAAGCATAACACTACCACTTAAAATATATCAAAACCTACAAAGAAACAACAAGAAACAAATTGATCTCCTTACAAAAGCCAGTTAAAACAAAACCAGACCTTTGTGTTTATTTCTTCCTGAAGGATTTAGAACATGGGTGAGATCCAGAGATGGGTGAGACAGTTGCCTCAGAAAAAACAAGTTTTCTTGACAGAGTAAGCAGCACAAAGGTAAATCTCAGCTGGAGGGTACATACCTTCTTTAAACCTGACTTACATTTATCTTTCCAAGGAAGTGTAAAATGCTTGTTTGATTGGTTTCTAGCAGAAAAGATAGCTTGGAAGAGGTGGGGAATGTGAGGTCTTGCTCTGGCCCTTTCTTTCAACACCCTTCCCTTTCAGAGACAATGATTGAGTCTGAGTACTGTGCTCTGGCAGAGAGGGGAGATGTGGAGGGAGCTAATGAACAGGAAATGGTGGAAGGAGAGAGAGAATTAACGAGCAGGAGACCTGCTCTGCTCTGACTCCTACTGACACCCTTGGTCTGCTCAAAAAGGACATTGTGCACACCAGCCTTCTGGCTTTTAACAACACAGCTCTCTGACCTATTTGCAGGAGTTTCCACACTACCCAGCAGCTAACTCCTTTTCCTTCTGGAGGCTGCAGGTGCCCCTGAAACAGCCTGTTTTCACAACAGCCTGTTGCAAAATAACAGGCTCATTCTCCTCTGCATACTTAGTGCATGTCTGGGTACACAGGGACAGACAAACCCATATGCTGTAGCAGCGACTAAGCAATACATTTTCCTCCAATTGCAGGTGAGTCACAGGAAATTTAATTTACTCTGGTCCTTATCATATAGCAGCAGAGCAAGGCAGGACCCATAATGACCTTTTGTTACAGGGCTCCCTCTCAACTGGTTGAACGAACGCAGGTCTTCTTTATGTGACAGTCCTTCCTTGGATTCAGATGGAGAATGATGCACCTCGACAAAACTGCCATCTATGTGTACAGGGGAAGAATGGTTCTTATCGTTCTGTAAGGGATGCTTTGGTAGCCATGCCTTTGAGCTAAATTGGCTATGGTATGAGAAACTTGAAATCCTAAATAGAGGAAACACCTGATGGAGTTGAAAATCTCGCAAACCTTATCTCAAACACATCAGCTGTGTTTAAGTGTGCCCTTCTTGGTGCAGTAGCTTGTGAGAAAATATTCAAAGAAGGGCTCAAGAGAGGTGACTATAATATGGTTCACATCCAATTTGAGGATGCCATTTTCCTTTCACAACACTACTGAACACTTTGCTTTCATCTGTAAGACAAATTTACACATTCTGTTGCACCAGTTTTAAAGTTCAACACTGTTTAATCATGCAGATAAACTTTTGGCTATCTGAAAGACAAGCTGAAAAAATGAGGCTGCACTGCGGTGCAGGATTTCTGCCCTTGGCACCTCTTTTGAGGGAAAATGATATCTGGCAGGTGGATGCAGCTGGAGAGCCCATTAGTCCTTCCACAGTGGAAGAGACTGGACCTAATCTCAACCACTATTAGAGAGCAGAGAATTTAAAAAGGGGAAAGTATTTAGAAGGACTCAGTTATGTGAATGGCTTCACTCTGAACATGCATCTTATTAGACGACAGAGAATTCAGTCATGAAATACAAATTTGTAGGAAACCAGGCATCATGGGATCCAGAGTCTGCGGGGCAGCTTGTTTCACAGGACAGTTAAAACCTCCATGGTGATAAAGACACTTGTGAGCATCCTTGTGACAGAGACATCATGAAGGCCAGAAACTACTAATGAAAGGAACCAAAAATCCATTCTTATAGCCTAAAATACTGTCATTTGCAATCTTGCCACTTGGACGAGAAGGCATGACATACAGAGAAATATGTACTGATCCATGACTCCTGGATTTTGGTGGAATCACCAGCACTGGCATTCTCTAAACAAGAACAATTTTATTCTATTTTTTTTAATGCAAGAAAGCTCTAAGGATGTGTATTTTGCAAAGAAGCTCACCAGGTGGTTACAGCAACTCTGCCTGGCCTCATACACTATGAACTTTAAGCAAACTGGCAGTGTGTCAGACACATGCACCAGAGTGTGTCTATGTGCTAGCAGCACATATCCCAGCGTTGGCTCAATGCAGGACTTGACCAACATGTCCTGTACTGAGCTACATCCGATAATCTTTACAAACCCTTGGCAGGGGATCAACTTCGCACCTCTATCAGCCTTCATTAACAAATGCCTTTCTTTAATTTGGTGTGCATATTTAACCCCTACTCCCATAAATGACAGAACATTTGAGCAGACTAATGTGATGATGCGAGGGATCAATTGTCAGGAGGGTTAGCCAGGCAGGCTGAGGAAGCTAACGCCATTTTGGTTATCTGACTTGCATCTTGCAAACTTTGCAGACCGCCTCTTTGCCACCGTGTCATTTGGTGGAGAGGCAAATTTGCTCTGCATACCTGCAGGCTCAGAGGCTGACGTTGTGGCATTCCAGCAGGATGCCGGATGCCTCCCCAGCTCAGGAATCTGATGAACTCATGTGTCATTAATAGGAAAGGAATGGCTCTTGGAAAGGCCAATAGACAAAACTCCACTAAGTCTTAGCACATTAAAGAGAAAAGGTAAAATAATTCCTTTGTTAGTCCTGGAGGAGAATTCCAATACGAGGAGTAATAAGATTATAGTTGGCTTGTTTTCTTTTCTTACATGCATGTCTAATATGGAGAATTCTCAGAGAGACAAAACTACAACATTGAGACACCTGTATGTGGCATCTTTCAACATCACACTAAGGACTTGTCCCACCACTTCTGATAGCTAACCACAGTAGCATCCCACCTGAGAACTTGACCTGGATCCACACACACTTCTTGTAAAGGAATGGTAATAACCCACCTGACCAAGTTCTGCTGTTTTCTTTTTACCCTCCTTTGGGTTATGTTCTAAATACTGAAAGGCATCGTACCCCATATATGGGGTACGATGAAAACCCATTCCAGGTTTTCACACAAGTTACTGAATTTTTTTCAAGGCTAATCTCCATACTTCCTCACTATGAAACCAGAGAAAATTCTGTCAGGTAAGCTTAAATTTCAGTCTATTTTCCCAATTAAAACTGAGAGGAAACATTGAGGAATGCTGACATGGAACAACTGTTTGTGCACATTTCCAGGTTGGAAACTGATGGATGTTAAACAGTTAGAGCCTACAGCGATTTATCGCTGCAGCCCCTGCAAACGTTACTGGGATTTAATAGAGGATACATTCACCTCAGAGCCAAGGTGTTTTGTTCAGGCATCAAAAGATGAAGGAGCATATTCCATGAGTCCCTCTTTGATACTATTCTGTCTGCTTACTATTCCTATAAAACTTATGAGATTTAATTATATTTTAAAGGAAATTTGTAACACTCATTTAAGAAAGCACTAGCCTTTTCTAAGTAGCCCCAACTGTAAAGTGTATGGAAAGTGGACAGTCCAGCAGGCCTGCTTGCAGATGGTCATAAAATACAAAGTGGATGTTCAGAGATGTGTGAAATGTACGGGCATCACCCAAGAACAGGAATTAAGCAAGATAAAAAGGTTTTAAACTGATTTTTAGAGAGAAAACAACCTGGTACAAACAAACATCCATCAGGCTTCATATCCCGAATGGGTAATTCTCTTCAGGTGAAGATCTGCAGGGGTCAGCCCTCTCCTTCCTGCCTTGCTTCAGGTATTTCTAGTTTTGCTGGGCACCTGAGTTTCGTATGATGAACCTGTGTTTATCTGAGTCAAGCCCTCAAGTTTATTGCATGAATTTCCTGCTGCAAAAGGCCAGTGTAATACTGGCACTGCAACAAGTGCTTGCCCTACTTTTATTTTCTGGATTTATCTGCAAATGGAACACAACATTTCTGTTTCTCAGTACAAAAGAGTAACCACATGAAAAAGAGCTATTGCTTACACATGATGGAAATGTGAACTATCCATGTCCTTCTAAATCTCTGGAGCCCATGTATCCTGAATTAGCAACTAAGCCTCAAGCCATTCCTGAAGCTTAATTTACCAGTAACTGAAAAACAATGAGATAATGCGAACCTTATTGCTTCTTTATTTTAGCTAATCAAATCCTCCAAGTCTTTTCCTTGTCTCTAACCTAGCTATACTGCATGTTCACTCAAAACGTCTTTCCATCTTCCTTACATCCTCGCTATAGCCACCACAAAAGAACCATCAGGAAAGGTTAAAAGGCTAATTGTGTAAAAGAGAAAAACATGATTTTATTAGAGAAGCTGCAGGCTGTTCTGCTTTATTCAGTAAAGGAGGGGCAAAGATAATGTAGATAAAGGAAACTCACAGTATCCCCTCCTGTTTCCCTTCAAGGTAGCTTCCTTGGCTCCCTGCACATCAGCTGAACTGTGTCAGAAGTCACTACTGCAGATACAGAACTGAGCAAATCTGGCTCTGGGACTTCCACTGCGTTCAGTTATAGTAGGCACACCAGCCTCAGTGTCACGGGTTGCCTGTGCACCACTGACTCCAGTCACAGGAAACAGAGAATTGATTTCCACTTGTGTCTTTAAACTAATAAAGTAGATGGTCTCTCTTTAACATGAAACCATGCTATGTGTCACTTTACCAATAACTAAGTTCCATGAACGTACTGTTTGGAGGAGAGGGGGAGTGTGGCTGAGTGCTGGATTTGCCACCTCTCCTTGCAGAACTATCAATCACATGAATAAAAATGTACAATCTCTCCTTTTGGAGAACCATGACAAAACATGGCATCACAAACATGATCTTCATCAGAAACTGGGCTGCTTGTGGGACTTAGATTTAGCTTCTCTTGCTGGTACAGTGGATAAAAAAGACTGTTCTATAAGACTGTTGGTGGACTCTCCTCCAGTTCTGCCCAGTAACTACAGAAGAGATGCAGACTGAAGTATGAACTACTGGCTAGAAGACTACAAACCTCTACGTTTTGTGATTCCCAGATCCCAGACTGTATTTTTGACAGGCAGATCTCAAAGCAGCTTACAAAGGAGATCACCTCCAATATAGAATAATAGAATCATAGAATAGTTAGGGTTGGAAAGGACCTTAAGATCATCTAGTTCCAACCCCCTGCCATGGGCAGGGACACCTCACACTAAACCATCCCACCCAAAGCTTCATCCAACCTGGCCTTGAACACTGCCAGGGATGGAGCATTCACAGCTTCCCTGGGCAACCCATTCCAGTGCCTCACCACCCTAACAGGGAAGAACTTCATTTGACAGATGAGAAAACAGAAGTACAAAAGTAAAATGACTTATCTAATGTTATCCAGAAAACAAGTGGTAGAGACAGGAATACAATCACAGTCCTCTTGAGTCCCAGCTCCGTTTTAGTTGTTTAGTCTATTTGACAGCTTTACTTTCTTACATTCTATAAAATGATATATGAATGACAGGAAATTTTGTGACTCAGCTGTAGTTTATGACAGCTCCTTATGGACCAACTCACTCTGATGCATATGGGCTGGTTTTTTTTTAAGCCAGCAAAAGGGCATTTTTATCAAGAGATTTTGAATTCTCAGTCAAACCTTTTGGAAAAGCTACGGGGTTGGGGCGAAGCACTTTGTAAACCTGTGAGTTGGTGAAGTTTCATACATTGCACGATTCATGTTTGCTTTGCCCTGTGTTGTAACAAACTAGTCAAGCTACAGGGGAAAACCCATAGATTTAGTCATCTGCCAGACTAGAGGGACAGAAAAGCACAAGCCAAATGACCACACAATTTCCTTCAATGGCTAACTATGAAGGGGGCCTATAGGGATGCTGGGGAGGGACCCTTCGTCAGGGACTGTAGTGACAGGACAAGGGGTAACGGGTTCAAACTTAAACAGGGGAAGTTTAGATTGGATATAAGGAGGAAATTCTTTCCTGTTAGGGTGGTGAGACACTGGAATCGGTTGCCCAGGGAGGTTGTGAGTGCTCCATCCCTGGCAGTGTTCAAGGCCAGGTTGGATGAAGCCTTGTGTGGGATGGTTTAGTGTGAGGTGTCCCTGTCCATGGCAGGGGGGTTGGAACTAGATGATCTTGAGGTCCTTTCCAACCCTAACTATTCTATGATTCTATGACTGCTGAAGCCACAATAACCGACTGCTCAGCCAAAGGAAGCACTGTCTGCGGTATCTAAGCACGAGAGAGACTGCTCATCATAACCTCACTGGTAAGCACCCAGGAATGTCTACACCACGTGCTGAAGCATGATGCAGATATCCTTGAGCTAACTGCGAACAGGTCATCTGCAGTGCAGAGCCATGTGCACTTACCACCCCTGGTCCAGAAGCAATACACTTGGGTTTGCACTGTTCTGCAACTCAGCTAATGATCCCTGCCTCTCAGATGTGGTTCCTCCATTGAGTAAGCTCAGAAATCTGTGTGCTAAATTCAGATTCAGACATGCTATTAATTGCTTGACAGTCTCTTTTACGTCTTGTTTTGCAAATCACTGAACACCTCCAACTTTTACCAATACAACTGCAAACCTACAGCCCCAATCATCTTCTAGGAGCATGCAGAACGCAGACCTGGACCTGTAAGTTGCTGTCCTCAAGTGCAAGAATGTTTTTACTTCTCCTTTATGAATCTTTCTGATACAACTAAATAATTCCAGTTTTTCATCTGTTTCTTCCAAAATGCGTGTCGTAAGTCACAACATAGAAAGCTCCTTTGGTCAGACACAAGACACTGAATTTTCTATTCTTGTTATTAAATACAGAAGGTGGGCAGGTCAGGATTTTCCTCATCCTTCATAATTTTTAGTTAGATTTTGACAAATATTCCTATCCCAAGTTGGGGCAAACTAACAAACTTGACACTGCCCTTCTCCCTTTAAATGCATCCAGATCAGATCAATTTAAATCTTTAATCTTCCCTTTTAGTAAAAATAAGGTAATATATTGAAATGAAGAAGAATTTTTAACGGACAAATGAAGCTTGTAACTTTCAAAATATCCCAGGGAGAGACCTATGCAAAGAGAAATGCCTTTTCTACTCAAAAATACTCAGAATGGATTTGGGTGATTTACTGAAAGCAATTCTGCTCTGTGAAGTCTTTCTTTTGATGTATGAATTGTGTTTACTAATAAAAAAGTCAGCTTGGGAATTTCTGCACCTGCTCTAATTGACTTTGCTTTACCTTACCCAAGTGTGAATAAAATGTAGTGAGAAATAAGGAGGGGCAAAGATGACTGAGCAATACTTCACAGTGACAGTCCAGCCTTGCCATTCCAGTGTGGCTGGAACAAGAGATACGAGGACATTCATCACTCCCTGGGAGCTTTTCGCCACTACAAATAAACACGCAACCACTGCCCACCCTGATGCTTCCCTGCAGGCTCACATTCTCAGAGACAATGTGGATTTTACCCTTTTCTCCTTCACCACATGCAAGGTGGAGACGCTCTAGAGATTTTCATGTGGAGCCTCCCGTCTCCGGGCAAGTTTAATCCACAATGCTGCAAAAGACTCCATGGCCTTAAGCAAGGGAAAAACCCATAAAGATGACTTTTGTCAAAACACAACAAAACACAACAGCCGCCTTTCCCTCAAACCAAACTCTAATTATGGAAGCAGTGCTAGACACTATGAGGTTCAGAGAGGGGAAAAGGAGGAGAGACTGCAAGAGACATCTCTTCTTTCAACCCAAGTGACACCATCATTCAGATCCTCAAAAGAACTTGAAAAAATCAAAGCCAAAAATAAGGTAAATATAAAGCAGAGCCTTTTTATAAAAAACCCACCAGTTTCTGTAGAAGCTCAGTTAGAGGAGAATGTTTTTTTTCTCCTTCGGTTTGGTTTGCCTTTCATCTTCCAATTCCTCCTGACCCTTAATAAATAATTAACCAGCTGTTGAGGCAGGCTTTATGTGCTTATAGTCATACATCAAACTTAATAGGCAAATCAAAGTTTGCGTAAGTACAGAAGGCATTGAGAGAGATCACAGTGCAGCAGCGAGAAGGCGTTTCAGTAACATACGCTTTTCACATCATGAAAAGGTCTTACAAAATTATTTCAGCTGCATATTTATTTTAATATCATTCTTGTCCAGAAGATTTACAATAGTGCTTGAAAATTTCTCATGCAAACATAATTTATTTAAAACCAGGTATTGCTAGTAATTAAAATTTATAGTGTAACGTAACATTGAATGCTTTGGTTTTCTATAGTGCCTTTCATCTGAGAATTTCAAAGCAGTTCACAGCACCAGCATACATCAAATGGATTTCAAGTTGATGACATAGGAGGAGACATCTTTATATGGAAACTGAGGCAAAGAGGTAACCACCTAATTGTAATAACAACTGGCTGTTGCTGGATGCCCCACTCTGGGGTGCTACATCTGATCTGATTTTAAAGAGGATGATTTTTTTAGAGTGTAGCATAAAAAGGTCCCTTCAAGATGGCTGCAAAATTGGTCTTTCAAATTCATACTTCCCCCTGAATGCAGACCCACACAGCTGGCACATTTGAGCCCCAAACCAAACTCTGTGTTACTGACTCCCTTAATAAACAGGTATTGGGCCATATGTAGGTTGCCTGCCATAACAGTTACAAAATTAGAGAGATAAGTGAGTAATTCTGGCCACATATTATGCAGAGTTACTTTCAGTCAGTGGAGAGGAGTGATGGCTGTAACCTCCTGCTTAGATGCTATGACTACAAAGATTTTCTATAAAAAGCCTGTTTCTATAAAGAGCCAAAGAGTGTGCCTGAATCTGTCCTATGAGCTGGTCAGCATATGAATACAACCCATTAGGTCATGAGGCAATTTGTCACTTTCTTTAAAAACTAAATGAAATAAGTCATTCTCTGTGTAGCAGCATTAATGGAGCTTTGTTTCCTATAGATCTGCCTCTGATGGTTCTACATTGCCATGCTGCAGTAGTTCCAGTTCCTCCTACACACCTCTGCTAGCACTTCCCACACTTTGGAGCATCTCCAGCTTTTGCTTCCTCTGAGCTTTCACGGCTCTTCCTGACATCTTCACGCTACTGACATGATGGTATAGCTGGTTCACAGCTTGTGCCTGTGACAGACCTGTCAGCTTGCCCATGCTACATGGCCAATTTGGAGGCCAAACAGAACAGATAACTGTTGAGCTCACCAGCCTGCCTTCACTGAGGCACTCTTTTGTGTTTCTATCTTTACCCAGCCACAAGTTTTGCTTTTAGGAAATAAGTACCTTTGAGATGTTTATCTTCCTGTCAAACAGGTCACAGACTGATTAGGAAACTGTCTGGTGGCTGGGCAGGGCAATTGCACAAGGCTCAGCTCCTAAGGAAACTGGGCGAAGAAAACCAACCAAGCTCTTTAAGGAGAAAGGACAGCTGGGGCTGCAACATTCGTGGTTCTTCTTGGGTTTATTCAAACAAAAAAAGGGAAAAACAACACCCTGCATTCTTTGGCATGCTTGAGATGGACAGTGATGGCTATGTGGTTTCTTGCTTACAAGAAATCAATAAAAGAGAGGGTCAGAGTTTGGCTGGGGGTATAGCCACACAGCACTGTGCAGGCTAAGGGAGCTCGCTCTACTCATGTGCCAAGCTTGCCAGAGCACGTAAAGACAACTGAGGCAGTGCCAAGCCTGAAGTAACCCACCCTGATGGGAGCCAGCATATTTTTTCCCAGCTCAATGTTGCAGTAACCATGTCAGTTGGCTTGGAGCACAGGGAAAGCAAATCCGTGTCTTCATGTAGAGTGGGTACAACAGGCTTGCATCTGCCTGCAGAATACGATGTAGAAATAGATGCAGGGTTTCTGTTTCAGCAGCATGGGCTAGAATATGAGAGGGTTTGGAGAGCAGAAAGAAAGGCTGGGACTGAATGAAGAAAGCAGTTCTAAATGAGTGTTAAGGTAATGGAGTTCATTAGGACATTGCAGCCAGGAATGAATCTACAGCTTCTAGGGACCTGGGCCACTGGGTCTGACTACATCAGCATCTTTGTGGTCTTCTAGGATTCTGCACAAAAACATTTTACTCACAAGTCTTCAGCTTTCTAATGAGGTTCTGTAAATGTATTAAATTTTATTTAAACAAAACACAACAGGGCTTTTCTGAGGTGGATACAGAATGCTAAGTATGCGTAGCAAGCTGTAAATACCTCCAAGATAACTGTAACACTGGGGTACTGCTCTCTGGCTGCATAAATATCACAGCGAGGTTCACAGATGCCTAATTGTTAAAAAAAAAACCAACATGCTGTCATTAATCCTCTATGAAAACACAGAATAAGATGTTTCAAGTTAGCATCCCTCAGATCTCCAAATGAACGTCTGTGAACAATTTTATCTATCTAGACCATCTGGTCTTCTATGCAGAGCCTGGGCTTCTCTTCAGATTTCTGGCTGTGGTTCCACATTTACAAACATGCAATGAACTAAAAACACAAACGTAGATGATGTGAAATGCATTGCTGGGGTGAGTCAGATAAAAGACCAGGCAAGTGATCTGGGGACAAAATGCCTGGTGCAGATGACCACACCATGAGTACCGTGCTGTCTCCTGAAGAAGGGTGCCGTACGTTATCTCATTAGATTACTCCTGGGGGCAGGACTGCTGTGAAAGAAAACCCTGGCCCACCCAGAAGACATGAAAGAGAGAGACTGGATTTCCACCTGACAGCAGATTGTGAACACTGTGTTTTGTGAACAACAGAGCTTTTCTTTTCAGTGTCAGATAAAGCAATAGGGAAGGAAAGTTCACAAGAAAACACTGAGAACTGCCTTATTCTAAGAAATTAAACTTCTTATGTGATATTACGATGACAGTCAAATCATATCATCTGAAATTAGTAGCCATGTGAACGATGAAACAGCACAGACATAATACTCTTCAGGTTTGGTGAAAATAATACAGGAATCATCACAGAAACAAGCATTCAGGTTAGTATTCTGCTTAACTAGAGCTGAGCAGGGGAACACTATGGAAAATGGTAAGACAAAATGAAGACCTGGAGGAAACCACAGTGTGTCACAGCATGATTAGGCAAATCATTTTGTTAGAATACAGAATGAATGAGATGCATTAAAAAGACACCAGCAACTTTCTAGACCTCTTGAAAATCTACCATGAAGAATACAGGGAGAGTGACCAGTGACACAGACGAAGATTTGAGATGATGCAAACTCTGGAACTAGATATTTTGTTCCCAGAATTTAGAAATACATTTCCTCCATCTATTATGTGTCAGGATTTTTTTCCTTTCAGGGTTAATTTACCCATGCAGCCCTTTATTATTTACTTATTTTTGGTGAAAAGGAGAACTACAATATTTAATGAAACTTTAGTCATGCAAATCATACATGGAAACCTTTTTAACCCCAGTGAAAAGGTATCTCTGCATATATCCTTTAATACTGGGCATCAGTGCTGCAAGGAACTGAAAGTCAGTCTAAAATCTGTCAAAGAACTGTTAGCAGGGAGGAAGGTGAGAAGTTACTGTGGTCAGCTATTTGGGAGCCATATATGAGTATGCAAATTATGGAGCTGTACTGAATATTACACCTCTAACCTCACATGAGGTTGTGATAGAAACATTTACTATTCCCCAGTTCTCCCAGCACATTGAGCAAAACTTGAGGAGGATTCTTCAGTCAGTCACCTTATTTCAGTTGCCCAAAGCACCTCTCCAAGAGCCAGGCTCTGCCCAAGAGCAAATTATCTCTAGGCTAAACCATACTCGTTTCTCTGAAATAATACAAAGCAGCTGCCACCACATTTTGCCCACTTATTTGGAGAAGGGCAAACCACCGTAAGTGGGAGGTAAGCAGTATTTTAGAAGGTGTTTCCAAACACCCAGGTAAAGAGCTAGACACGTTACCCTAGATCAGATAGAACGTCTCATTACTGGTGTGGATTAAAAGCAGCTCTTGTGGCTATGAGCTTCAGGTATATCCTGCAGCGTGCACACAAAAATGTGTACCATCAAACTTCCTAGCACTAGAGAGACATAACTGTGTCCTTCCAGATATAGGGGGATTTAAAATCATTTTTAAGCTTTGAAAATGTGTGGCATCTTCTAATTTGTGTATTCAGAAAGCACATATGCTAACTGAAGGAAAAAGTCTTGTTCAATGGAAGCTTGCAAGAGAGGTGTTAAATCTCAGTTTCTCCATAAACGAGAAATATTTTCCAGTCATTATGTCTCTTTCTTAACTTGGCATACATACAACTACTCCGTGCTTTGATGTGCCCATTTTGGACTCAGAATGCTGTTTGTACAAAGAGCAAGGCATGAAATAAGTCATTAAAAAGGGCAGAACTGTAACTTTTAGGCCAGGGGGGGAAAAAAAGAGCAATGTTTTTCTCAATTCTGCCAATACAAGCAAAACATCTCATCTTTGCATTTTGCTGCAAGTATCTCAAACTCACCACTCGCTTAAGGAAGAGAAAATGTAAAAGAAATTTGAGGGATTTTTTTTGCTGTCCTTGTTTCTTAATATAGCCAAGTCTGGATAGGTCTGGCAGAATTACTATACAGAAGAACATGCTGAGGGTAGATTCCACGTAAGTAATAAGCCCCACAGCACCAAAAGGCATTCAGTTCAAGAAATCTGCAAATCTAAACCAATTGTGTGTGTGTGGTTTTCATGACTGACATCAAACTTCAAGCTTTGAAAAGACCATGAATTAATTATCTGTGACTCTAGGACTCTCAAAACTGATTCATCCATCTATGTTAACCGATGCCTCATAACACATTTGGGAACAGGAAAGTGACCTTTATTTCTCGCATGTTAGAGGGAGGAGGCTCTTTTGGATTCGTATCATCAAGCAAATCTGAGAAACAGAAGTTTTAGCACTGACTTTGATGAGAACAAAGTTGGAGAAAAGACTGAGAATTTCAGAAAGCCCCATCCCTCATGACCAAAGGATGACAAACAGGTTCAGTGTCCTTAGAACAGTTGGCCTATAAAGCCTTTCTTGGAAGATTCCACCATGAGTTTTAAAAAGCTTGGTCCAAACCATGTCTTAGCTGGCTGCACAGACTTTTGACTGCAGTACTCTAGGGTTACACATGAATAGCTGAGATCAGTCAATGCAGACAGCATAAAACCATTATTATGTCTAGATATCTACAAGCCAATCATGAAACCTATCGGGCTAATTATAAACTCCTGGTCTCAGCCAGTTATTTCCATAACAGGTTCAAGAAGTATTTCCAAGCACTTACTGGATTGCTTATCTTTCCCTTGGGTTCTGCAATCTTGCCCTATTTACCTTAAGTACAAACCTCTTCCTTCATAGCATTTATTTCCATCTGCAGGCCAAGGGACTTAATTTCTCTTCCCTAAAAGAAGAAAACCAAAAATGCCCAAAGGCCAAATAACATTCTGTATACAAGTAGCCTGTATAGATACATGTAGTTGGAGAAATATTGAGCTAAGTGTCTAACTGCTAGTTATTTCTGAATTCAATACTAACTGCTATAGGAAATCATACTAGGTGCCTTTCTGCTGTTCTATATGCTGAAGATACCTTTAAAACCCTACCTCTTCCATGCTGAAATCTCTCAATGAGGGGATCAAATAGAGCATATACTTTTTGCAGCTCATCACTTAAGAAAACTGCAGCTGAACTCTTTGCACCAACAGTATTTATAACAGATCAGAGCCTATTGCAAACACTGCTGAGATAACATGGCAATGCCATTTCTGAACAGAGAGGCCTCTGTCCAGTTTGCTCACAGCATGGGCAGAATGATCACGGGCTTGCAGCTGCCTAACTGGTCCTGTGCCCTGAAATCAAAATGCATCTTCACAAATACAGCCTTCTAAATCAGAAGTTTATGCATGCTGTCAAGCTGAACAAAGGACAGACTGCATTTCTTCTGAAAAACTGGGAAGCCACTGCATAATGTCTAATGAACAGGATTGCCTAGGGAGATGGACAAGTCATAGGAATTAAGCTGCTCTCTTCCTAACACCAGTAGAGGAACACTAGATGATTTTTAACGTCCCTTCCAATGGTAACCATTCTATTATTCTAAGACAATGCAAGGATCATTGTTAGCATAATGCTCTGCTCCTGGAAGTGATAATACAAAAAGCCCCAATTCAGAGACCATCCTAGTCCCAGCAACATCCCTTTTCTCCCTTTGCAACCATAATAGAGGTGATGGTACAACCATTTAGTTGTTCTTGATCTCCTGCCCACCCTAAGCCAAAGAGAAGGAGGATCTGTTTACAACAATAGATAGGCATGTACTATTTCCATTTCAGACAAGATCTCTGAGAGGAGCCGGTGAGATTGATTAGACAAAGAAAAACATCACAGGACCAAACCCATGTGGCAGTACTTCTTTTGACACAATGAAATCCTACAAGCGATCAAATACTGCCCAGGGCTTGCAGCCCATGCTTCACTGAACCACATCTGAAACTATCAAAGTGAAAACAACTCCCAAAGACAGACAGATCTGGAGGGAGATAGAAAAATGAGGAGATCGCATAATGCATTCAGGACTTTCAATAAAGAAACAGGATCAGCAATTTGTCTGTACACATACTTGGTAAGGTGAAGTACCTGATCGCACTGCTGGCCTTGCCACAGACAAGCAGGGACACTCTGTCAGAGCAGAAAAGGGAAACCTCTTTCATTGACCCCTTCTTTAAGGCTTGTGGTAGGTACAGAGCAGCAACAGGTCTCGTAGTGTACAGCTTCCAAGCACAATGCAGCTTGATGTACAGAAAGACCACAATTTCCATTCTTAAAAGCGAACCAAGGAGAGGAGGCCTGCATAAAGCACAGCACTTCTCCCTGTCCTTTTCATATTCACACAGAAGTGACTTGACAAACATCAAGTCACAGGTAATGCAAGCAGGACATTCTAATAGTAGCACCTCATCCTAACTCCTTTTTCAGAGCCTGCTGTTGTATTTACACTTACTCCCTCTCTTCTGCCTCCCAACCTACTTCCCACTTCTTGTTAGCAGAAGCAGTGATATTTATATAGTCTAAATTGGCAGTTTTTCCATTTCCATTTTTCTATTGCTCTAAAGGAATTGTTCAGTTCTGCATAGAATGCTCTTACCATTCCAGGTGATTTTCAACAAAGGCAGACATGGGGCTGATCTGTACAGTGTAAGTGTCGTTGGCAGAATACTCAAACAGCCCGTAATAGGGATTGAAGAGCTCCTGAGACAGAAGGAAGAAGAATTCTCGGGAGGGGCCGCTGTAGTCCAACCTGGAAAGGAAAAGGTAAAAAAGCTAAAATGAGGCTCATTCCCATTCGAGTGAATTCCCTGGGTTGTGCCAACACTGACTGCTGTCTAACACCTACCCCTGCACGGTCACTGCGTTTCTAACATGGTGTATCTCTCCTCTCAAAACTCGATTTGAGCCCTGAACAGGTCACGATACAGAAACTTAACCAGCATCTAAATTGATGTGGGAGGAATCATAGCACAGACACATCCCGTAAGTAGCATCTTTTCCTTTGCTCCAAAGGCTTGGTAAGTTGAGGTACAAGGCTCAGCCTTGCCTTGGCTGGCTGGCTAGCAGAAGGCTCGCTTTGTAGTGAGTGGGTCTGAACTGCCTATGAACACCCTGGTTCACAGCCCAGACTGAAGCAGAAATTGCTCATACTCTTTTACGCTGAGATGTAACCACAGATACAATCTAGCCCCAAGAATGCTTTCTTAGCTACAGGTACAACATAAAGGTCAGTGCTGCACAAGACCAAATCCCAACAGAACTCTCTCAAGAGAAAGTGGTGGTTCCTCAGTTGTTCTATCCAAACTCTTCTACTTTTCTGACACTTGCAAATACATGTGGTACACCTTAAGCTGTGCTTCGCTGTTGCGTGACTTTGTTCTGTACAGTCACCTTTTCTCCTTGCTTTTTTAAAATCAAGCTGTTTCCAATTACCTCAACTTGAAAAAGAACCCCAGAAAACCCAACACCAAAACAGCTTCATGAATACATTAAACCCAACTGTGACGGATTAATTAAAAACAGATCATCCTCTAATAATCATAGGTAGGATTTTCATTCTAAAATAAATACACGCGTAGCAATATGAACAAATGATTTGCAGCCATATATCACATGCGCCAAAAGATTTTCTGAGGTGGGCACTATTCCTTCTACTCAACAAATGTAAAGGAAGTGGAAAACTCTGCAGCTAGATCAGACATTCTGTATTACGTTTGAAGTTATGGAGGCGTAAGCACAAGGGGTTGAACGATTGACTTGTGAAACTACAAAGATGATAAAGGGCAGGCTGGCCCATCCTCCTGTTACACCTCTGGAGGTTCAGTACTTTTCTCTTTGAGAAAACCAAAATCCTACCCACAGGGTTGCTTAAAAAGAGAAACTGTATATGCAAAGCTACTGAATTACGATTTCATGCCTTTGTTATATGGAACACTGGAAATACGCTCAATGATCTTTCCATTTTAAAAGCATGTGGATTAAGCCTCAATTGCAATGTAGCTCTTGAGATGAGCCAGGGTGGCTCTGAAAGGTTCTGTTTAGACTGGAAACAAAAGTTCAGGGGCTGGCTTTAATCATCCAGGAGCGGCTCATGGATTTGTCAGGCTGGCAGAAAGTTTCCTGAGAGAAGGCCTTCTCTAGAGGCTTCTGTTACTTTCAGCTTCCAAAATGGGTGAATTCAACTGTAAGAACTAAACAGCATTCACATCTCTTGCTTCAGCCAGAAACAAGAAATCCACATATGGATAACAAATGATTATTAGATGGCATGCAAAGCAAAAAGTTTTGAAGGAAAAACAGGTCCATTTGGAAGAGTTAGAGTAACAAAGGGGATAAAGGTCTGCTCTCTAATTATAGTCCTGAGACTGACTCAGTGTGTAAACATGGGCCTGTAGTTCAGTTTTACCTTCCAGGCAGTCAAAATACCTATGCCAACAAGATGACATTAGATTTAACCACTTAATAGTCACTTTGAGACATCTAGATGGAAGGTGCTATAAGAAAATGAAGCATTATTGCTATTGTTATTGTTAACAAATGCTTGAGCTTAAGATGAATCACTTGGAGGTAAAACAAAACCAAAGAAACATTACATAACAAGAGAGGCTCAGCATTAGTCAACTCTATGTTTTGCAACATTAACAGCTAGTTCAAAACTGATAGCGTTTTGTAGTTCCCTACCCTTCCTCGCCAACAAACGTGACGTAGAGTTTGTTCCGCTGGAGCTCCTTGCGGGAATATGCCATTACCTGGTTGAAGGTGCCCTCCAGCAAGTGGTCGCGCCGTATAATTAACCTGCAAAGGGAGGCAGAAATGGAGATCTAATGACTGAGTCTTGTGTGAGCCTGTGAGGCTGAAGGTAAGCAAGAGCTGGTAAAGACAGACATTCATTGTCAGAGAACTTCATAAAGTTGCATACACTACTTGGCCATTACGGGTTTTCAGTGAGTTGTTTCATTAGGCTTTTCTATGTGCCTCAAAGGTGAGTTTCTTCACAATGCTGTGATTAGTTTCCAAGAGTTGCTCTACTGCTAAAACTCTCTGTAACACTCTATGTACAAATTTGTATGGCAGAGGAGATGTGAGTTTTCTGTGTATATGAGGCTTCTTGGGATTGGACCCAAACTCTTTCTGGATTTAGTCCAGTGAAGGTCCATGGAAGTACTGCTTCTGTATCAGGGTAAGCGAAGGGAGTATCAGCCTCTGCTTACAACACACCTCTCACTCCCCTGCCAACCTCTAAAACAACTTCATGAATAGTACATTTAAACATCTGTGCAAGAAATCCTTCTTGTTCATACATTCACGGACACTTTAAGACAGACCTTCCAAAATGTATTTTATGCCTTCCTCAGACCCACTCAGCAGGACACCAAAAGGGATAAGCAATGGCTTGGAATCCCCAGCTCTGTAAGAGTATTTTGATGATGACGTTTGCCTGGAACAAGTTGCCTGGCTTCATACGTTTTTTTTTCCCTACAACAGATGTGATTCGGTAGGGAGCCAACCTGATGCATAAATTCACCAGATGCCCAGGAAATATCTTTGAAACGTACAGTCCTTTGGCCAAGTTGGGTAACTAGATCGAGCACAAGTAGGTACAGACTCAAAAGTCAAATAACAAGATGTCTGGAAAGCAAACTCCACAACCAGGTGACAAAGATCCCAAAATGCATGAAGAGAGGTGAAAATCTCTCTAGTTCAAACCAGGAGGGCTTCCAGCACAAAGAACTGCTGACAGTTAAACCTGCATGTACAGGCTAACTTCTGTAGGGCCATACTCGGGCTCTGAGTTATGGTGATACGTAGATCCAAAGGATTTGGAGTCACTTCATCATTACAAACGACATAGCTGTTAATCCCTGGTGGGTGTTTGCCTGAACGGATGATTTTCCTACTAGCAAGTAACAGGTAGGAATACCAACATCCCTGTTAAACACGTAGGTAATGGGAGTCTAAAAGAATACGAATCTGTAAGAAATAAAACTTTGACACAACAGCCACTTGAAGGTCACTCTTTTGCAGGATATACTAAGATTTTACCTTGCCCTGATGATGGTTCATGTACAAAACTCATTCTCTGGTGTGTTTCCCACTTCCTATCAGTGTCTTCATTCATGGATAATGATAAAAGACAAAGCTACACCATGTCTGACTATTTGAGTGACTTGCCATAATACTCACTTAATTTTACCTGGACCTTGCCCATACCCTTTGGCTTCAAGTTTTCGATAGAAATTGCGCAGCTTGGCTTCAAAGTCCCTCCTATATGGAGAAGGTGCTCTTGCACTTGCTCGCTGCAGACCTGGGAGGAAAATGATGCAGTGATTGCAATGATTTCCAAGGGCTGCACCTTTTTCATTAGAAGAATTGTTAACCTTGGCTTGTGTGTGCCTTTGTGCTGCCAGCCTTTAACTGTGATTGATCTGGACATGAATTCAAGGATCAGAAAGGCAAGAGGAAGACTGGCATGCATGACTCCCACTCACGGGCATTGGTATTTAGCTTTTCTTTACTTATTGCACTTTTAAGAGATCTCTCTCTTCTACATTGTATGGGAGATCTCCTTACTTGGCAGGATTAAACCTCTGGAGCTCAAAGCAATACTTCTCACTGGAGCCTAGCACCCTAGCCAAGTTGGGAATCAGGTTTCCTTGTGTTAGTCTGACTGTATATGAAACACTTCCAGCTATCAACACAAACCCTCTTTGTGGCATCAAAAAGGATTTCTGTCAGCAAGAAATGCTACATTTCCCCATTGTGATTCACACATACAGGAGATTTCCAGCAATTCAGGACCTGCTTCATTTTGAAGTCTGCATTCTCAAAGGAGCTGATTAGTCCTTTTGTATAAGCAAGTGTCATGCCATAAAGAGTCGAAGAATGGATCCATGAAATCCCATTTCCCTATCTCATTACAGTAGACAATAAAAACAAGCCCTTTAATGAGAAATCTGGCAGAAAATTCTCCATAGGAAGGCCACAAAAACCCTACCCATCACATTTATTGGGAGCACAAAGTATCATGGCTGCCAGGAGGGAAGCAAATTACTAACTGTCTCTGCTGCTAAAATAGAAAGGCATATTTACATGCAGTGCAAAGAGAATCCCTTGTGACACTTCTTCTGTGGAGGCTTTTTTTCCCCTTAGGACATAAGAGAATGGGTGTTCCCATGTGCTAGGTAGCCAGTGGCAGAAATAAGCAAGGAGCGTGTTGCCAGAAACGAGTATCTGCCCTTGTGTTTTCACAAGAACATGTAAAAGACCAGTGCGGTGGTTTCATATTCTCTAGGTCATGTTTGCACTAAATACTTAGATTTTTGTCTTGCAGGAGACTGTTTATGACCTGCCCCAATACAGATGAGGGGAGTTATATTAACAATGGTGTTAAAACCCAATGATGAAAAGAGGACATTCTGATAAAACGCTGTCTTCCTACAGACAAGGGTTCGGCACTTCACCTTCACATTGAAAAACCTTCCAATTTTCCACAGCCACCTCTGACAGCTGAATGTCTCTTGTCCATTAATGTTGTTTGAAACCAGGTAATTTAAATGAATGTTTAAAAAGCTCAGCCAAAACCGGATTTCTTCAGATCACATTTCTGTCGATTCCTTCCAAATGGCCACTGGACACAGCCATGCAGTGAGACTGCGGTGGGGGTTGTGTATCTTGGCAGAAGGGAGATATTAGCTCCTCAGATTTCTATAGCATAAACAATAACTACAGAGACATACCACAGCTGGAAATAACCTTCTCAGACAGCATGTCTTTCTGGAAAATACGCTTCCCGTCAAACCTAAGTTAATGGGCTCAACACAGGAGGTCACACTAGATGATCAAGATGATCACCTCAGGTCTTAAAATAGATGTGTCTTGGGAGGAACAGAAGTCTTTGGAACACCAAAGGGATGGAGACTGAACTTTACTGGGGTACTGGAAGTATTATAATACACCTTTGATTTGGAAGCTGCTCTTTGCTGCTGTCACAGAATATGAATGGGCTTCCCTGTCAGTGAGTTCTGTTTGGAGTGTACCATTCTTTTATCCTAATCTTTCCCAACTATGCAAAAAGCAGGAAAATACCTTCTTTCATGAGGACAATCTCTGAGTTCTGTGTTTCAGCTACTGTTAACATATCAACAGATACATAACAGCAATGGTGACTGATTCAGTAACAGCAGCTGGGCTCAAATTTGGAGTGGGCACTGGAATTAGCAGGCTGACAGCTGCCCCTGTGTATTTATCAGGAGAGATACCACAAATGCAAGATCTTGTATTATTTTTCCCATCCCCTTACCTGGAGAATTTTGGGGTGATGAACAGGGTGAGCAGCGAGGAGAGAAACTGTAACCAGGGTGGAAGGCAGCCTGCAGTGGTACGTAGGACATAATGTCCTCTTCAAAAAGGCTGCATGGATAAAGCAACAGGGAGAGAGTTGGTTCACATTCACCCCACGAAGTCTGGGTGCATCTCTGACCTCGTGGATTCATAAAATCCACAGGTTTCCCAAATCAGGTGTGGCACCAGTAATAAAGAACAAAATGAATTTTATTGACTGTTTCATGCTAACACAGTGGCTTAATCTACATCTGAGGCTATATAGTAAACAGGGACAACTTCAACATATTAGCAGTGAGAAGCAAAGATACGCATATGTGTCTCCCGGGTTGTTTTTCCTGGGTTGTACATTTTCATATAGCTCAGCTCTTTGACCAGTTGGATCAAGCTGATGGGCATCAGTCGTAAACTTCTTTCATTAGGCAGTGCTACAGAGCATACCAAAAACACCTGGGTAATGCAACGTTTTCCACATAAGACCAAGACAATAAAATAAATCCTTATCTGTGCTGAACAAAAGTAGCTAGGACTTAAAGATCAAGCTCCCTGGTTCCAATAAAAATTGAAGCCTTATCTACATAACCCAAACAGGGCTCACTGCACTGTGCATCAAGGTTTCATTAGCGTGCCATGGCCCTGTGTGCACAGGCAACATTGCTGTAGTAAAACTAGTGATTTCACAAGCAGTTACATTATTTACTTGGACTAAGACAAGGGTTTTTCCTCTTTTTAAAAAACCAAACAAACAAACAAGCATGAGTTTTTTCATAAAAAGAAAACATTCTGATCTGATTCTTCTTTCTCTGCTTCTTGATGGTAACAACTATATTGATTCAGTTGGCTGGGGATGGAGCTTACTGCACTGATGGAGGCTACCTTCCAGAATTCAGAGTTGACAGACTGAGTGGATTATTTTGGGTGACTATCATAACAATAATTACTGCTGTAGTTACAAATGACCTGGAAGATCTAACAAAGTCTTTTCAATTATGAGAAAGAGCCAACCAGCTTCTCTGGTACCATAAGTAATGACGTTATGCTTTTGATCAAATTGCTTACCTCAGCAGAATTACTAAATCTGCATCACAGGACAACTTTTCAAGCCCGTGTGTACCCTCTGTCCGAATGTAATGGATCTTCTCCCTGAAACAAAAATAATAGTACTGAGAAGACAGAAAAGACAAAGAAGAGATCATGCCAGTGTCAAGGCATGAACTAAGCATAGACTTACTCCTTGGTATTTTGCCAGTTCCTGTTTCTCTCTTTACAAAAATGGCAAACAACTGCCTGATTCATTTTCTAATCTCATGAACAAACTGGCAGAAAAGTAATCTATCACTCAGATTTTATACCATATTTTAGAAAACAGATGATTCTTAGTCCTCCAAGCTCAGGTGTAGTGCCGTAGCTACAGTCACTGACAGGGGTTTTTTGTTTAAGGCTACAACTAGTACACCACCTTAGATCAACAGAATTTGACATAATACCACTTCCTTTACCTCTGTCAGGCCTATCTGGAAAATAACACCAACATATACTTGATAGTAATTGATCACACAGAATTTATACAGTACAGGTGTAAAATCGTATATTTTGTTGTTTAAATGACTACTAAGAAGGAGTGGGAAACACAGGATAGGATCCTATCAGCAGATCAGGACCCTTGAAGATACAGATCTACATTCCATTCTGTCAGTGTGTTTCTTAAGCACTGCTGTGTCCAAGAGTATTTATTCTAGTATCAAGTCAAAGGATTCTATCTCAAGTCAAGGATGTGCTAAAGCACCTTGCTGGGTAGGACTGCAATGCATTGCAGAATCAAGCTCTGTATAAGATAGACATTTGTCTCCTAGAAGTTTGTTTAATAGCTTCTGTATAAGCATTAGGTAGTGGCTTGGGATTGCTCCTGACCTAAGGCATAATCAAAGCAATGACCTGGAGGCAAAAGGCTCAATATCCTGTTACAAATCTCATTATGTACTGGCTAAGCTGTCTAGTCCCTATCGCTAGTCAATTTTGTTCTCTGCTCAAAAGGAGATAAAAGCATCATCTGTTCTCTGAGAAATGAGAATTCAAATTACAGCTGAGGAAAAAAAAGTAGTGTGGAATAATTTGATGGTGAAGATAAAAAAAATCTCAGTTACGGAAACATACATCTTGAATACTGGGAGTATTTTTCATTCTGTCTCCCTCATATTATTTGAATGTATTAGTTCCTCCAGGAAGGAAGTCTAATCTTTACACCCAAAGAACTCTTTGTCTGGCCCTCACAGGTAAACAGTGAGTCAGTAGGGCTATCAGCGTAACTGCACTGCAGGAACTCTAAGGTCCTTCCTTTGCTCTCCCTTCCCTCCTTCACCAGTCCTGCAGCCACACTTTCTACTGCACAGCACAAACTAAATTCTTGGTCAAACTGGCATTGCTGAGACCAACTAATGCCAGCTTAGGTCCTTGGCCAAAACAATTAACTAAACCTCTGGAATTAGAATGAGTTTAAATTGTACTGACTTTTGGTTCTGTTTTCACTTTTCTTTTAAACCTAAGGAAAGGAATAGGCATAAGAAAGATACAATTTGATTACTTTGGAAAGGACCTCCATTAAGTCGTAAGTGAGAAAGATTAACGCAGGAGTAGAACTATCTCATAATGTTCCTACTTATGAAATCTAGTGTGACAATGTCCACGGCCTGGGTGTAAATCCAAGCATGATGTAAAATCCTGGTTCTGATGAAGTTACTGGGGTTTTGCTGCTGATTTCCATTCAAACACAATTTCAACCTATCTTCTGAAAAGTGAAGTGATAATTGGAGATGAAGACAGAGTTGCTGCTATTCTGTAACACTTAGAATGGAAACAAGATACGTCACTGTTTGCCCACAGTTATTTTGATTCTTCTTACTTCTTGGGTGTCTGTAGAAAATAACTGTATTAACTACACAGATTCTGGTGGTCAACACCTACTTGTTACTGGTGACAGTTCCATATGAGGCCCAGCTTTATCTTCTGTACTACAGTTATTACAGTTTGGTTTTCCCCACTACCAGAAGTCCTTCCTGGAACTTGGTTTCAACAGTCTGGAAAAGAGCAGTACCTGAGTGCATGGTTTCTGGCCAAGCTGGGCTGACGCTCCTGCAGCATCTCAAAAATGTTGGGTTGGCGTAGAAATGCAACAATCTTGTCATTGTAAGCTGGAAAAGGGGGGAAAAAACACAGAAGCTTTATTTACTGGGGAATAACCAGTTAAATAAAGCCAGGCCCCACAGAGGGCCCGGTCACATCACCATGACTGTGCAGGGGCACATTGACTGCACTGCTGGTGAGGCACAGGGCAACATGAAGCAGTGCATGTGGTTGATGAGATGTTCTAAAAAGCATCTTTGTGAGCACTGCTTTGAAAAGAAAAAAGAAACTTGGCTTACCCAGAGGTAATGTCTCGTGATGGTGCTGGTTGCGAATAGCTGTTACGAGACTATTGCCTGGTCTGGCCAACAGCGTAACTCCTCTGTTTCGAGAGACTTCAGAGGCCTATAGCATCAGAGGAAAGGGAAAGAGTGATCAGAACTGACTGTTGGTAGCACATCAGTCAACAAAAATGTTTCTCACCTTTACTCCTTTGACCTTCACAATGGTCTGTGATGCTGAGTGACTGAAGGACAGAGAGACTGTACAAAAACTACAGCTTTATACTTCACTTAAAAAAGGCAGGTAATTCTGTGCTTCCAAATGGAGGGATACCATTATCTGCAGCTATCACATCCCTTTGATGCTGGAGTGAAGACACCAGAATGCAGAATCAAATGCCAGTTCATCATAAAGGTATTGCAGTGATAAGAGTCCTCTGGTGCAATGAAACTAAAATCTCTATAATATCATACAGTCTCTTGTTCTAGCACAAGTGCATTTACATCAAGGTTTTTACAACAATGTTAATTTGAAAAAAAGAAAAAAACCCCATTAACACTGCAACATGTTGAAAGGGAATTTAATACTGGAAATAACATAAGGAAGGTATATCTATGTAGATCACAGGACAGAAAAGAGCTATATTGTTGCAAAAAGGGGTTGCCTAACTTGCATAACCAGAAAGAGAAGCTGAATTGCATACACTGAAAAAGGAACATAATCTGAAGAGCTGATAGAAAGAGTGGTAAGAAGGAAATTTATCTCTACTACTTAAGTAAGGCACTTAAAGAATGCCACTAAACACAGCATCTGCTGAATGGAATCATGTCAGGAAGACAGATACATTAAAAGGTGGGAAAACACTTAGGTATGAGGATATAAAAAGCCATACAATGAGGTCTGTCAATCTGTCTTCAGTAAGTCATTACTTGCTGGGTATCTGTGGGGGTTTGTGCAAGATGAGAGGAATCCACCTCTCTTTCATGAGTGTTCCTCCAAAATAAAGCCACGGGGAAGCCAACAGAGGAGCAGTGCTACAAAATCAGTGTGAGGACACCCTGTATCAGGACAAGATGTGTTAGGAGTTCCAATTGCCATTCTATTGGGCTAATAGCTGCTCTTTTCTCACTGCACAAATTGTAGTACTTGGCAATTGCTTCAGGAAGAAATTGCCCCTACTCCAATATTTTAAATGCTTAGCTCTGCATCCAAGCAAATAGTGCCAACCCATTTTCAGTAGTACGGCCAAATGCCAGGTCTTCCAACTGGATACAAATGAAAGCCGAGAAGACTGGCAAGTTGCCCTTGGAGCACATAAAGCATAAAATATTTATATGTAACAAGACACCAGTCGACGCACTTGATACATGTCAATCCACGGGTTAAAAACTTAAAAATCTTAATGATTCTAATTAAACATACAGTAACTGAAAACACAAAACTGATGAGAAAGGGCATGGTGAATGTTTCACTCCATCATTCAGTTATGATTTCACTTGCACCCGTTTTATATTGGTGTGCTTCTGCTGACTGCAATACAGTTATCCCAGTGTCAGAGAGAACAGTCTGCCCACAGTATTTAATGGACTGATGTGCTAACCTTGGTCCAACCCTTCTCACCTTTAAACACAGGAAGAACTTTCAAGCAGGCCATACACAATTCACTAAGTCCCTCCATGCTGTGCTGTATCTTCTTCCTTTGTCTCCTTCACATGCCCCCATGGGCCAACTGACACTGCAAGTCTAGCTCAGTTTTAAGCAGCTTTTGCCCTGTGGCCCAGGCATCCTTCTGAAAGGAAGTGTCTACATCCCATGAAAAGGAGCCTTCATTCCCCACTTCCCTTCTTCCCAATTCTGGTTTAATAGCTAAAGTCATCTAGATTATAGGAATCCAGTTTGGTATGCACCTTACCATAATAAATTGCACGTGTTGTGCTGTCCTTCTCTTCATCACCAGCATTAGGCATCACTGATGCTGTGTTTGCATCATGTTCTTTACACACTTACACCTCTAAACAATTTTTCTCTGGCAACTCAAGAGGAAAATTCCCAGCTGTCCAATTAACTTGCATTTTGCTAACACTCCTCTTTCCAATCTTTACCTAATACAGTACAATTAATCGATTGCTGCAATTCAGTGTTTAATCACAAGCACCTTGTCTACTTTTTAATTGCATCATTTCATTTAGATAAGCATGCTATTGTCTAAAAAAAGAAGAGTGACCCTTCTAAAGATTTAGTGACCTGGTTCATCTAGAGCAGGGTAATCTGACAGGTTTATGGCTGGCTTAACGGCTTTGCAATTGATACTGGGATGTTGCAACCAGAGTGGAGAGTCTAAACTATCACAGGAGCCTTTCAATGATATAATAACCTTTCCTGGGTTTTATATCACTGCTGGATTTGAGAGGCTCCTGCCTGTTTGAATTTTGCTACTTGCTTGCTGTGGTTTGGGTCAGTAAGGAGATTTATATACTGCTATATTCCAGTAACTCCTCTGCTTTTCTTGCTAACCAGAAACTCTTGCCTCTCCATTACGGATGCCTACTTCTTTCTTTTTTTGGTCTTTAAAGTCCCTACCCTGTAATCATACATGTTCATTTCCATTGCAGATGGAAAGTCTCTTAGAGAGAATGGAAAGTGCTTCTGACCTGTTCTGTTTATAGCAGTGGCATAAGGAAACAAAGCACTTGGTGACCTATGTTCTCCTATTTACTGGTGGCCAGAACTTTGCTTTTCAAAAATCAGGTAACCAAGAGAAAGCATCAACCACCTTTTTCCTGTAAAAGACTGATACCTTAAAGAAGTGCTTATGAAAGAATCTGTAGCATTTTTGTCAAATATATGTATATAATACTATTTAATATCAAGAATCTACTCAGGTGGATAGCAAAAGTTTTTAGAGAGGTCTTCCATTTAGGAGAATACTTCAACATAAAGAAAAGCATAAATATTACAGGTTTATGAAATGGATGCTTTGTTGGAGCAAACTGAAGTACTATTATATGCACAGCCATTTAAAAACACAGCTCACCATATGGAGATTGAGAGGAAAAAGGGCAGGTTTCATCTTCACTTGGCCTCTTAATAGTTGAGTAAGCCTTGAATAAAAGTACCTGGAAGCAATAGCGAGCCTTCTATAGTAGCTATGCAATAGCTTTTTCTATTCTCTACTGACAATGAATTTTAAATGTCATAAAGCAAAGGAAACTGCCATATCCAAGAAAGCATCTTTTTATGTTCCAGTTTCATGAGGGAGTTTTAAAAGCATATTTGAAATAATAAAAATCAATTCTTTATTAGTATTGCAAGGTTTTCTGTTCAGCACCATGGATTATTACGCAGGAATCAAGGCCACATTTTGATGAGCCAGAAGGATTTAGAAGACAGATGGGAGAGCTGGAGATGACCAATTTTACACCAGCACCACAGCCAATTCACTGCACTGCCTTGGACAGTGAGCTTTGAAACTTGTTGGTGACTAAGATAAAACTGGCTTTTGCATGGTGTTTTGGCCTGAAAGTATGATGAAATGGAGACCCAGTGCCCAGGAAATCATTAGTTCCTATGGTTAGCTACTGTCACTGAATTTCAACCCTGTCTTATTTTGATTATTTTGGCTTTTTCTACCAAAACTCAGTTCTTGTAATGCTGTCCTCTCCTAGATTAAACAGACCTTTCTATCCATTTTCCAAGGATTCCAGACATTACATTTGGTTTTTTGTCCACTGCTGAGTACCAAGATCACAATCTCTTAGAACCATCACCATTTCTTTACGGTGACTCACCTAAGAGCCATCACCAAGTGTGTAAAGCTGGATATTTCCTTCTTCCCACTTTGGGCTCATCTGCTCTTTCCTCAACTGATCAGTCAGTGTCACAAAGTCCCTGGGAAGTCCACATGACACTGGCAACTCACATCGGCACTCGGGCAGGATGCCAGGTGTGTGTGCCAAGGCAGGGAGTTTTATCTCTCATTACCTTGGCTCTCTTCTGTATCCATTCTGGCACCCACAAGCTATCCTGACTGGAACTGCACTGTTCTGCTCTCCTTTGGGCTCAACTGATACCTGCATATAATGTTCAAAACTTGCGATGGTCTTTCCTGGTCCTTCTTGCTGTCCTGGTGATGGATTCCAGAGGCCACACCACCTGCTCAGCAAAGAAACCAGCTGGACTGCAGAGAGCTGACACATGGCCAGGACAAAGCCCCAGGTGTGTCTCCACAAACATGATTTATAGGATAAAAGCACATCCAAATAGACTTGGAAGAAATGTCATGGAACATGTGGCTCTTAATAAATGGGCTGAGTTGCAAAGGGTTGAATCTTCACCTTGAAAATGGTGGGCTTTTAGGCACCAATAAAAAGTCCTTGTAAAACAATGGGAGTCCTTCCAGTGGAGGAGTAGATACTTCCACAGTGGAAGCTACTGATTATGATGAGGGTGCAAAAGCACTGTGGGATCCAGGCCATCAAGACGGTGAGATGAAGGCGCCAGCACTGATGGCTCCCGAGACAGAAATCTGTTTCATTGGCTGATCATGCCAAATCAGTGGCCTCAATTAACAGTTTACAATTTCCCCAGAGAATCATTACTCAGAAGTATTCAATGCTTTTCACTCCCTCCCCTGTACTTGATATTTTGGGTTTATTGCGAATTGTTCTCTGCCAGCCTTGACAGCACTTGCAAAACCAAGTGTATGTTTTTGGCTTAGGTAACCTGAGTTGCTCAGTGGTGTTTCTGTGCCTGATATAGTGAAAGTGTAAGCAAGCCTCAGGCAAGCACGGGCCCAAATATGAATCAGTATGTAGGTGACTTTCACATTCATGTCAATAGTTTAGTCACAACAGCAATACTAAACTGCAGGCTGTTGGCAGACGGAAGTTGCTAAGTTGGTGAGAAGATGTGATTGAAACAGATCCATTGATACACTTCTGTCTTCAGAAAATATATTGCTGTGTTCACCCAAGATGGGGAAAATCTACCCAAGCTACTCATGCCTGCTTTGGTTCTGAAGTTCTGACCTGATCCCAACCCCATTTGGTAGTGGGAGGTGTTCAGGCTAGCCCCGCTGCAATAAATCTCAACCTTAACTTCACAAGCATTTCCCCAGATGTTTTTCTGGAAGAGAAAGATCTTTAATCTTTACTGCTGTTCAGCTTCAATCTTTACAGATGCTCAACTGTACAGATTTGCTACATGAAGAATCTGATTGCTGGTACTTTTTCCTCCTTAAATCCACAATACAAACCCAGTATTTATGCTTCTATCAATCCTGCCCCATGGCCCTTAGTGATACAAATCACCCCCATGAAACACAGGAAAGATGTTTAATGTGGTTGAAAGCTAGGGAAGCAAACATCAACACACATTACTACACTACTGCTAGGGATATCTTTTCAGAGCACAGTGTCAGAGTGGGGAATAAAGAAACATCTGAAGCTGCTGAAGCAGCTGGCTATAAAAACAATGAATGACTTCACTCAAGCAAGACTAGGATGTCAGATACAGATTCTTCTTTTAAAATCTATTTTGTCATTATTTCACTTCCATTATTTAGTTTTACTTGTTCCTTATTTTATTCTGAAAATAGTCAAAATATGAAACTGCATTACCAGCAAGCTCTGAGATGATAAACCCTTCAGAAAGAAAAAAATCCCTTACTTCCATTGGAAGACAAAAATCCACAAGACATTCTGTTTAAATGCATTTCAAAGATAAGGAGTGCTTTTAGTTCTACAGATGACTGCTGTCAAAAGTAACTGTATTGATACCAGCACAGTTACCTCTCCAGCGCTGTAGCTACGAAGTCGCTGCAGATGCTGCCTGTGAGTCAGGTGATTGGGGAGACGGCCATTTTGCAGGGGGATCCTGGGATCTATGAAGGTGGTAGCACGGCTGTTGTGGTCAACGAAGAAAGACTGAAACACAGGGGAACAACGACTTTCTGTAAGATGACTGGCAACACTGTGGTGATATTGTAGGATCATAAAGTGAAAACCAGTGGCTATTGTGTGTCACAAATATCCTGTGTAGGTAAAGCCCATGGAAGACATCTGCAAATGACAGGACTTTCTTAGTCAAAGCTAGAATAGCTCTTGGCAAATACCTGAAGCTATGTAGGTCAAAATCATGTGTAACAGCCATGTGGTAAACAAGAGAGAAGAGAACAGAACACTGCTTTAGCCTGTTTAGTGGTTCCAAAAGTCACTTAGCAAAGCTTCACTGGAGGCAAAGACCCTAAGCCAAATTTTGCAGTTATGACAGATCTAAACTCTGGCTTAAACTATTTTTAACAGTCCAATGTTGAACACAAAAATTCCACAGAAAGCCAGGGGGTCACCACTATGCTTCAAAACATTTTTTCTTGAAGCTTTTCTCTGCTTTTAAGATAACTGTGCTTGCTGCTTGTGTTGTTTAAACCAAACCTCCACAAATTTTGAGTCAAGAAGGAAGGAACCTTCGGTACTCATGTAGCCCGATGTGCTGTGTTAAACAAGTGATCCCTTTTGTTGGCACTCTTACCTTGCCCTGCTGGTCAGTTTTTATCTCCCAGCCACGAGGAAGCTCCAGTCGGGTATCAGCAAACATGTTGATAAAATTTACCAGGTCTCTGTTGTGCTGATAGCGCTCAAAATTGCGAGCATCTCTACGGATCTTCAGAATCATATGCTTCAAGCATGTACTGTTAGTGAAGACTCGATAGGCACTCTAAGAGGTGGAAAACAGAAGTGAGGAAAACCAGTTCTGATGTCAAAACAATATATTTGGTTATTTCATGGGACATATGCCCAAAGAACTGAAACAATTCCTTCTAGAGTAAAGAAGCATTTCATTTCATTGTTTTGATTTGAATGACTACTTCACATGAATACCTAGAATTAAGAAATGCAATCTGGAAAGTGAAATATCCCAAATGTTATGCACGGTTTGCTTGTGCATGAACCGCCTTTCTAATGCACTCCAAACAGACAGTGAGCTAAAACATCACACACGCAGGATGAATGTAGTTGTGCCTATTTCAGTGCTTTCACTGGTCTATTCATGTGTGACTGGATGAAGCCAGAAAGATGCAAAGATAGTTATGAATGTGTATTTATGCTATAATTCAAATCAAGATGCATGTGACAGGATTCATGAACTTAAAGAGGACTACAGCGCAGATGTCTACATCTAAGCTTGCCACTTTATGGTCACTTCATAGCCACAAGACAGAAACGGACACTTCAAATTGCCTATTTCTGGAAGATACGAATTGTTTCCTGTAAATGAGTATATGTTTCTCCAATGACCACAAAGCATGTCAGATAGAGATATTTTCATGAATCAGATGAATGCCACCCCTCGGGCAGCTCGTTACATCTCACAATGGTCATTAAATACACCTAGAAGAACATGCCCTGGTGCAGTTCCAAGCGAGTTAGTGTTGATTCTGCAGAATAAGGACCAAAGCGAACTCTGTTGCCACAGTGTACTCAATAAAGCACAAACCACGCTTTTTCTCATCTACATGCTACTCTTGGGATCTTTCACTTCAGGGTAAAAGCTCCTCAAGACAGGGTAGGAAAGTTTACAAAAGCTTACCTCTAGAGAGAAAATGAGTGCATTGGTTCTGCTGGTCAGTCCAAAGGCTTTAATTACTCACTAGAATAATAAAGGATCACTGGAGGACTTGTGCCTCCAGCAAAGTGAGCCCCAGTGTGCAAACCTGTAATCTGCCCAGATAATCTGACCCAGCAGCTTTTAGTTCTCAATTTCCCAGTACTTTTTAATGCATCTTAACCACTATATGCACTAAACACTGGCAAATATTATCTTTATTATGTAAGGCTTTATCAGGGTGGTAGTGCTTAGAGGAGAATGCTCCCTCTAGCACAGGGTCCTTAATTATAGCAAGGGTTGTAAACATTATGAAATCACAGAGATATAACCTCTGCCCTAAAGATATGACCTGGTTATAACCTGGGAAAGCTTCATGATCATGAATGGGTAAGATCCCAGCCTACGCCACGACAGAAGTTGTATTTTGATCTCGTGTGTGATCAATGACTGTCTGAATATCTCTTAGCTGCGCTAAGGGAAACAAAAAACATAACGTAGTTTTATTCCTCCGTGGAAATAAAATATCTCAAAAATTAGAGCCTTTCCCTTTTAGTTCTAACTGTGGGATAATATTTTCCAATCCCCACTTCATTGGTATAATTAATAGCTTGAAATTTTAATAGGGGCTTGTGGTTAAAATATTACGACCCTGTTAAGCCAAAAGTTATGTGGGCCATTATTCCTGTATAAGTGGAATCTGTATGACCATTTGACAGATGTTTCAATAGATCATTCTGGCTTTCATAGTAGAGACAACTTTATATAGCTCAAACTGAAGGCCTCTCTTACCTTTTTTATTTCAGTGAGAAATAAAACTGGGATTCAGTCTCTTGTGAGCTGTTCCTCACACCACTATGGAATCAGTTGCTCATTTGGCAAAAACTATGCCAAATGGAAATGATACTGCTCCCAGCTATAAATCATCATATAGCAGCGCATCAATGGAAGACATTATGTGCCCTCCATCACCTAGTTCAGGTAATATCAGATGAGCTAATATATCCCTTCCTCTGTGGATTTCACGGGCAATAATCTCTGGCAGATGGAGATGGACAGCTGGCTTGAACCCGCAAAGCGCTACAGCCAAAACTTGATGCCTGTAGTTAGCAAAAGTCTTCTGCTGACCAACTCCTGAAGTGCTTTAATTTCTTTTCCTTTAAAAAGAGAGGTCATCCCTACCCAGAAATGGATGACTTTCCAAATATTCCCAAGTCTTGTGCAGATGTCTACCTGAGCTACATTCAAGATAAGGGAAACTAGGACTGCATCTCCTTGCGGCATTTCCCTATCTACTTCCTCCTGGTTGCCCTATCACTAAATTTTTCCACTCTGCTCCAGGTCTGCAAGAAAGATTACAGATTTATTGCATTAATGGCAAAAGAAAAGTTATTTGAATTTTGAGAATTCATTCTCATTGTTGTGTTTTCCGAAAGAGCTACACTGACTCAAGTCAGTATTTCTTTCACTGCATTATGCCTGCATCAATTAACAGTGTTTTCTCTTTATTTCCCTGAGAGTTGGTGGTATCCAAGTAAGATATCTCAGGAACATGCCTCTAAAGGTAACAACCACACTCGCTGCAGCAACAGACAACAGAATCAACCAAGCTGAAAGCAAGGGTTCCTGCTTATTCTGGAAGGATAACATTAATGAGCTTCTCTGGACCAGGAGATTCCTTGTATGAGGCAGATTTCCAGCAAGAAAGTCCTTGGAGCAGCCTGTCTGTATTGTCCCCAACCTGGTCTGGTGCTCAGAAAGAACAACTAAGCCCTGAATCATGCAGCTCAAATTCACTGTGCATCCTCCCTGCAGGCCTGGGGTGCAGCACCTGGATTCAGAAACCAGTAATGTGAGGAGAGCAAATCATAATTACTCACATAGTTTGCATGCAGCACAGTGAAGAACTCAGGATTGGTGATGAACTTCACAGCTGGAGACTGCAGCAACAAGGTGATTTTTTGAGAATTCACAGGAGAAAGGGAACCTTCCCTCCTAATCTCTGGACAATAAACACAAACAAGCAGCAAAATCCTATTAATGTAGTGGCAAGTGCAGTCTATTTTTTAACCTTTAATAAATGGCTGCAAAAGTGATGGTATAAAAAAGTCACCATCCTGCTCAATCCACCTTCCTTCTTTGCGTCTCCTAGACAAGTCTGCTGGCAAACTGGCACGTTCTCCTTGTGGTTAGTGGTGCAGTGCTTACAGTAGAAGGGCAGAAGCTGGACGCTTTTGTGTACTGTATGTTATAATACTCTGTCATATCTACTGATGCCTCTAAATATTGATGTGATTGTAACAGATTTACCAGCTGATTCAATTCAGTATTGTCACCCAGGTCCTGACTGTTTCTCCCAGTGCTAATTTTAGAGAGATCTGATTTCCCAATCCAGCTTGATGAGAGCAGAAAGCATTTGGTAGCAAGACTTGGTTAAGGCAGCCCCCTGCTCAGCCACTCACATCCATGCTGGTGCTGCAAAGCATTGTCCTTTACTAGTAATCACACTACTTTTGGAAAGTTCATGGTTCTGGAGACTTGTACAGTCAAGAAAACAAAAACAGACACAAAGGGATTATTTTTAACCTGTATCAACTCATGAAGCACGGAACTGAGCATTTGAGAATGTAACTCTGTAGAGGTAGGAACTCCTTGACCTTCTACAGCCACCAGAAAATACTTCCTACCGTGGAATTATAGCTTGAGTGTGCAGTTCTAGTGTTTTCAAATACAAGCCAACTTTTATTTGTACTCTGAGGAAGTCAGATGAAGACATTATCAACAGAATAAATATAGATTCTCATCTTCTTTTCTTCCTGCTAGATACCTCACATTATTTTATCCACTTAAAACTGCAGACTGGATCCACTGTTAAACTGTTGTAAATGAGTTAAACTGATTTCTACTGGTTTGGATTAATGTGCCTAAATTGTATTCCTTCTGACACTTTCAGTTAAAAGGCAAACAGCAAATGTATCATACTGCAGCTTTTTCTTATTCTAGTGTGCTTACATCACCCTTGATTTTTTAATTCTTGGCATTTTATACAATATTGATTTCTTCTTCTAAAAGCAAAGCACTTACCTATAGCAAAAACAATTACCTAATCACTTCAGATGACATATATCATACTCATTGGGTCTTCAGGGTTAAAAAAGTGAATGTTACTTAATAAACTGACTTAAATACTTACTGGTAGCAATTCTTATTGACTTACTATTTTATTATGTAGGCTATGACAGTAAGTGATTACATGTGTTACAAGTAATGACTACATTACTTATAAGTTAAATACTAATAATCCAATGTGTACCTCCTTTCCATCTCACACAGAGGACTGGATTCTCCCTGTAAGATCCAGTGTAGGTAAAAGGCTGCCATAAACTGCAGTACAAAAGATTGTAAGGAAGCTTTGAATATCAAACATTAAACAGTCTTGGACAAAACTGATTTTCATGTTAAAAATACCTAATGGATAAACAGGCAAAAATGAGTATTTTTCTAAACTTGTTAAAAAAATTTAAAAGTTCATTGCTTCTCTGCGTAATTCTTCCTATTCAACATGGAACAACAAGGAAATTCAAGGAGATGTTGTGCTGGTTCTTTCCCTTTGCCAATGCTATTTACAGAGGGATGGCAAAAGGACGGCAAGAAGTCAGACTTCCAGCAGACAACACAGAAACCAAAGTTATGTGGAAGTGAGAATGATCCAAAGGAAGAGAACTGGCTGCTCATTTTGGTGGTAAGAGTTCTCAAAGCAGACAGCCATTTTTGCATGTCCACAAGTTGCAAAGCAGGCACTAGAGTGATTGCTGGTGTTTCTTACCTGAAAAAGTTACAGTATGATTTCACAGATGTTTTAAGAAACATCTTTAAGATGACTACCACCAAAAGGAGTAGAAGAGTTCCCTGCCATCCCATCCTGCCCTGGGTACATGTTATCTTCTCATTCTTATCAAATTCTTTCATCTAATGAGCCAGATGAAAGAACCAATCTGGCTATAAACAAGATCAATTACAAGGAACAAAGCCTTTTTCATGCAGATCAGTTCTCTGCTCTGGTATGGGGTCCTGTCATGTAAGTTAGTGATGAGCAAAAAGAACCAGCTGTGCCTCCTTCAGTGGCAGCCCAAGCTTACTTACATCAGCTCAGGGATATCACAAAAATGGAGCTATAAACCTACAAGTATTTCATACTTGATGCCAGGGTTGCTGCAGGTGAAACTACATGGGCATATGTGGCAGTTCAGAAGCCATGCCCAGAGAGAATGAACTGCAATGCCCTAAGATAAAAAAATCACACTGCAGCAAAAATAAGACAGGGCTGGTTTTGCAACTACTAAGGTATAAAAACCAGATATCTTTCACATTTTAATTTCAAATAGCCCTTTACTAAAGTAAAAATACTTTGTCTGTCTCAGTAGCTGTTAAAAAAACTGAGGCCCTTTGAATCTAGCTTTGTACCTGTAGCTTCAGATCTAAAACTTGCAGCTTCAAGTCTGAACTTCTTTTCTTTTAACTAGATCTTGTAATCCATACAATAAAGTTCCAGTCTCCCATATAAATGCAGATTTTCTCAGAACTGAATGCCACCATTGAATGGCACCGAACATACACCACTCAACAGCTTCCCCCATACCTGAGCTTTGCTGGGAAGGCTCTGCCTCAGAGTCACTTCCTCCTCCGGTGGGAACTCTCTCCACCCTGTTGTTTACTACAGCATCATCTTCAGTCCGCTCTGTGGCAATAGTTCGCTGGATATTTTGGTACCTGCAGACATTTGGAGAAAGGAACAACATGCTTTAGTTAACAGAAGAGCTTTCTGGTGCCTTCTCCTTCAACAGTCAGCACCGGTTTTGAATGACTCCCATAGTTCTATCTTGAGCACACAACAGAGTAAGGGTACATCCAATTTTTCTCCTTCAACTGATGCAGCTACTCACACTTGGGCCAACCATTACTCTGCTAATATGTCCTTTTGCACTGACTGACAAATAGCTACAGAGAGTACAAAGCAAGGAACACTCAAAGGTCAAATTTAGACAGGTATTTAGGCTACAGGTTGCTACAAGGCTTTCCTTTAAAACATCTGGATGTCTGCAACCTGAATCTACTGCTGGATAATGGTTCCCCCCCTCATTTAGTCTTATGGTAGCACAACCAATGAAGTAAGGATCAATCCTGTGATGCACTGAGTACCCTTAAATCTTATGACAATGTTGGATGCACATGTTCGTCCCTAGAAAGGTAAAGGTTACTAAGAGTGTTTGCAAAATGTTTATTACAATATTGCACAGCCAGCAGTTGGGTACACTTCCATTTCAGTAGGCAATATGGACTGTAAACTAGTAGGTAGTGTGACCCCAAACAATACAATCTCACTGATATGACAGCCACAGGAAAGTAGAGTAGGATGTAACACATGAATTGAGTGAACAGTGTGAGGATATGTTACGTTGGAAATCAGTGGGCTTGGGCATTTAGTCATTTTATGATGACTAGCTGCAGAGAAAGGAAGAGGCAAAAATACAGAGATATGAAAACAACAGTGAGGAGGATAACAGAAAAAAATGCCTTAAAAAACCCTATTGTGGTGTTTCCATACTAATCATGGAACTAACTGGCACACTAGTTGATGTCAACGGGACTGATTATAATCTTAGGGATGAGTCCAGTCCTAAATACCAGCTCATGAAAAAAGTATGTACATGGCTATGGGAATAACCTGGAGTACTTTGAATCTGCAGTACACAAAACAAGTTCTAGTTAACTTGTTCACTCACAGACAGATGAGTAAGATGAGAGATCAAGATTTCTTTGATTCTACTGACAAGCTATGAATATAAGTCTTACATATTGAATAAAAGAATATATTTTATATACAGAGACAAAGACAAGCAAAAGAAAGCTGCATAAACAGAAAGAAAAGAAAGAAAATAGGCACTCTTAATCATTTTAATTAGGTTTACTCCACCCTAGTATTTTTAATCCTTATTTCTGGATTGCATTTCCATACATATATAGACCAGAATAGCTTTACTGCCTGCATTTAATCTGATCTAGCATTGCTTGTCTCTCATTTTCCTGTCTTACACTCTTTCTACTTTCCTCATCTCAAGTTCTGACTTACAAATTTCACTTCCTTTCTCTCTCTTTATTAATGCATGCTTTATTCCAAATCAGAAGCTAGTCAGGAGTTAGCTCCTCAAAGTGCAAGGGATCACTAAAGACAAGCAGTTAGGATTTGGCTTTTGTGTCTCTCAACAGATATCATCTCCAGTAGCTCTCTGCAACCCAATCTTGGGCAGATGGGCTGGAGATAATTAGGAAAAACTATTAAAGTTTTAATAGATATATTCTAAAGCTTTCACAGTACTATGTGTGTCCCCAGTACTCAAAGTCATGTGAAGCTACATTTTGTGTATATTCTGACAGTTTAAGTAAGCATCCATCTTCACAAGGAAACTCTGATAGCAGGTTTCACAACAGCATGAAGTTACTGCAGCTTTAAACCCTCTGCTTTAGAACTATGTTTTACATTTTTATGCATTTGACTGCAGGCAGTTGAATGAACTTTCCATTCCAGCACCCTCCAGTTTTACAACACCCACATGCAACAGAGAGGGGAGGAAAAAAAAGGAGTTCATATAATCAAGGGATATAAGCACAAATACGAAAACAACCTTGAAGATTCAATTTAATTAGATGGTAGAAACTCCCTATTGGCAAACCTTATGGAGTAACACTAGCTGTATGCCAACAAAAAGCTACACTTTTCTTTTGGGTCTCTATACTATAAAATAAACTTATATAAATACCAGAAAATGCCAAAGTTGATGGAGAAAAAATTGAAAGTGCAAAAGTTATGGGAATACCTCTGGAAATTGCAGTCTCCTATCAAAATGATTTGTCAAAGAAATGGAGGTTTAGACATACCATTGTGTGGATGTCTTATAACTATTCAGGTTATCATTTATCATGTTATTTCATACCTTTTAGATTAATGCAAAGACACATCTAGATGTACACATGCTGCAAAGCATCTTTCCAACAGAGCTTGAACAAAAGGCTGTTATCTGGTTTGCTAACAAGTAAGCGAGGCAAGTAGTGCTATAGAAAATGAGCATGAGTCTTTAAAATAAGAAGTATGGCTGTCTTCTTGGAGTTTGCCCAACACCTGGATTCCAGTTTTGCATTCCCTGTATACTCAAGTGGCTAGTACAGCTAATGGGAGCACAGAAGGAAAGCAGGACTAGGCTCAAGCACAGCTGTAGGGGTTATTTTCTTCAAGCTGAGTTTCCAAAGCTTTGTGGTTTTGGCTGGGCTGGAAATACCAAGCTTCCTTGTAATATTTTGGTCTTTCCATTCCCTTCCACAAATGAAACCAGGAAACTGGAAAGCGAGTAGATTGGTTTAAAAAGAAAAGTCGCCAAGTTTTCTCAGACTGCTAAGTGATCCTGAGTCCAAATTTTCTTTGAGGTTAGAGCAAAAGTTCAGGCTGCTGCTAATTCTATCAGCAAGGTCTATGCTTGCTGTTGCCTCACCTAAAATGATTCTCGGGTATGTCTGCTGAAGAGCATTTCAAATAATGAAGTTTTAAATACAACAAAACAGTATTTCTAAAACGAGTGCTTAAAACAAAGTCTGATCCTCCACAGTGCTGAAAATAACCATTTATGAAAAGGGGTTTTCCTCATAATCCTGAAATCTGGAGACATGAAATAACTGAAATTAGTTTTAGGACAACAGTAACTGAAAAACTTACAGCAGCCACATTGAAAACACAGCAGTGCCTTGTCATTGGACAAACACCCAGAGATCTAGGATGAATCTCTTACTAGAATCTTAGAAACTGTTCCCAAACATAGGAACAATAGGAGACCTTTGTATTCAACTTCTCAAACCAACTGAACTCTTTGGAAGACAGTAGAGAATCATCAGCTTTCTTCCGCTGTCCCAAGAAGCCATGACAGTTCACATTAAATTAAGCTGCAAAGTGCTTGGTCTCCAATGGAACATGGGTAAGGAGAGATATGTCACTGCTGAAAAAGCTCTATACTTCTCACTTTGCAATTGGATATGTGAATACTAAGACTAGTCAGATTCAAAGGTCAGTCCCATTAACTGTGAATTCACAACCCAAACCCATGACAATCAAGGCATAACCATGAGAGCCAGGCAGCCTACATGAAAACATGGAATAATCAATTTTGAAGCAAGGAGGTCACAAAGACAAATGTGATTAACCTTCATTAACTAACAGAATGGTAAATGCCCATGCAGACTCTCTCAAGCACTTGTTCCTTTCCTGGCTGTGCTGCACTTACATGAGTCCAAACTCAGCAACACAAACCCAAAAACGAAACCCCACCAAACAAAAAAGCTGATGTATGTCAACCACGTGCTGGGATGCATCAAAAGGAGTGTGTCCAGCAACTCGAGGGAGGGGATCCTCCAGCTCTGATCCACCCTGAGACCCCCTGCAGTCCTATGTCCATCTCTCTCTGGGGGCAACAACACAGGAGGAACATGGAGCTGCTGGAGCAAATCCAGAGGAGGCCACAGAGATGCAGCGAGGCCTGAAGCAGCTCTGCTCTGGAGCCAGGCTGAGAGAGCTGGGCTCGTTCAGCCTGGAGAAGAGAAGGCTCCTTGAGGGGAGACCTTAGAGTGGTTCACAGTGCCTAAAGGAGCTAGAGGAAACCTGGAAAGTGGCTTTGGACAAGGGCCTGTAAGGACAGGACAAGGGGAATGGCTTTAACCTGACAGAGGGGATACTGAGATTAGACATTAGGAGGAAGTTCTTCCCTGTGAAGGTGCTGAGGTGCTGGCACAGGGTGCCCAGAGAAGCTGTGGCTGCCCCATCCCTGGCAGTGCTCAAGGCCAGGTTGGACGGGTGTCCTGGGTTCAGCAGTAGCAGTCATTTTTCTCCTTAAGGAGCTAGTACAGTGCTGTGCTTTGATCTTTTGGCCTGGGAACAGTGCTGATAACGCCGATGTTTTCAGTTGCTGCTCAAATGTTTGGTCTGGCCAAGAACTTTCTGAGCCTCATGCTCTGCTAGGAAGGAGGGGAAGCTGGGAGGAAGCAGAGACAGGACACCTGACCCAAACTGACCAAAGAGGTATTCCATACCACAGCACGTCGTGCCCAGGATGTAACTGGGAGTTACCCAGAAGGGCACACTCTCTCTTCTAGGGGGGGGACTGCAGGGTTGGACGAGGTATCGGTCAGTGCTCGGATGGGGGGAGTGGGGCGAGTTATCTGTTGGCTGGTGCTGAGGTGTTGTATTCTCTTCCCTTGTTATTTCCTTTATCATTATTATTATTGGTGGTAGCAGCAGTGATTTGTGTTATACCTTAGTTACTGAACTGTTCTTATCTCAACCCGTGGGAGTTGCATTCTTTTCGATTCTCCTCTCCGTCCCTCCAGGAGCAGAGGGAGGGCAAGAAGTGGGGGGAGTGAGTGAACGAGGTTTGTAGTTGGGTTTAAACCATAACAACGGGGCTTGAAGCAACCTGCTCTAGTGGAAGGTGTCCCTGCCCATGGCAGGGGGTTGGAAATGGATGAGCTTTAAGTACCTTTGAACCCAAACCATTCTATGATTCCATGTCTAGAACAGAGCTTTCTGTGGTAGATAACTTGCTTAAGTGGCAGCCAAATAGTCTGAGCTTTGACATAGTCCAAATCCCTCTTAAAGACAAACGCTAAATGACAGAAAAGTCATGTAAATCCCCTTAAGAAAGCTACGTTAAATATTCACTTATTTTAGTGTGTCTTCCATAAGACATAACACGTTATGAAACGCTATCCAAAATGATGAATTTTAGTGAGGAAAAAAAAGAGAAATTCTTCAAGAGCGTGTTTATGGTGTCAACTTAACCTGCTAAACAACCCCTTTAAAAGGGCTGGCTTGCTCTCTACAAGTTGCATTAGTTTTCTAGTTGTCGCTCAGGGCCCAGTTCTCCTCACACGCAGTAACACCCAAACTATTCTGCACTCTTTTCAGAGTACTTTGAAACTCTGCATCCTTCTCTCATCTGTGGATCTTCCTCTTAGAATACAAAAAAGACCAAAAAACTTCTGTGGCCTTTTGCGTGCTACAATTAGAATATAATTTCTGGTTTGCTTGTCTTTTTCTAGAACCTGTACCATTACATTACGCAGGGAATTAAAAAGAAATCCTTTTCTGAAGTAAAAAAGGAAGACTTTTGAGCAACTGTTTATTTTTTCTCTTTCCTCTTAAATTCAGTCTGAAAAACAAAGATGAAAAAGAAATGATAAACAAACCTATGTGTGGACTACTTAAAAGGAAAATATTCCCCGTGTTAAGAGATATCTCAGCCATCTCAGAATGAACTGACAGATTTACAGGCCCCAGTGTAACACTAAGCAGATCTGTCTACATCTAGACATGTGTACAGTCCTATTAGAGCAGTGCTCTGTCCTAGAAAAGGAGACAGACCTTTCAACAGGCCTAATTAGCTTGAGCAGAAATGCCACACTGATACAGCAACACTATTTCAGTAACAGCTCAGAAACCTCCACAGCGTAGCAGTAGATGCTGACCCACTGGTAGCACTCTAACAGTTAAGCAGCAAAAGCAACTCCATCTTTTGGAAGAACACTCCCTTCTCTTCTGGGAGTCAGCTCAAAAAAACTTTCCAAAAGGCTCTTTCTGCTGTTTGAAACGTTTTGCAACAGCTTTCACTCAACAGCACTTCTCATTGGGCAAGTTCGGGTACCAGACACCCACAGGAGGGTAAAAGAGACCAGCAGTGGGGACAGGAACACGTACGCTGGATTTGGACAAGGAGGAAAGATAAATCCTCAGGGAACCAATGCATTGCACTGGGGAGCACAGATCTCAAGGGATTAGTATAGCTGCAAATGCTCACCGCCGGTTCAGCTGCTCCATTTGCTGGATGGAGCCAGATCTGTGGATCCCATCCGGCGTTGCCGCAGTTGTGGGGCGCTGCCACGTGGTGGTTCGGTTGACATGATCCACGTAGAACACCCTCCCATGGCTGTCTATCCGAGCTTCCCAGTCTAGGGTTGGAAAAAGAGGAAGGGGTGATGCTGTCAGTATGATACCTTCCAGAAAACTTAACTGTGGGAGATATATATATATATATACACACACATACATGTACACAGACAGGGTATATACACACAAGAGATACCATATATATAGTCTACATGCTTACAATATATATTATGTGTATATAGTCAAAGTATACATTCAAATGTGTATATATGCTATGTGCTTGTCTATATATATGTATAGGCAGGATATGCATATACATGAATATTTCACACACAGCACATAGGTAGCCTATGGAGTTCACTGCCATAGACTATAAAAACCAAGTGGCCCCAGTTTTTAAAGGGCTAGATAATGTTACAATTAGTAGCACTAGTTGGCTGGATTGATTACAGGTCAGGGTAGCCACACAGAACCAATCCTTAGTGGAAAAGGATTATATCTGAGCTAATATGTCAAATCCCATGGGTTCGTTTTTGCTGTGTTTCAGAACAAATGTGTTTCATTTCTCTCTCTTTTTATAAAGTGGCTTCGAAGGATACCATACAATTAAAGGCTCTCCTGAAAACTGATCAAAGCCTGGTTGGACATATCCTTAGAAATCTCTCTAAACAGATGAGTATCATAAATCTATTGCTCTGATGGATGATGCCGAGTAGACTGAAAGTCTGCAGCATAATATTGAGCCTTCTATCACTGTTGTTTCCTTCTAATGTTTATATGGTCCCATGACTGAAAACTAAGTTATTTGGTATATGATGGCTTGTGGAAAATGGTAATGTTGATAAAAGAAAAGGTTTTTGAACAGGAGAAATTCAGGAATGAGTTAGCTAGCAAAGTCACATATCAAATTGGTTGGAATGTATGGAATAGTGATATAAATTCAACTTGCTAGCTTCATAGTTTTACATGATTCATCAGTTGATGATGACAGAGCTATGTAAATATATGCACATACTTTCTACACGTGTTTATACACAAACCTCACTCACATTCACACACAAATGCACATATGGTGATTACCTTTGGTGGCAAACACTTCATCTTATTCCCAAGTTCCTACTATGATACCCTCATCCCTGATGAGTCCACTCCTTCTATGGATCAAGTTCAGGATCAGCTGGATTTCATACTTTATGTATTTTATCTCCTACAATCTAAGAGTAGGACTGAAGTTCTACCTCTTCCTGCTGTATCTGGAAATGTATCCTTCATGACCAGTTCCCATCCCCTGAATGCTGGCCCTGGCTAAACTCAGTTTCCATACCTGGGCTGGTCCCAGCCAAGTGTAGGCTGTGTGAATTCTATGGCTGGCTGCCCCTGGCCTGTTAACACCACAAACCTTAGAAGAGGGTCACTGGGAGTCCTTGGGGGCATATTCTGTAAGACTCTGACACAACAACAGCCATATGCACATGCATTATTTCTTTCAATGCTGTCTGGAAGTACCTGACTCCTTACAGACACAAAACCTATAGCCAGGTACACACACCGTGTCTCACTGTGAGCATCACAATGTAACTTTCAGGAGAGGACTCTCTCTTCCTCCCACCAGGTAAAGATTTCCAAGGATAGTGCAGCTGTTTCAAGACCAAGATCAAAGCATTGTGAAAACAATGTCTAAAACATAAGACAGTGAAAAACAGCACACCAACAGATGCACATTGAAGGAAATCAGACTGACACATAAGGCAGGCTGAAGGCCAGTGCTTTGCTGAGCACACTGTCGCTGGTGGCAGGTGTATCACTGTTGGTGGGAACGGTCCTTCTGGAGCTATGCACTATCTGCAGTATCCTCAAGGAAATAATCTTGGCCAGAACAAAGGTGACATGATCTGTCTTACCATCACAAAGATATTCGTTTTCCTTGCTGTTGTCTGGCAAAGGATAAATCCTTCACCCCATACTATTGCAGTATACACGTAAGAAGTTGAGAATAATAAAGGTTGATGGGTAATTAGAGGCTTGTAGACAGTGCCGCAGATCTACACTCTAGGCAGTCTACACGGAAAATGCTAACTGGTCATATTGGTCTGAAGTCTGCTGATGGACACTTAGTAAGAATAATACTAGCCAATTACACAGTCAAACAAGGGATTCTCATAATCCAGCCCTGTGCATGACCGGCTCTAGAGGCGATGTAGCAGTCTCTCTTATCAAATGCAACTCAGAGTTCCTAAGCTCCTAAGCACAGTAGCTGGAAATCTAGGAGCAATGAAACTTGCACAGAGCTTGGAGGTCACAGTAAAAACATCATGCCAGGATCACACAGACTGGATCACAACTTCAGGAAGATGATCTCTCGGATGTATCAGACATCCAGCAGTGGTCTGTACAGACATGAACTGCACCTATCAGTAAGTGATGCTTTATTCATTACTTTATGTGTATATACACCTGAAACCATGGGTTGACGCTTGCATTGGCATGCTCAAATATTAGCAACTGCATGTCACGTGGCTTTTGAGAAACCTGCAGCAGTATTTCTCATCAGCTGAACAACTCTTCTTCTGGTCCCCCAGGAAGGCTGTCAGAGGGTGGCAGGAGCACTTTCTGCCTGCCCACAAGAGAACCTGCAAGTCACACAAGTCACTGATGTTGCATACGATACCAGATTTGTGGACAGATGGATACCTGCACAGAGAGACAAACATGCTGATAGGTGAACAGGCAAACAGGACTCTGCTCCTGAGCTGTGCTCAAGTCCCTTCGTGCTACTTCAGGGGCACAGGGGATGAAGGAAGCAGCCAAATCTCCTCAGGGCCTTTTGTCTATTTTTCAGGCAAAATAAGACTGTGACTACAACACAGACCAACCTCCATCTAACCTTCAGAGTCAGAGCATGTTGGAGCACAGGGCTGGGGACAGGACACTGCTGGTTCTGTTCTCCATCAGCCCAGTCATATTTCACAGCAGCCTTTGAAACCGCTCTGGTTTGTACCAGAAGACACAACTTTTTCTTCTGGCAGTACCACAATCCTGGCAGGGCAAAGTAAATACACTGTCTTTCCCTTTCCAAGCTCAGCCACACCTTCAGCAAAGAGCAGCTCTGAACTGGGCACATGTATTTTTCTTGGCCTCAGTTCTGTAGGGTTTTCACCAGTACTGGCAAATATACACATAATAAGGGGTGACTAATAATGCCGTCATGAGGCCGTGCAAACTCTGAAAATCTCTCAATCTTGTATAGACCTTTGCATTCAGACTGGCCATTATGATATTCCCACATAAAAAATGAACCTGTTCTAACTTACTTTCCTACATAACACTGTCTGAAACCCCAAATGTTGTGGGGTTATGATGAAACAAAGTTACTAAGAAAACTATTCAAAAGACAAAGAAAACTGTCCAGAAGGTTCTCCATGACCAAAGCAAAACCAGTCAATTTGCTGAATGTACAGCACTGGCAAATCATCTTCAGCTCTATGGCAGAGGTGAATGCTGCATGTGAGAAGTAAGCCAGGTTTGATCACACTTAAAAACGTTTAAAATACAAAGTTTCTTCCTTTCGCATGATTGAAGAACTATTTATCTAAGACTAAGAGGCATTAAAGGCACTGAGATAGCGATACTGAATGCTAAAAACCCAAACATTTCTAGTTTAAAGCTACAGTTATTATTTTGAAATGACCTTAAAATTTCATGAAGAGTTTTTGGAAGCAGGCTTCCTAGGTGATATTACTAAATTCAACATTTTTGCTCTCCAAATTAACATAGTCTAGTCCTACAACGATAAACATATTTAAGCCACACTGTCAGCCATTGTTGTAAAAAGTGATGTTATATGCAAACGCTAAAATAGAATCCTACAAAGGGGTACCAGTTCTGTATCATCACACATTGCATTTCATGTCCTTAAATCCTATCACAAAAGCACTTGTGAAAACCAATGGTAGAAATACTTACCATTTGAGGATAATTATCAGAAAGAGGAAAAATGTATTGAATTGGTGATGGAAGAATACGGAACAGATTCACACTGTTTTGTTTACCTGCGGTGATGTCAGTGTCCTATCATTAACATCATTAATGGGGAATGTGCCCTATTTCCAAAGTCTTGAGGTAAGAGTGGGAGGAAGAGAAATATTTGCCTATTACAGAGGTAACCATTCCCATTTCATCATTCACTGGCAAGCCACAGTGGTACTCTAATAAGACTTCATGGGGTCAAAGGCATTTGAATCATTCATGCTACTGTGCAGCTGACGCCAGCATCTGGGCTATTTTTGGCTTAGGGAATACTGACAGAATGGTTGGTAAATGATAAATTATTTGTCAACGGCCCCATAGGCCAAATAAGTATGTTCCTTTCCTGGGCTTTGAAGAAAATAGAGTGCTTTGTGTATATGCCTGGTTGTTTTTCTGAGGCTCTGCACATTTTAGGTCGTTAAATAAGTGCCGAAGCTGAAAGGTGATGAACAGCACATTGCAGGGCATAGAGTGCGCTCTGCTGGCCATTTAAAGCCAATGCAAAAAGCGGGTAATCCTGAGCGGGTAATCCTCCAGGAATACACACTGGGGAGGCTACAGAAACAAGTGAAAACACCTCCATCAGTTGATTCAGTGGTAAAAATCCCATATTGTCAGCCTGCTATTCAATTACGCTACTTAAGACCCTCTCATTTTTTATCCAACGTAACTGCAGATGCCATTACAGTCCACAATGAACATAAAATTCGCTGTTTATCAAATCCAAAGAGAGTACAAGACCACTCTGTGTGAGCTGCTTTTTCCCAGCATCTGCTGGTTTTGCACAGAGTTGGACCTGTCTGTCTGCGCATCGTGACTGTGAAAAGGCTCCTGCTGGACCTGCAAGCAGAGCTGGCAGGCCACAGGGACTGCCATCCCAAACCATCTTTGAAGTCAGCCACGAAAAACCTGGAGACAAATGTTACAGAGAAATCAGAGTACTTTGTTGATACACCACCCAGAAAGCTTTACAGTAATGCTTCTGGAACACCTGACAGATATACACTCACTTGAGTTCAAATACACTGACTGGAAACGGGGAAAAAGTATTATTTTCATTTCATGATAGCTAAGGAAGAAGATGGACCAAGGCAGAGGGAGGTTATATGGAGCTTGTCCAAAATAACATGACAACACCTGAAACCAGGATCAGATAAGGGAAACAAAAGGGCATATTGCTTGGGTTCTGGAGAATGTGTATACAGAACAGATGGGGTTATTTAGAAAGACATACTGACCTCTACACTGTTTGAGTTAACAGGAAAAGCTCAAAAAACGCAAGAAATTAAAAAACTAAAGCTTACTTGGTGGAAGAGGCTCATCGATAGTTGGGTAGTGATGGTGTTCAGGCCTCAGAGAAGGAAGCTGGCTGACTGGCTGAGAATTATGGAGTAAAGGACAATCACCTAAGGACAAGATATTCAAGACATTGAGAGTCATTCACTGTTTTCACAATGTGGTTCAAAAAATGTGCTACTGTAAAACAAGTGATTTTGTAAACAGGTTAGCCTGGTGTACTAGCAGCTCTGGTTATTCCTATTTTCAGGCACTATTTTGATAATAACTCATATGCCCAAGTTATTAAAATAATGCAGTCAAGGCTCTGATCTCTGATTTGAGTCAATGCTAAACTGTTATGGGCCAGATTCTGGACTCATAATGTAAGCGAGAGAAGAATCAGGCTTGATCTCTGAGAAACACTGTGCATATAAAACCAAACTCATGCTTCTGCTGAAATTTGCAGGAACATACAAAATCCTGGTTCCAGCTTTTAATTCACCACATCAGTGGAATACGAGGCTAAAAGCTGCCTTGGATCATCATTCTCTGCTTTTCTAAAAGACCCATGGCTAAGTGTGCTGGAACGGCAGGACTCTGTAGTCCCTGCAAAGCAGAAAACTATCCCCTTCTATAGGTAGTTTTCAAAACATGAAGAGTCCATCTTGAGTGTAAGGAAGGAGAATGAGAGAAGGACCAGAAACAGGTAGGTAGACAGGTGGTAGAATAGGAGAACAAGAGATAGTGAGACATAGTCAGGATCCAAGATAAAGAAGGAAGCCCTGAGATATAGAAGAGGGAAAGAAGAAGAGAGACACAGTAGACAGCGCAGAGGAAGTTTTTAAATACTAACATTGTATATATGTCTATATATCCAAATATGAAATAAATGAAACCTAAACAAATGTCCAAACTCATGTTCTGTTGAAAGGAACAAGTAACTTAAGATCTAGTTAATGTTTATAGAACCCTTTTAGAAACTAAGAAGTTACAGTAGGGATGTAAAAGCATTCCTTATCTTAGACTGAACTGTGAGAATGAGGAACCTACACATTAAAACCTTCAGATTCTAGAATTAAGATTCCTTCTTGATCTGTTCTTAAAATCTTAGAAACCACAACTATTTATCCCACAAGTGGACACATTTGCATACTGTGTGGTAACAGTTTTTCACTATAGCCTCCAGCTCAAGGTGGGCCTGTTAATACAATCTGAATTGCATATATTTAACATTTACATGCATCAGAAAGATGCAACTTATGGAAAAAAAAAACAACTATATTTAGCATTTCCAACATCACCAGAACCATTCAGCTAAGCCAAACTTGCTGTGTGCTGGCTGGTTTAGTTGTCTTTAATGTCAGAATCTTAATAGCCTAAGAATGAACATTCTGTTAAAGGCCCAAACATACAGCTATCAAATGTAAAAAAACCCCACATTTACCAAAACTTACGGGTTTTCTTTAAACAACCAACAGCTAGAAGGCAGAAGCCAATTTTGTATCAAACTGTAAAGAAACCTCATACCATCCAGAAGTGAGAAAAATCACTTAAGATAAAAATACTCCCTCTTCTAGGTGCTCTGATGATACCGTATGGCCTGTTAAATGTCTCCATTAAACCACTTGTGTATAGGCGTATCTCACAGCAGCATCTGCTGCATGTTTTGAACAGACAGCAGAGTTACGTAAGTTATTACTCAGTGCTAGAAGTCCATCTCTCATAGCCTTAAAAACTTCTGTTACTACAGGCAGTGTAGCATCAACTACCAGATCATCCATCTATGTTTCTTTACTTACCATAATTGACTCTCCCCTAGTCAAGATAGTTACGCCAAGCCAGCGGAAGCATGGTAGTATCAGTCACCTGGAGTGGATGGAGGTGACCACATCTACTGTATTTGTAACAGCTGCCAAGTCATGAAGCAATGTGCACATTTACTGAAGCACCCCCGGTGGGACCAAGAGAGTGCTAAGAGCAAGGCTGCCTTTCAGCCATGCTCCCTCCCACTTAAGCAAAGCAAAGCCACCGTGAGCACTGCAATGCCCTTTATACAAGCTCAAGGGGCACAATCTTGAAGCTGTACTCAATCCATATGAAGAAGCCACCTTCTTCCCCCATGTCCCCTCTCAAAAGTACACACAATTCAAAATAGCCATCCAATCTGAAAGCATGGTCACACACACACACACTCGTGCCCCCTTAGTATACTTGCACATAAATGCTGTCTACACACAAAGACCCTCGTCTGCAAGGAGGGAAAATGGGTTTCTACACCTCTGTGTACTTCTGAGATTTTAATACTCTTTTTCAGGCTAGATTCTGCTTTGCAGAGGAAACAATTACCTAGGCCCAGCTGCCTACAAATCTTCACACAACCCAGTGTGTAAGGCCACCCTTACACCTTTCTTCCTGCTGGGAAATACTGTGCATGTCTGTGGCAGTGGAACATGGGGTGAAATAAACTGGGAATGGAGAAGGAAAAGGCAGAAGGATGCTTTAGCGGGGTTTCTCTGTGGTTCTCCAATATGTTATCCTTTTCCTGCAATTTTAATTTAGTGTCACTTACACTGGGAGACAGATGACTTGGGGTCTGGGAATGCAAAGGCTATCTCTTAACCTTGCTGCATGCTCCTTAGCTGCTACGGCATTTGCTTCTTCAGCTGGAGAAAAATAATACACTAGCTGAAGAAAGGATGTGTGATCAAACCCATCCTCCATGTATCTCCATGTGACATTAAATGAGTTACAAAAGGGAGCAATTTAATGGAATGGTTTGCAGGGATTGGAAAAAACAGTACCTAAAATACAAAGATTAAAAATTACTTTAAGTATGTTTTCTATCTAGAGAAGGGCAAGGAGATGAGAACTTTGTTCAAGATAGCTCAGTTTTGGAAGTATCTAAGAAAAAACCCTCTCTGTTGAGTTGCCCTATGGCCTGTGAAACCTGAGGTAGATTTGTGTGATATGTGGGGAATTGGAACAAATGGGGCTAGAAAACTGGGTAAGAGAAATATTTGCATTTCTCCATGCTTATGACTGTGTGTGGCTACAAATCATACGCAGAAACTGGCCCAGATGTGTAGCTGGTGTAAATCAGCATCTCTGCCCTTTGCCAAGCACAAGTTGGTCCCCTCACTGACCATCAGAGACATGGCAGCACATCAGAATGTGAAATGAAACAATCCCAAGAAATAAGGAATGAGTTGGTGGATGTGGTAATTCTGATCTGCCACATAAATACGGTAGCTAATCTTGAATTTGTAATAATGCGTGTGTATCTACAGGAATCCATATACACAGATCTCCACCTGATTTATCTGGTTTGGCTGGGATTTTTAAGGACAGGCTCAATTATCCAACCTTCCCTGATATCTGGCCCAGCTCACAGCCCCCAAATTTGTACGAAATAAACTGTGAGCAATCTGAGACCTTGATTATCTGATGCCTTCTGCGACATCCAGATAATCAGGGTTGCTCAGCGCATCAATTCTCAGGATCTAACCTTCTCTTCTGCTGCTTGGACCTGCTATTGGGGTGTCTAGACTCTCTGTGGCTCTCTGTGGGTTCCCACCATGAGCTACTAGTTCATCTGGCCACTGGGAGGAGCCATCCACTTGCTCCCTGTCCAGCTCAGGGCTCTGCACTGAATCTGGCACTGACTCGAAAGCACTGTTCTCTTCCTCATCATCATCCTGTGAGGAAAAGACCGTGCTCTCAGAAATCTTTGCACTGTCGACAGAGGAGAAGCGGGTATGGCTGGAGAAGCGATTGTTACTGTCATAACAGGAGGTGCTGTAGCATGAAGTGCTGTAGCAGGAGGTACTGTAGCAGGAGGTGCTGTAGCAAGAGGGGCTGTAGCAAGAGGTGTCGCACGCCTCACACTCGTCACCATTGGGCCTGGAGCTTGACTCGCTCTCGCTTCCTGTCCTGGGGTGTTCCCCATCCAACAGCCCATCATTTAATTCCGAGAGTTGCTCATCCAAGGTCCCAGGAGCCGCCGTGCTCTGGCTGAAGTTCTCTTCAGCCTCATTTTCCAGAGGCGGCTCTGCTGCCACTGTCTCACTCTCACTGACCACCTCTTTATCCAACGCCTCCTTGACTGTAGATTCCTCATCGTTCTCCCCAGCGTTGCCACCATCTTGCTCTTCTTCCCCATCACTGCTCATCTGTGCGGAGGGCAAACTGTGGAGCAGGTTGTGGATCCGTATGTAGTGTGTGCGAGGGGTCTCTGGCTCACCACAAGCTGAAGCTATGACTGTCTCAAGTTCAGACACAGGCAGGGAGCATGGCCTGTTTTTCCTCTTTGCTGTTGTCCTCAACTGCAGCTTGTTGTCTTCTTCCTCCAGGGCTGAAGCCCCTTCTTCCTGACTCTTCTCTATGTCCTTGCCAGCATGCACATCTGCACTCACCTCACCAGGATCTAACGTTTCGATGCTGGTCAAGACTCCACCATCTCCCTGAGTACCAGAATTGACTTTGTTGTTTTCCCTAACTTCAGTCTCAGGAGGAGACATGCAAGCCAGCAGAGCCAGCTGCTCCGTGAGGTCCGTAGCACTCAAAGAAGGCAGCGCTTCTCCTGGGATGGATTCCAAGGGCTCAGGAACTTGCACTGTATCAACCTCCCCATCTCCTGCTAGCTCTTCATTTAAGCTGTTCTGGTTGACTTCCCCAGGAGGTTTGACAGCCCCTGGGCTATCGACACTGTTCACACTGTATCCATTTAGCTGTTCTGGAGCTGTGCTTTCTGAGGTCACTGTGTTGATGCATGGAGGCTCACCGAGGCTTTCCTCTGTGGGGTTGTTCACAGGGCTTTCCTGGAGTTCAGCTGGCTCAGGATCTGCACTAATGGAGACCTCTTCATCATCTGTATGAGACAGGAAAAGAAATTACTTACTCCTTTAACAAGAAGTGTTGACTGAACCAGAAGCTTGGCTGTGGGGGCACAGGTATCCACAGCAATCTGAGAAAATTAAAAGCATAAATTACAGTGTGAAATGAGTGGGAAACTGAGAAACTATCAAGAAATGATACATTTTTTGTTTTGCTAGGCTGTCTTTGTAGAGTGGATTTAACAATCAGGGGGCTTACTAACGACGATAATCTGTATGCAGCATCCCACCTCCTTGCAACATAACCTGAAGGAAACATGTTCTCGAAACTATTCTTTGAGACAAACTGGCATTGGAGGGAATATCATGGGTATGACAATGAAGTCTTCCCTGAGGTTTTAATGAAGTTTTTCTTGTCATGCTGAAGCTGACAGCACACCACAACAGAGAACCTAAACTTTTTCACACTACTGAAAGGCAGAAGCTTTCCCAAAACATCCTTTGATGTGATCCTCAACTGTACCACCTCCTCCCAGATGCCAGACAAGCTGGGGTCTTTCATGCCATCCCAGGTGTACCTGAGAGGGCACTAGCACTAGCACAGAGATGCAAGGAGTCCCCAAGCAATGCTCTTGATACTGACATGAAAGCCAAGGTTCAAACCTACACCAAAATGACAGTGACTTCCTAATAACTACAAGAGAAAGTTAACCAAAACCAAACCAAAAGGGAGGGAAGGAGGGGAACACTGATTATTTTACTTAGGTTTTTCATTAAAAATAATCAAAATAACATAGTTTCTAATAATCTTTACTATTACATTCTGTGTTTTTATTTACGAAGTGCTGAAATGCAGATGACTACAAGTGTCCATGTAAGCAGTTCCCCATGACAGGTAACTGAGGAGCAGATGATACTTTAGTTTTCCATCCTCTTCTCTCACAGTGATGTGGCAGAGTATTTGAAGCAGCCAAGAACAAATGGACATTAGACACCAGTACCTCTAAGCTAAGGGGAAACAGGGAAGAAGGTGTGACTCACAATGCATCCTGTGATGGGGAACTTTATGCACTGTCCATTGCTCATGAGTGCACCTAAAGTCCCAGAGCAGTCAGGAATGAATTCAGATTTCTGAGGAGAAAGAATGCAAAGCAAAAAAGAACAAGATCTAGATAAATGATAGGTTAAGACTGAGAATTACCTGGATGGATGGAAGAAGTTATCTCAAATCGGAACTGCAGCTGGCCACTGACATGATCTGTAGGAAGCCTGCGACCCAGAGTGTAGCTTACAACCCTGTCCCTGCAAGAAAACAAATACTGTCACAATAGACTATAACCTATCCAACATCTACTGCACATAGATAAAGCTGCTGTGGCCTACAAAAACACACAGTGGTTTTCAAAGGCTATTCAACGCAGCCATGAGGGCATGTTGACTTGCATACGAGAGAAAGAATGGCAGAGGAGAGGACAATGTCTTCAGTTACAATGGAAAAGCTGAATCAGTGACTAGACAGGCTTCTGGGATACACAAGCACGTATGCATATATATATAGAGAGAGAAGGGTGGGAATGGAACTTCTGCAGTATGGGTATGAAAATACTGACATGGGAAGCAAACAACTCCCACTTCTGCTATCGTAACAAGACTTCACTACCTTGCTGATCTGACCATACCTATCCTTCTGTAGAACCTCACTTTTCTGTATTTCCTTCCCTTCACCATCTGCATAAAATTCAGCTTTCCTGGTCTTTCCTTTAATATCCTGTACAGGACAGTCCCCGCTTACCACCTTCTCTTTCCAAACTGGCTGAATGACTGGTCTTCATCTCTTTCCACCCCTCTTACCTCTATGAAGCTGAAATATCAGGAGAACACCTTCCTGACAAGGTTGATCAATGACTCCATTCTGTCCTTGTGCAGGTCCCTCCCTTTGCCACACTTCATCCACCCCTCAGAACAGAATGAAACTATAGAAGAGATTAACTTCCCAGCTGCCCAAAATGAGGCTGAATAGATGTTTGCAAAGCATTTCTTGAGTGTAAAGGGTTCACTGAATATTTATGCATCTTTGAAGAAACATAGTTCATTTCCAGTTGGGCTCTATTTCCTAGGATATAGTTTCACATGCATCAGAAACTCATGTAAATGAGACGATCACAAGATTTGCGTATGATCTTTCTGAACTTGTGTGTATACTTCTCATTGAGCTTGCCTGAGATTTAAAAGCCACTATGGTATTAAAACTAAGCCAGAAAGTATATAATTAGATAGACAGTGTTTACAATAAGGAAGTAAAATAGGAAGATATAATCAGAAGATGATGAGGAAATCTTCTCATACAGAGGGAAGCCAGTGATATCAGTTATAGGGCTCTACCTTCTCCAAGCTGTTCTTTTCCATCTGGTTTCTAAAAAGCTACTCTATCCTCCCTACATGAGAAACAGGGAGGAAGCTTAGTCCCTTCTGGTACATTCAGCTGTCAATATCGCAGCCAGTTTCTGAACCAGCTGTTCGAAAACACTTCCAACAAGCTCAGCTTCCTGCTGTTCTGCTGAATTGAGATCCAATTTTCAGAATTGCCTTCTTGGAAACTGCATTGCGTATGCTCTCCTCAGGAGATGACTCTTTCTCTCTCCACTCCTCAAGGTCTGAACCTTGCAAGTTTAGAACCAACTTTTTGGTTTTGAATACTACCTATCTTCCTCAAATTGGTTTGTGTTACTTTGGCAGCATACACCTTCCCAGGACTTTCATGCAAAGGGAAGCAGGGCAGGGCTTGTGAGCTCAAGTGAAGTGGTTATTCCTTGGTAGTAGGGTAGGGTCAGAAAGATTTAATTACAACATGCCACAGTTTTGGGGTTTTTTTAATAGCATTTCCACTGTCCAGAAATTACAGGGAGGAGGAACAGATATGGCACAATTTTAGCCCATAGATAATTCCCTGAAACATGAAAACAGCCTGTTGATAACATTAAAAAAATATTCATATTGAAAATATTGCACTCTCCAGATTCGCAGCCATAATACACAAAACAGTCTTCTTTCCTATATGCCAGCCCTCACTTTTCCAAATGCAATGGATAAGGTTACAGAGGGAATTCTTTTTCTGGCCCGTAGTCCTATAAATTCTAATTAAGACCAACATCATTCCTCAGACATCTGTCAGTCTAATAACTCCTCCTCAACATCATTGTATCACTATAATGATATCTCACCAGGGACTTCAAAACAGCAACATGCTTGTTAAACAACAGAGTAGCATAAGCAGCAAATTTACCCTATGGCATGTCTTTCCAAGAGGCGCTGGACTGGCATGGAGAGTTTTCCCAGGAAGCGCTTGATGATGGGTCGGCTCTTTGCAAATTTGTCTTTAACTTCTATTTCCAGGACATCCGTGGGCAGGGAGACAAAGCTGAATTGCTGCAATAAAGGAAGAGCACAGGACATGAAGCTGATGGCTGGGCAAAACAGTACATGGCTCATGACTTATAGACCTGTGTAAGACTCTGGCTTTTTCACAGGACAGAAGCAGTCCTTGCACCCCAAGGCACAGGCCTACAAAATAAAAAGATCCTGGCCTTAAAACAGTCAGGTGAAAGCACCTGTAGGGATTGTGTAATGCTGAAGAAGCAGTCTTGGGGAATGCATGGATTTCATTTGTTCATGTCATGGTAGCACCCAAACACTTCAAACAAGGCTTGCCAATAGTAAGGACGCTATGCCTACAGAAATCTAATGAACTCTGCCCTAGCAATGGTCACTGATCTAAATGTAATTGCACAGATTATGTTTTTTTTTTCTTTCCTTTATTTCCCCTCCCTCCCTGCCCCAAGATCTAAAAGCATTAAAAAACTGCATGCGAGTCAACTGAACTGGCAGCCTGAAGAGATGTTTACTCAGCATTTCCCTCCAAGTGAATTTAGCCCTCTTTACATTTGCCTGGCCATTTGTGGTACTTCGGCTGGGAGGCACACCTCAGCAATTGAGAAGTGAGGATCTAGTGAGGTGAACGATCACAGTTTTCAGATACATCCCTTTGTTGTTCATCCCTGCCCCAACTCAAAAAGGGAAAACTCTGAAAATACTGTTTATGTGGACAAATCCCCTAACCTGGTTTACAGCATGGTCCCACAAAGAGCTAAGCCAAAAGGTAAGACAGGGCACAGGCTACTGGAACAAACAATACAGGGGAAGATAGGAATGGCACCATCTAAAACTGCTGCTGCCACCAAGTGCTTTGAAACATGTGTCCACCACCTCAACTAATCTGGTTTTAAAAAGATCAATTTTTATTGGTTAGTAATATTTCAATAAGCATTTAGAGACTGTGTGCATTCAAAGCTGAGGTAGGAACAAGGAGGGTGATATTTTAGGTTGCAGAAGCAACGAAACCCATGTGTACAGGTTCTAAACCTGGGAGGACTAGGGTACCTGGAGATGCTGGGATCTCCCCAAAGGGAAAGCAAAGCTCTGGTTAGTGAAAATAGTGAAAAGCAAATATATTAGATAACTTGGCCTTGCTATCTCCAAGACTGGCTCAATCCAGCACACACTTGGAGCTGGTGACATAGGTCACAATCATTTTTCCAAACAGATCTGCTAGTACTAGTATACCATTGTTCAAAGAAAGCACATCTCTGCTGTGGTGTGCAATAGTAGTAAAGCTGTAAGATTGCTGTTTGCCTCACAGAAAGGTCAGTATTGAACTGGAAGACAACTTCTGTAGTAAGTGAATATTGAGATGGATGAAAGGATTTTCTAGCTTTCCCGCTGCCGAAAACAATCTTCACAACAGTATCATGCTCCGGGTTATTGAGGCCCGAGTTAAGCCCTAAATTGCTTGCTTTATTGAATCATGATCTACTTTTCAGAAATGCTCAGTTCTAACAGCTTCAAGTAAAACCAGTGAGCAGGATATTCTGTTAATCAGGCCCTGCAAAAATGCAAATCGTCAGAGAAATACAATTCAAGTAACAGCTAAAGTGTTATTCAATTCTTACTTTCTTCTATATCTTTGCAACAAGTTACCAAAGAAGACAGACCTAACAAAAGGGAGAACATTAATTCCCCATGTATATTGAAAGTTGCTTTATAAAAGTAAGTTATATTACCATTACTGTTTCACCTGCTAAAAAACCCTCTGATAACTGCCATTTCATGACACTTACAATGAAACCAGAAGGGAATTAACTTTTAACTGAACAAGGGTATTGTAACGTACAGCAATTTGCCATTTAATGAATTCTCCATTACTCTTCTGTTGACACCTCTACTGTAAAAAAGTCTCTGTGGGCTAAAGCATGCACACACACAGGTGAAGGCTGAACTGTTCGTAAGTGGAAAGTAAAACATAGGTTAATGATCTGCACCTTCCTATGTTATTAGTATTTTGTCTTGTTGTACAGCTCTCAAGCAAATCAGACTCTGCTTGCGTGTTTGTTTCCATAGTATCAGGTAGAACCAAACCTGACAGCTCTTTCCTTGCACAAGAAACACACTGACATTTTCCAGAGTAATTCTCAGCACCTGAGCAGTGAGTATGGATGCACAAAGCAAGGTGTTCTGCCATCAACCAAAGGAAATGTCATTTTTCCCTTGAACAGCAGTGCCTCTCAGATATACAAACACCAGGATATTCCATGCAATCTGTAAAATCAAACTTTGTTCTGATTTCATCACCTGCCAACCACACTGCATGTGAGGACACATGAGACTGCCCTGCGACTAGCCTCTTGTCCATGATCACAGCTGCTAAATGGTTCTTCTGGGAAACTGTTCCGATGCATAAACCAACAGCATTTTGGAAATGCAATTAAGCCATTAAAACCAGAAGCGTTCTGTGGTGAAGCTCAAAGGTTTTGCCATTTGAAACCAACTGCAGTTTGAGATCAGAAGTGAACTCGGTGAAATGGGTGTGGAGACAGCTTGTAAAATAGTGATAATTTTACATAATTCAGTTTTCTATCACCTAAACACTTGCTCCTGCTGTTGCTCTCATGTAGTAACTGGAAAGATTGTTCTAAGGCAATCCCTGACTGTGGATGCCTCAGGCTCAGGCCATCCACACTCAAAAGCCCAAAGGGATCCTTGTTTGAAGAACACACAGGCCTCTGGCCCTTTGAAAGACGGATCCCAGCGGAACACCTCGGTTTGAGAACTCAGAAACTTTTAAATACATTTTCAAAACCACCAATCACTTTTGAAAACACGCAGGCTCTGGTGATATTTAAAGATGGGACTGTTGTGTTTGGATGTGGAAGCAAACCTCCATCAAACCCACGTCTCCTTCTCTTCCTTCACCTTCTGTTTGGAGAGGTGCCAGCCCCCGTAACTTAGCCATGAAACACTGGCTGCATTTACATTGTTCAAAGCCTTGGCCTTTACTATTCTATCTGGAAGAGAAAGGACCCTGTGTTTCATGGTTGTCTTCAATATAGTCATTGTAACACAGTAGTCATATATCACCTCATGGTTGCAGAGAAAAAAAAAAATACAAGAACTTCAGCCCAAATGAGCTCAAATATCTCATTTTAACAAAACTTCCAATTTTTCTGGCAGTCACTCCTCGAAACTGGATTCTCTTCTGTTTTGCAGATAGCATTGGCTACCATGCATTTTCCTTCCCAATCTAAGACAGCAGTCTGCAAGCTGTATAGTTTGACTGGGGCCACAGCTCATTGTGGGGGCTTGTTCATTGGTTTTGGGTTTTTTTGCCACAAAAAGGTAGGTTCCTTCAATCACCACCATTAGTGCAAACTCTGCAAGAGTGGTCAAGAACTTCCTGGAATCTGCTGGAATCCAAAGACACTAAAGTTTACAGTGAGACTAACCGTAGAAGGCTGTACTGAAGTTTACATAAATGGGCTTTTTTGTCTCAAAGAACAAAGTGAACATGTAATTCCTGGCAGTTTTTATATTCTGATGTTTCAAAAGCTTTAGCCTCTCTGGCTGTCCAGAGCTCCACCAAACTTGACTATGGCTGCATGGATGTGGTTTGCGATTTCGTCTGAGGCTTTATTTGTACTTGAATACAAAACCACTCAAAGGAAGTAATGGATTTCAGCACATCTGCAAAGTCATCTACCAAAACAGCTATAGTTTCATGGCTAAAGCCCCACCCAAGGAAAAGACTTTGTCTAATGACTGATTCTGTATTTATTTGGATAACAGCAGAAAACAGGACACATGGGAAGAACAATCCACAAAAATTTTAAGTGATGGCTAGAACTTGATGTCTTTACTTGATCCCTAACTGAAATCCAAGTAAAATGCATTATATAAGGGGGGGGGAGAAACTCTTTCAAGGTATAACTGGATCCAAAATTTATGTATGATCTACAGCAGGCAGTAGATGAACAGCTAAGAAACAGTAAGTTAAATCTCTATTCTCTGATTAGCCCAAACCAGTAATTACCTACAATGCTAATTACCTACAATGCTGCATTAGTCACAGTGCATTACCCTGCATATCACATCAACAACTGCTTGGTACAAAATTACTCTTAAAACTTGAGATGATACATGACAGAGCACACTCCACTGAAGAGATGGCAGATTGCCTCAACAAAACTGCCAAGAAATTACCATTAGGAACAACCTGTTTCTCACAGGGTGCCTGGCCCTCAAAATAGTCTCAGATGCCATCTTGTCCATGTGATATATCCCCCTGTCTGACCCTTACCAGCTATGGATGAGAGGGATCCTCTTTATAGGTTAGATAGAGATGAGTGGAGATCTTGGACACCCTCACAGTGAGGAGCACCACTGGAAGGATGAGGTGGTCAACCAGCTGCCCGTGTCTGATCTGGAAGACCCCCAGATTTAAGGCTTTGGAAGTAAGTGTAAGCAAGCTCTGAGTGCTGAGCTCCAGAGAGGAAGACCTTTTTATTTTCCTCTATAAATGTCTTAGGACTGTACAAGAAATGGTTATCTGTCAGGTGGATTCCTAAAAGGAAGCTGTATGCAGAAAGTCTGAAGACAAAGAATGATTGAACATCCCTAATACACTGGATAAAACCAGCACATGTCACGAGCCTTGTGGAGGCCTTGTGGAGACTAATGTTTCCTGATCCTTGGAATACATTGGTCATATCTGCAATGGGAAGACGTGGTACAATGTGATAGCTCTAGAGAGCAAAGAAGCTGGTGCTGTGCACCTGATTACAACATCTAGACATGTTGCAAGGGCTTTCCTACAAAGTAACTCCAAGCTGGTGTCCTGGGCTGAACCCCCATTATCATCTGAAAGGTGTCTGGTGCACTCCTGAAGCACATCTCTTGGCTTAGTTTTCACTAAGAGTAATTCAGTTCACATGCTTTAAGACTGCTGAATGGTGTCTTTAGTGGGCAGAGCAGGAGATCTGCCTTGAAACTGCTCTCTTGAATGGAATGAAAAGAGTATTGTAGATGGACCCACTGAATCATTAAGAACTATGATCTACGGAAGTCAGTATTTGTATTATTTTCCCAGTATCTTCTTCAATTATTTTCTTTTTTGGGTGTTCTTGCACCCCTCTGGAACTACGATAGATAAGAAATAGACCTGATCTAGAAAGAAAGTCATTGCATCTCTCTACTGTCCCCACTTTAGCCATTTGTTAATAGCTGTCCCATTTGTGAGACTGGCAGGAGATCCAACAATTGCTTTAATCCTACACATCTAATGAAAAGATAGGAATAGTAGAACAGGAGACAGAGACTCTATTAATTCCTCACTAAGAGAAAATCTGCATCATTATAGCACATCTTACTAGACACTGAAGAATCTGTACCAGACACAGCCTTAAAACGTCCCTGCCAAAGGAAAAGCTTTAGTTGGTATTTTCTCAGGCAATCAACAAGCCATAAGTAATTATTTCTACTTAATTATAGAAATACAGAGAAGGGAGGAAGAGGGAAAAGCAAGAGTGGAGAGAATCACATCAACATACTAAGTCCTCTTGGGCTAGCAGCATACCATCAGTTCGGGCTCTACTTGGTAGTAAGTCATTAGGATTCTCTTTTCATTTACACAGATTTTATACAGCCACCTCCTACAGATTCACTCTCACAGGGACACTAATCAGAATCAAAGCTACCTAGATCCTGCTGACACATTCATTGTCTCACACCATCTCAGTGACGTAAATGCAAATCTGATTTTACACTACTGCTGCCATCTTCAAGCAAGATCTGAAAACACTGTAGTAAACACCACTGAAGATGGTGAGGATGAAGATTAATTCAGACATTAATCTGCTTTCCAGGGCCTGTTTGCTTCCAGACCCAGCAATGGCTTTACAGACAGAGATGATTAATTTTATTAATGTGAACAGATCCTGTGGGGGTTTAATACACAACTTACATATGGCAAAGAATGAAGACATGTGCTTATGCTGACCTAGCAGAATACATCTATATTCCACTTACAAGATAACAGAACCATTTCCAGAGCTTTAGATGAGTTTTCATAGAAAGCCAACTAATGATGATGATTAATTTCTGTGCTTTATTTTTACCAATATTATTTACAACCCTGAATATGGGCAGATCACCATGATCGGCTCTCAGGAACACCATCAAGGAAGTTGTTGAAATGAACGCAGTATGCCCATTAGCACCAATTAGACAAGTTAAGTGCAAGTCAAGTTCTTTAATAGCATAATAACCGGTGAAAGGTAGATACATTAATACATTGGTGATAGGAAGAACTAGGCTCTTGATTTGGAGCTGAATAAGCTACAGAATTAAAAAGAAAATTTATTTGAGATATCCATCATGCCACAGGGATCATACAAGCTGAAGCAAATCTTAAAAGGCTGTAAATTACATTTGATGGATGAAGACAGATTTAGTCTTTCAGCTGAATATTTCATTAGTGGGCTTTTTGTTTCAAATACTTTATTGAAACAACTACACTTTTAATGTACTCACCACTCTCCATCTGTATCCCCATTCAAAAACCCTCACTACGTATCTCTTCTGTCCCATATAATGCTACTCGTATGAACAACAGGGTAAGATCAGAGGGAATTCGAGATTCTTAAACTTACTACAGTGCTTCTCTATGGCAATACAAAATATTACAGAGTCAGAAGTGTCAAGCACAGAGTTCCACTGCTCCGAAAAGTTGGGACAGGCCTACACATCCTCTGAGAGCATCCTGGAATTCAGCATTGACTGCAAGGTGCCAGATCCAATGCAGCACTTTACGCATGGCACAATGTTTGTTTGTTTGCTTTTTCCCTGCACTAAGAGGGATGCACAATACGTGGTGTTCTACTAAAGTCAAATTCAATCCTTTCTACCGAACTTTGAAGAAGTTGGATAGTGCCTTCAGCAAATTGGCTTCCTAGACTGCTTCCTCAGAATCACTAATCCCTCAGATTTCCTCTGTACTGAAAACAAGGAATAAAGAAAGTCTTTGCTGTCTATTTCACATATTGCACAACACTCATCATGAATTCTCTCTGATGGCTTACATAGTTTTGCAAGATGTCTCTTACTCTATTAAGGGCAAATTTCAGCCCTAAACCATTAGAAACTGAAAAGAACTTCTGGATAAATCAAGTGCAAACACTGCTTAAAGTATCAGGGTTTTTCTTCATCTCTTACTAGCTCAGCATAGACTGAGCATATTTGAGCACTCTCATAAGCACTCATATACAAGGTTAGTGAGACTGGTAGTCTACTGGGATGCAGAAGTTGCAATTAAAAAGCATTTCAGAAGAATAACACATTAAATAAAAAACCTAGACAATTTTTTCACACCATAACTAATTCCTGGAGAAACCAAAGTTATCTTGGGCTTTCACACTTCAATCATCACCAGATATTAAAATAACTACAGCTGTAAAATCACAGCTTTTCTGAGTAATCAAACTATGGTTTACACTTTACCTGGCCATGTGTGCAGAAATGTTATACAGTGAAGCTACCACCCACAAGGGTCCACTCAGTCCCAACGACACCTTTGGCAAATTCATACTGAATTCAGGCTCTGGCTTTCACTGCACCCATATTGCATTTATGCTTAGGTGTAAAGGCCTCCAATTTATGCAGCTGATTATTTTGTATTTAGCAGTAAAAGAGAGAAAAATATATCTAGAGTTAATAAATAAGTAGTTCTATCAGTGTGATGTTCCTTTTTTTCATTAGGACTTCTGGTGAAATCATTCAACGGTTCTGTGAGCAGGACTATCAGCATCTAGTGCTCTGAATATTAGATCAAAATTAGATCAAATATAACCTACTTTAGATTAAATTTATACCACTGATTCAAATATATTTAAGCATCCTTACTGGTTTAGCTCTGTTCTGGAAAGACTCGTCTTTTATAAAGTATCCCCTGCTTGTATCACTGTAGGTTTGTACTACAACAGGCAGTACTCATCCTATCAGCCAACATAAAGCCTCAAGCGAAGTAGAACGCTACCATAAACCCCATATAGCATGATCTGGCCACTTTGACAAAGTGTCTTTCAGTCCGTCATGCACCAGTCCAGCATTCATGATCACAGAATCAATGCCTGACTTACAAATCTGCATCACAGCAAAAGCAGATACAAACCAGCACTCAGCTGGCATTCTTGTAGGCAGCATGCAAACCCATCACTGATGATGGCCTGCACTACAGAAGCCTTCTCTCCCCAAACTAACTTCTTCGGGCATTCAAGCCACTGACAGCTTCCTTCGTCTGCTTTTGTACTGGCAATCTGAAGAGACAGGTTATGTGGGAGTCAAGTGCTATATTTCTGAAAGGTTGTGGGTTATCTGAGGTGCAGAGAGTACAAGTTACACACGTGAAAATACTGTAATTCTGTTTATGAGATCTGACACATTAACTACTATATGTCAAGTGCTCTTGCAACAGAGTACTGAACACCTCTGCTTATACACATCAATTAATTCACCTATGAAACGCAGCTATCTTCAGAGTGATAAGCAGCACTATTTTTGTGCATCAGCTATAATTTAACAGGATTTGCAAAGGTTGAGGCAAAGAAACAAACAGCGAAGCTGCAGGGAGTTGAGATCGTTTTTATCCTAGTACTGGATTCCCACTTTAAAGCAATCTACTCTTCCAGAGCTAGAATTACTGGAGTTGAAATTCAATGCACCATTTAACAGGTGACACTTCCCAACTGCTTTAACTATGCTGGATAGTTGCGACAGCCTATTTTATAGTCGTCTCACTGGCCATCCCTTGAAGCTCTCAATCCACTCACTAGTGAATGAACAGAAACTAAAGCAGCAGTTAGATCAAACTGTCACAGTTAAAGAATGTCTAAGGGAAAAGTCCAGAGGCTTTAAGTACTTTATCTGCAAAACCATACAGAGAATTTCCTAACCAGCTGGAGGTACATGGACTACTTTTTAAACCACTTTGCTTGGTTGCTTATGGTCCCCGATGATCTCTATTGCTTGTCTGAACTCTCTGTCCCTTTACTGTTTGCTGACAAATCAATCTTCTGAAAAGGAGCTTCTTCCAAAGAACGTGACAGCAGTCACATTGTCTCAATATGAATCAAAATGGGATAGTATCATTATTTTTCTAATATCAGTATTAGAAGAGATGATCAACATTCACCCATCTCCATTCTACTAGATGGATGGAAGACTTCGGAAGTGGGCACTTCCTTTGCATTTTAAGTCAAATCAGCATGACAGGACTACTCACCCACTAGGCTCTTGACGCTCTTTGGACTGCCAGCACAATGTCTGCTTAACCTAAGGGTTTACAGTGAAGCTATGCAGTTCCATGTGCTCTCCAGGAACTCACTCACTTCATTTAACAGTACATAAGTTGCTGATGTCACATGCTACTCCTCAATTTGAGAGAAATTTCTATTTCCTTATGTCCTCTTGTATTTAAAAACAGAGTAATGGAAGAATAGCTCTAAGTCAGGATAACTTCTGCTGAACAGTATTTGAACAGCCTGTGAATTTATGATCATCAACATTACATGAGACAGATGAAAAATTGCCTGAGGTATCATGGTTATTTCGATAGGTTTTTTTCCCTATTCCAGATTTTTTTCACGTTTAGCAGCCAAAAACAAATTAAGAATGTAATTCAACTGAGAAACTAACAAAAACCCCAACCAAAACCATCAAAACCACCCCTTCTCCCTCTCCCCCAAAAACCCAACATCCCTCCCCTCCTTCTATTTACATGTAGTGACACAGAACCTTAGGAAAGAATCACCCTTCTGAAATAATATATTGCCTAAAATATTTTTTGAGGAAAACAGCTAGTAACTGATCTATTTAATGGAATGGCAATGATTCCTCAGTATTTTTCCCTTCATATATTCACTTCCATCAGTGAAAAGGGTAGACAGAAGAATAGCTACCACCATGATTCAGCAATAGCTTAGTCTTCCTCTTCCCCTTGTCCCATAAAGGGACAAAGTTGAAGAAGATCAGGCCAAGGGTGTTCTGTGCAATAGAAACCAAGGTGGGTTTTCAGTAACAAAGACTTCAGAGTAGCTGATGTGCACAGACTGCAACACAAATGCATGCAGTTAAACATCTCAGCATTAGCTGAAGAGAATTCAGAAGGACACGTTGGCTGTTTTAGACTCCTTAGCCACTAAGAGGCTGACAAGAGAAAGGGAGAAGCAGTGTGCTTGCGTGCAACCAGGAAAACCAGGGGGTGAAGAGAAACGCTGGAAGCCAGCTGTGCTCTTCTGCTTTGTGATGTCCGTAATTAGGCCATTTTATTGTTTCTACTTTTCTCACTGCCGAGCTCTACTGGAAAAGAAGTGTCAGCCCACAAACTCAGCCATCCCACATGGCCTGAGGAGAAGACGCCCTTGACATTTTATCAGGGCCAAATTCTTACTCTGGTTATTTTACCTTCCAGCAGTGCAAAAGGACCTTGAAATGAGAACAAATTGTATTGACTGGCGGTTGTCTTTGTTGAGAGAAGACTTTCTGACTATTGTGCAATTCTAAAAAGCCTATTTTCAGCCTCCGTCACTCTTTGGATATGGAGAGCCTGTGTGCCATCTCAGCAGTTAACTCTGCCTGATACAGAATTGTGGGTCCAAATTCATATCCTGTGTCCTTCTCTGACTGTTAACTCCTGGCATCCACACTTGCTGCCAGCTCCCACAATCACCCGTACTGAGCATGACACACACATACAGATTACCCTTCCATGCCTGCCTGCCTCTAGGCCTGTGTCTTATGCACTTCACTGAAAGATCTCTGCCAACTCCCTAATCTTCCATGTCAGTTCCAGCTCCTCAGCTTGGCCTGGGACTCCTCAGCCAGATACTTCTGATGCTTGGAGCCACAGAGTAATTATGGCTTGGTGGATGCCTCATGACAGGGGCTTCCACTTAATTAAGTCCTGTTAGAAGGCCTTTTGTTTCAGACTTTCAAAGTTCTACCCCCTGCCACATAAACTCCCCCCTAGGGTCACCTGTCACACATTCTGATGTGGTACCCAGCTCCTTGAACATCCTCCTCCAGGTAGAGAATTCAGTGACTGCTGTCTTTTTTCCTCCCACTTACAGTGCCATGTCTATACAGCTTGACCTAATTATCCCTAAACCACTTTATAATTTGCATTTTAATTTGAATAAATCTATTTAGTCTATTTATTTACTTTTATGCTTTCCTGCAGTGAAGATGCTGGTCTGACAGAGAATGCCAGTAAATCACACCCATTATGTCAGGCGCCTTTAATTCCAAAGTGATTCCTTATTCTTTGCTGCCTGTTGCCATTCTGTGTGTAATTTAAAAACAGCAGGCAGCAATTGAACTCTCAGATTTCATTAATACCTCCTAAGCCCTTCCAACACGAAGCAGCAGACTAGAGAGTATTTCTTCAAGGTGATGGGCAAATGTGCCAAAGTTGCTTTTAATTTATACTGCCACTGACACTTTTCAACCACAGATTCTTTTTATTTGCTTGCTGTACTTGTTCTGCTTTATATAATGTCTTCTCTCAGTGTAAGAACACCATGACAATCTACCAGCAGCCTTTCAGGCTATCCAAGTGTATTTTTCAATTCTGTTTTATGCCTGCCTTCAATAATTAACAACTTCATAAATTACAGCCACAAAGGACAACCTATGCTGCAAGTTTTAACATATCAATCATCTTTGTAACTAGGTAGGCCTTTTGCTTTAAGACAAGAACTCATGAAATGCATCAAGCACAGTTGGGTCAACAACTATTTAGCCAAGAAAAGAATTAAAATAAACCCTAAAAAAAAAATAAAAAAAATAGAAGGATACTGCTAGAGTTATTTCTTGTAGTAAGAAAAGTCAGCTCAACACTCAGAGTGCTTACCTCTCCTTGCCAGACTGGGTTAACAGTATTACACATGATCTTAGATCTCTTCTCCTGTCCATGGTGAGGGAGTGCTGGAAAGATGCTATGTTTTCCTGGCTGGATGGAAATCTTCAGATAAGGGTCTGGATTGAAGAACATTCCTTTCTTCAGACCAAAAGCCTGGAAATCTGAAAGAAAGTAAAAAACCTGATTATTTTTCACATTCCAGGTAGCTCTCTGGGATGTGAGAAAAAGCATAAGCAAACTAGTAAGGAATTCAAGTAATATGGCAGGAATATGAAAAAACTCACTGCTTCTTGTGAGGTAACATAAAGCCAAACCACGATGATCTTCTGATTTACGATTTACAAATGATTATATAATGAAATTGCAAGTTTTACAACCTGATTTTGCAGCGTGAGCTGGCTTCTAAATCAGGGTTCATGCAACTTAAATTAAGTGATCTGCTGATTTTGCTAAGGAGCTAAGCACTCGCTCAGCCTGACTCAAGTAGCAGGACTCCTCTGAAAAAGAGATCTATTCATTTAATCACACAGACGTGGCATTCAGTACCCGATGTATGTCACTTGTCCTAGATACCTATTTTATCTTTCTACGAATCTTTTAGATCACTCTTTTTCTACAGGAGAGGTAATCTTATATATTTCCCCACTTTAAAGCATTTCCTTCCCTCATGGGTAAACTTTACCTGTAGTAACTTAGTAAAACTCTTGTATATAATGTTCAGATTCTAAGCAAGGATTTCTAGCTGCAGAACTCCCAAGGAACATGAGTTGTGAAGACAAAAAATCCCCAGGCACTGATTTCAAAGTTTACTCATTGTGTTCTGAAGACAGACATAAAGTCCATTACGATCCATCCCTGTGAAGCCAATGAAACACAAACCAATCTACAAATATATCATTAATTCTGGCTCAACAGCTACAAATGAAAGCCTCTGACCTTATTCCAGATGCATTTTCTTTGGAATATATAAGCACTTATTCCTATTAGCAAGTTCAGCAGCTGATTTATTTTCCACCACTTTCTGCATGGATATTCTTCTCCTCTGTTTAAAGCTTTATTTCACATAGGGCTATATGCACTAAACTACATTCTCTTGTCATACTGAAGAGATAAAGAGTGTAAGATGGTTTCTAAAACTGCCTAGATATATTACATAAACATTCAATTTAAGCACATACTTTTTTCTTTTAGGCAGGTCTTGAAAACATTAATTTTCACAGTTTTTAATTGTCTTCTGATTCAAAACCCAATTATTCTGGCAGATTGCGGGAGACTGTGTAAAACCCTCCAGGCAGATATTCTGGATGAATCTAAAAATCTTACATATTCCACACCAACACCAGTATTTTCTTCCCAAAAAACAGCTGCATCAAGAACAGGGATAAGGTTCACCCAGTTGTATTTTGCTTCCTTAACATATGGTAATAGCCAACACAACAAATGGTTCAGTTTTGTTCTGGTTGGTTTAATCATCTATTCCAGCACAGAATTCATGTTGCACATATTCCAAAGCTGTTGGACAGATGGTCTTGAACCAGACTGTATTTTAAGAATCTCATTGTTGTGACATTCTCTAACAATTACCAAAAAATAGACGCTATCACTACTAATAGCCTATTTCAAAGTACTTTGCTGACTGTATGCACTGCTGTGGTCCTAGAAACACTCTTCCACAAAGAAAATTATCTGGTTCCAACTGATAACACTGATTTTTTTTCTCTGAGTGTATAATCTCTGTGTAACCAGCACGCATCTCATCTATCAGCCCTGCTGAAATCCTATATGGCAAACTCTTTTGCTTTGGAAGTTATACTGTTAGAAATGAATTCCAGAAATAGCAACTAAAAATTGCAAAGGCAGTATGAATGACAAGACACAGCAGTATAATAGTGTCAGGCTGCTAACATATGAGAGCAGAGAAAGACCTCTGGGATCTTATTTTCTTTCTCTCTGATGTTTCCTCAAATGAATCTGAAACTGAAATATTTATTGCCGGATATGTTTCTGATTTTTTTTTTCCCTTCAAAGAAAAACCATACTATCTTTGGGCACCACTGTGCAAAGAAATGGGCTACTGAGACAGAAAAGAATACCTAGTACTCAATCGTGTACGCTTATATATTATGTATCATAAAGAACATACATATTATGATGACCTACCAGCCTCTTTCCAGTTATGGGAATTAAGCACAGCCCTGAAAGTGAAGATACTCCTATGCTTAGTTAGGAGTCTAATTCTTGTATTTGGATGAGAAAAAAAAAGTTAGCTAAGCACACAACAGGAAATTTTGTGTAATTTTCTTGCTTTAGTTGCATAAGAGAACAGATTTTGTAAAACTGGCAGAAACTTCAATTTTTAATGTCTAAGCACACATAGGGATAGCAGGAATAGCTTTTGCAAGGAAAAATATGCCAGTTGTACTTACATATCTCCCTAAAAATTCTCAGCACCATGAAAAACAGAGCATCAAGACCACAAAAGCGCTGAATAAAGCTAGATGGGCATCTGCAGATACCCTGAAGCCATTCATTTAATCCGAAGTGAAACCTGTAGATGCTGTAACTTGTAACCAACGGCTCAGGTACTCTCTTACCACTGCTGTGTAGCATCGCAACAAAAGAATCCCAGCTATTGCATTCAGTAAAAGGCTCTGAAGATACTAAATACTTAACTAATGGTTTGAGGTTAGCTGAATTTAAGACTTTGCTGAAACCAATGAATTCAGAAGGCTTGGACGTGTCTTGCTGTACACTGTAGTTTTATAGAGTAGTTCTTGGAGGCATACGAGGAAATGTTACCAACATAACTCACTTATGCTTTGCAAACGTGCATTTTCATCCAATCTCTTAAAAAACGTTATTAATATACCATATGTCAGCTTCCCACTTACTCATAAATCACACTTTGGCATGAAAGAGTTTATATACCTCTAACAGTTTAATAGCGTCAGGCCACCCCTCATTGAAAACAACAGAAGGAAGCAATTTAGGCAGAGACACAGCAACCACAGACTCTTTCACTACTGCAGACTTCCAGTAAGTACACGCATCCTAATCCAGCTAGGCACACTTCACTGTAAGTAAATGGCTTATACTAACCTCGACATGCTGATGCTCCCAAGTGAATTATGAATTTGTTCAACTTTAGGGCTTCCCTTCCTTATAGGCTGATCTCAGGGTGTCCTGATGAGACCTAAGGAACCTTTGTTCTAGATCACTTGCATGCACATAGCCTCTGCCCCTAAGGCAGGCCATAGACTTCCCTGTCTGCCTTTGTAAAGATCATTCTGCAAACCCATTTTCCATGCAGCACCAGAAACTTCGAGGCACTGATGACTGGACAGTGATGGAGACTCTATTTTTGTGGTAATCGGGAAACTAGCATATATTTATTGGCAAAACTTGGAACCAGGTGAGAACATCAACTGCAGCAGACACAGCTAGAACACATCTGTGTTTTACTATGTTTGATTTTGCTTCAATACAGGTGATTAGGCTTTCAGTAGTAAGCTAAAGTTGTTAGAAGCTGTTCTCCACAGGAATAAGAACCTTTTGGCAACAGCTGTGGAGGAACTTTCCTAGAAAGGCTATTTTGTGCAGTTTATAAATGTATCTCAAGAAGACTGAGTCCACCTCACCTCTTGATGTGCGTATTTTGGATTAGGATGCATGCACTTAAAATTACTGAAATCTGCAGCAGCGAAAGAGTCTGTGGTTGCTGTGTCTCCACCTGAATTCCTTCTTTCTGTTGTTTTTCATGAGAGATAGCCTGACATTGTTGAACTGTTAGATGTATATAACCTTTTCTCAACAGCTAATGTGAACAGCTTAACACAGCGAGGGGGAGATTTTATCACTGCAAGCAATTAACCACTGGAGCAAAGTACCATCTCTGGGTATCCTTAGACATCATGGTTCTGTGAGATATATCTGAGACAAACTCACATAAAGCTCCACACCATGGAGCAAGATGCTATACAGGCTAATGGAGCAGTTGAATTCAAAGCCTTTTGAGGCCTTTGAAACTGTTAATCTAGAGCACTGCAGTACTTTGTAGATGCACTAGAGATGGCATGAAGTCACCTCACCTTTGCACAAGCTCTGATGCGTAAGAAAAAGGCTAGTAATTAGAAACTCCAGTTTGTAAGTAATACGTCTGGGCAAGTTAGCTTGAGTGTGAAAGGCAGAAGAAGAGGCAGGTTTATAGCAATATTAAACAAGATTTAGTGTCTACAACTCCTGTTACAAAGTCAGTTACCAGGACTGCAAAGAATGTTTGGAAGATAAAGTGTGTTATATATCTGCATTCTGATCAAGCATTTCTTGGAAACTACTATTGTCAAAGTGACCCTTAACAGACCTAATGCTATCTTCACTTGTGATTCATACTCTGACTTCTATAAACTGACAACTGATGTTACCCAAATGCCTGGTCTGAATCATTAAATGGTTTGGGTTGGAAAGGACCTTAGGATCATCCAGTTCCAACCGCCTGCCATGGGCAGGGACACCTCATACTAAACCATGTCATCCAAGACTCCATCCAGTCTGGCCTTGAACACTGCCACGGATAAAGCACTCACAACTTCCCTGGGCAACCCATTCCTGTGCTTCACCATAGCCACAAAAAAATAACCCACATTTCTCACAGAGCTGTGATGAGGATAAACTTCTGAATGTTTGTGAAGTATTCAGATCTTCTGGTCATTTATTCCACAAGAACACTTACAAATATGGAGTATGCAAACACATGAGATAGGTGAAATATTAAAGCTTGAAAAAAGTTATCTGATGCAACATACAGCTAGCAGGCGTATCATGCAAACCTCATGATAACACTTTCTAAATATAACAGTCAACAGAACAGTTTCCAGGGCTTTCAGCAAATGCGTTACACTGCTGCTAAACCATGAGCCTTCAGTGAGGTGGCTGCTACATCTTAGGAAGCTTAGCACATTTCTTCTTTCTGTGCTTCATGTATGACAGCTCTGACACTTTCAGCTGCCTTATCAGAAGTGTGACATTCACTGGTAACAGTAGAAAATTCATGTTGGAAAGTAAGTGCTAAGTGACTGCATAGCTTTCCTTAAAGACAGTATTTAATCTAGCTAGATCAGGTTTACAAGATTTCTCTTGGCATTTTTAATAACGAAAGCTGTAATAATACAGTCATCATATAAACAATTAAGAGGCTTAATCATAGGAAGTTATCTTCTTTGAGAGCTTATTAATCTGAACTAACCTTTCACAGGACCAACTTCCAGTCTCCAAAGAAGTAAACACTTAGAAAACAAACCTCCTACTGATTCAGAGAAATCAAATTGACCAAAGCCAAACTCTCAGCTATTTCTGTTCTCAAGAAGTTACCCATCTCCTTTTGCCTTGAAGCATCAGTTTATACTTTTGTCTTTGCTTGACATTTTTATCTTTTCTCAGGCAAAATTTCCACTGAAAACAGTTGGATTTTGTCCAACCAAATACTCAATAAAACTACAGAAAGAATAAAGGACTTTGTAACCAAAGAAACTGTTTCTGCACAGTTCACATTATCACAGGGCCTCACTGGAGTGACTAGGCAGCAGAGCAAGCCATACAAGTCTGCTGAAACAGACTGATGTTGTTCAGCATTTCTTGGGATTTGGTCTACTTCGAGATTTTTCTCTCCCATTCTAATAACTTATTCTTTTTAAAACTGCTATGGTAGAAGGCATAGCTCTTCTCACATTATTCAGATGACAAACTGTATGGGGTACAATGGCTCTGTGGTAGTGCAGCCCCTAATGCAATGGTCCCTGGTCAAACTACTTGGATTACACTTTTTTTTTTTCCCCTTAAGTGCAACTAAACCAATCATAATTTGGAAACTTAACTTCTAAGTAATGACACTGAAGGTGATAGTATACTAAAATATAGATACTGAAATGGAGAAGGTTGTATGAGCTGACAATGGCAATATAGAAGTTATTGCTGTGAAAGCAGTGCAAGCACAAAGCAATCCCAGTTCCCTCTGATGCCTCTGGAAGGCCTGGCTTGATTTACCTTTTATTAGCTAACATAACGGATAAAGGAATAGCAATAATTTTACTTCAAGAGAGACAACAACTTTTTTCTTGCTGTTGTATTGATTAAGTAAGAAGGTAATAAATAAATCCTTGTGATGTGTTAATCTGTTCATTTCAGAAAGACTGAAATAGAGCCATCTTGGTAGCAAAGATTGTTGACAAAATAACTGTTAGCTCAAGGCCTTTCAAATACCTGGCTGTGATGATGCTGTTAATATGGATGTGACAAAAATGTAAATGAATTGCTAGTGAACCATTAGAATAAGATATCCCAAATGTATTACAAGGTATAGTCTTTGTATACTTTAAATTAAGCTGTAAATTAGACAGTTTAGTTAATAAAAGGGCCCACTGAGACAACATTATTTAGCCGTCTCACAGATTACAACTCTTAGTATCTCTTGGTCTACTAGGCCAAAGAACCTGAGAGATTAAAAAACGTTACTAATCGGAGCAACCTTTCTATATAAGATTATTTTAGAACAGGGAAAAATCAACTCTACTCCTTTATTTCTGCTGAGCCAAACCTGTGGGTTTATCAAATTGAATAACTGGGTGGATGCCCAGTGTCCAACCTGGGAAAAACAAGTGTTAAAAGAGCCCCATCTAAAGTCAGTCTAACTTGCCATAGAGCATAAACAGCCTCTCCAGAAACACACTGGATATCTAGTTTGGAAAAGCACTGACTTGCACTCTTAATATTGAAGAGATATGGAAGACTTTAACACAGCTTGGAGGGAAACTTGAAATAAATCACATGGCCAAACCAATCATGTAATGGGATGCTGGCCAGATGGAGATTTTTAAACAGAAAGGCCTAAGTCTGTAAAAACTCTGAACAAGGGTAACTCTTCTCCTCTGTACTACTTCCCCCAAGAATTTCCAAGTCATGTTCAACATATCTAAGTTTGTTTTCCAGGAGCTAAACCCCATGGAAATGAAGTAGCAAGCATAAAACTTCAAAATGAGAACCTTGCTCACAACTACTCTCTTTTGACAAACTGATTTTTTTCTACACAAGTGATTTACAAGTTGTTTTTACCAAAGCTAAATCAAATGGTCCATAGCTGCTTCGTGGAACCATAGTAAGCCCTTAAAACCTGCAGAGATATGCCAAGTAATGGGCTAAGCATTCTTCAGAAAAGTTAAGAGGAGAGCAGTCCTCTGGCTCAGGAAACCCGAGAGTCCCTTCTGAGCAATACAGACAAGCTTGTGCACCTTGGCACATGGATCTGCCTCAGGTCCAGGCCAAGACAGTGGAACATGCTCTCCAAGAAACAGAGGACTACCACTCAAACCACATTTTGCTCTGTAAGTGAAGCATATGCCTTTGATCTTGTTTTCCCTACATGTATGGCACCACATTTAATTGTAAGCAGGAAAACCTAATGTGGCCCCAAAACTGCACTTCAGCAAGACACTTCAACACATAACTCTCATTGAAGGAAGACAGCTATGTGACAACAATCACAATTCTCTGTCTCAGCCTCACTTCTAGAGCAACAGGGAGAAATCCATGCATAAATACATACATATACATAGATACACATGTACATGAAAAGCTTTAGTAACTGCAGTTCACCACTCTCTGGGCTTAGAACTTGCACTTCAGCAGTGACTTACCTGACAATGAAAAACTTATCAGTCTCCGACTTCCTTGTCCCTGGATTGAATCTTCATTGGTGATGCTTTTAAAAATCTGCTGGAAGAAAAACTGTGGTGAGAGTGTGTATCGTTCATTAACTCTTGAACAGACACATGGCTTAGTAACTGTCTTTTTAAAAGATTCTTAGTTTTACAGCTAAGAATCAATTAGATGACCACTAATCAAAATTATGTTTTTATCCAGCTAATAATTTAACCACTAGTGGCCTAAGTTATCCCTTCCTGAAGGCTTTTCCTTAAGAATATAGAATGACACAAAAATACTACTGTAATTTTGGTATAGCAGGTTTTCTCCCAAAAAGGAACTGCTTTTTGGTAGAGAAACTGCGATACTAAAATTACAGGAGACAAAAGCAGTGCGTAAGCATGGGGATGTGGCTCTCACCTCTAGAAACAACTTCTGTCTTTATAATACCTTATTACTGCCATAGAAAATCTTGTTCCAGAAAGTTTATTACATACAAGTGAGAAAGATTTCCTAAAGTTTACTAATACTGTGTGCAAAAGCATTGAGGGTGATCTGGGGGGTGGAAATCAATAGATGACCTTTTGTACTCCACACTTTAGGTTCTAATGTCAGTCTTTGGCTCAACAAGTTTATTAGTGCGTTTCTGTTGCGCAAATTGGGACCCAGGCTACCTTCTGGCTGTGATCAGAACGCGGAAGCCTTCGAGCCAGTGTCTGGGCCATCAGCAATACCCCACCATCAGTAGTTTTCACCACTGTTTCCCAGAACAGAACAGAGGAGATGCTATTGGGAGTCAGGTTCCAAGTTCAGAAGGGAGATGGTGCTACTACTACTACTACTTCCCACTGACTTTGGAGTCAAACCAAGAGCTGCTCTGCGCCCGGGAAGCTGCAGCTTCTCACCACTCCTGTCGTTTGGCTTTCAGGCAAAAAAGAAAACCAGCGTTTATGCAGTGAAGTTCCAATTTCTGCCAGGAAACAGTAACTGAAGTCCCACTCAGCTGTGACTCACTGCTCAGTATATTAAATATTGTGTATTCAAGCTTAACTTAGAAAACAAGCTGCTCTTTGCCCCCAGAGAGCACAAAACCTGGTCAAGGGAACACTACAGCCCAGCTAGCAGGCATTAAACAACATGCACAGCTGGCAGGTCAAGGCATAGATGAGGCCTAGATCATAGGTTGAATTTAGACACCATTATAAAAAAGTGGTCTCTGTTAGACTCAACTGTCATAATCATTTTGTTCCTCACAGACTATTTAAACGGGAAAAAGGATAGTGAGTAGAGTGGGACTATGAGCAAATTCCAGTGGAAACACTCCTATTGGATCACAGCTAATTAGTTGCAATTGCACTTTCAGCCTTCTCAGCTAAGCAGGTTTCACTTTACTCACTGACACCACCACTGATTTCTGGATAAAGACATATTTACATCAGGATATTGTATGTGACTAGGAGAGTTTGATGAGAAGAGCTCAGTAACCTTTACCAGCCCAAGGTGTGATCGCGCCAAGAAACGACATTTCCTTGTCAAGATGTATTTTTCCTACTATGTCACTGCCTGACATTTATTACACATTATCCTTTAATGCTTACTACTAATGGTTTTCTCAGCATTTTGTCCAGGACAGTAACTGGGTCAACCGACCTAGATATATGCACATTTTCAAAATGTTCTTTTTTTCAGTCCTTAAATGCTTCTCTGGGGTTTTAGATCCGCCATGAATCAGTATGAATAGTTTAACAGTCTATGCTTTGAACAGACTAGGGTGGATCTGATGGAGTCCAGCCTGTTCCAAACTTCATAGTATGTTGCTATTAAATGACCCTTGTAGGGGCCATGGCTACATCAGTAGATTGTACTGAGACACTAGACTATTGCCACAAATCCCAATAGAGACAAAGCATCACCAACACGGCCAAACCTATACTGGCCAAGCTTGGCATTATACAAAGAGAGTAATCACACATTCAGCCCTATTAACAACAACAAAGGATCCATCTATTCTGTGTAGCATTGTCCCATGGTCCTTGTCCTCCAGTGGTCTGGTGGCACTGGTTTGCTACTCTTCCCACATGTACGCTGCACCTTTTCAACCACAACACAGATCCTCAGGAAGGTCATGTGCCAGAGAGGGGTCAAGAGCAGGCAGATACCGTATGTCAAAGGAAGGAACGATTATGCATGGACACGCTCAGTGAAGGTTATTAGGAAGGCCAGGAAAGTGATTATACTTTAATACTAGCATTTGGAGTCGGAGGTAATGGAGGGGGAGGAAGGGAGAAAAATCTCCCAACAAAGTCTCCCAACAAAAGCCTGATTTTCTGAAAATAAAAAAGCTATTTGCTGCAGTTTGGTTTCACTAATGCAATACCAGACTGCCCCCAGTACTGAGGACAAGGTTAACAGCACTTAATGCAGGGCAGGACAAACGAGGGTGTGTGGTCACCAATACTTGCCAGCCACCAAGCCAACTGGGATTCACAGTGTCCTGAGGACTGGGATGGGGAAGTGCACAAGCTCTTCCTGCTTGCCATTTATCATGAAAGAAATCCAGACTGATTTTAGTAGCTACAATATAATTACATCGAGAGTTTTGTCACTGTAAGTAAGCCTTGAATTCAGTCATCGGGAGATAAACCCCCTCTATCTTCTCAACTGCCTCTTAAAATACAGTTGACAGAAAGACAACATTGATCTTCTCACTTGACATCCTATGGACTTGAAGTCCTTGGTACGAAAAGGAACAAATGTGATTTTCCTTCAATAACTTTGGTGCTCCTTTATGCCCTTGAAGTGAGAGCTCAGTCTGAATTAGTTTATATTTTCAGCTTAAAATGTCATGTTTGCACATTGTGCAACTCAGCCTTATTATTTTAAGAGTACTGTTGATAAGAAACAGGATGAAAATGCTTTTATTACATGCTTCTGTCCTATCCAGACATGAAGACATGGGAAGTGAGCTACAACTTCAAGCCTAGCTGAATCTCTCAGAAAACCAAAGGCTCCCTGAAGCATCAAACCTCCTTTTGCTTTCCTTGCCTGTATCCACAGCTGGTGTCGCGGCCACTGATAGGAGTGCATGTAGTCAAGCAGTTAGAGAAGTATTAGCACTTCCTTTAAAATATTCTCCAGTAAACACACATTGTAAAATCTTCTGGTCTGCTCACACTTCCCCAGCCACAGAAACATGGCAAAAGACAATCCCAGAGCCTGTGATGGCTACCTGTGAAACACAGGGAGGTACTTGAGACCAGATCCAAGCGTCTCGGGACTTGCTGAGCTCAGGAAAAGGTTCATGTTTGGTAGCATGTTTCATTTTTTCAGTAGAGAGAAAAAAGAAGAGAGAAGGAGACGACTGAAAGCTAAAAATAATAAGTCTTGTCCTAGTATCACTTTTCCTTGTGAGTAGCTCCTGCAAATGTTAGAAGGAAGTTATGTGACCCTGAATGAGAAAGAAGGCAACTTCACACTAGCAAATGGAGCCCTTGAGACATTAGCCATGGCATGTGTTATAAAACATCAAAAAAACTTGAGAAACCTCCGAGCACTACAGTCCATCAGCTATTGCTCAGGCAAAATTCCAAGTGCATCACCAAAAATTTGTGTAAGCAGAAGCTAAGAAACAGACTCTCACAGCTAAGTAAAAACATCTCCCAAAATACCTTTACTCTTCACCCATCTACATGGAACAGTAACGAGGACAACACTCTTGCTCCTGGATGTAAACTGCTTACAGTGTACACCTGGGGTACCCCTACTAAGCCTATATGTACCTCTAGGTTAAGATGAGGCAAATACTTTTAGATATATATACAGTGAGAAGTAGGTCTGGAAGAAGCTGTGACCATGTTTGCCTGGTGTTACACATAGAAAATCTGCTTTTGGGTACCACATTGACCAGTAATAGTGCAGCACGCTGATAAAACATGCTTTGCACCACTCCCTTTAGCATGCTTGTATACTGTGCAGCCCAACTTAGTTGTTCTAGAAGTCCTGCTGATACGAAGCAGGATTAATATGATTTTATTATAGTCTACCATTGGTAGACATGCACAGCTGACAAATACAAGCACTTACTCCTTTTCCTATGCACAGCACAGAAAAACACTGTCACGCCTCAGTCCTTATGCTCTGTATCAGTAGCTTCTGCTGCAAAAGAATGGTAACATTTAATGATCATAACTGATATAAACTATCTCACATAGGCCAGGATTTCTTATATTTAAACCAGAGGAAACTTCAATGATATTAAAAACAACACTGCACTGTTTGTATTTGTTGCTTTTATATGGTGAACCTCACGGATGTGGCCTAATGGCTCAATCCAATCAAGTTCCAATTTCAGAAGGTGCTAATTAAAACCTAGAATATTTTACACTGACAGTACAGATTGTAACTACAGTAATAGTTAATGAAGATTAATTAGGTACTGTAAACTGGCAAAGCTCTAGCCTGGACCATACTATCTATTCACAAGAGCTTCTTTTTAAAATAACACACCTAAGAACATATGAAAGTATTCAGATGGACCCTCACTTCTAAGCAGCACTATGCAAATCTGTATGGATGATTGAAGTCTAAGTGAAAGAACACTAGAAACTACAACAGCGAGGCAACAAAGTATTTTCTGTTTGTATATGCCAGCTCTGAGGATGAAAAGCAGTAGATGAGAGCACTGTGAAAAGGGAAGGCTGTAACCTGTGCTTGATTCAAATCACAAGTGAAAAATAGCATCAACTCAGCCCCCAGTTGTGCTTCAGCAGACAGAAAAAGTATTGCTAGATGTGTCAGAGGTAAATATGCGGTGTTCCGGAGCTGGTGGAATAGACAGGCTGTCTAGTAACTGCCCATACCATGCTTGCTTCAAGCTCCAGTTATCTGTTCTCTGCTTTTCAAGAGCACTACACCTGCCTGCAGATTTAAAGCAAACTAAACAAGGTTAACAGCCTGAATTCAATGGTCAGGAGGAAAAGAAGCAGCTGATGCTTTGGCCCTGTCTCCTTCCATCTGTTTGTATCCCTTAGCTCCTCTGAGATTTAAGACAGGTCCAAAACTGCCCAGCACAACACAGGGTACCGGTTTTCGCTCTGCATAACTTTGCTGATGTCAGTTTAAACTATCTTGGACCTACTGTTATAACAGACCTGTGTGTACCTGGCACGGGTGTCAAGAAGTTACTCTCCCCTAACCTAGTTCTGTTGGCTTTTACGGTTGCCCTTTTTATTACAGTGAATTGTTAACATTAGGACAACTCTTTAAGCAAGTGAGAAAAGGCTCACAGCCTTTCTTTTCCCACAGCTCAGCAGTGAAGCATCTTTCCAGAATAAAAGAATATAAGATACCATTCCAAGTCCACGATTCATGTACTACCATTCTCTTTAAAGAAGGAATTCCTCAGTAGATCTGCAAAGGGGTGAATACTCCCATTTCCTCCCAAGTGCTGAATTTAAAAAGAAATGTTTTTTGGAAAAAAAAAAAAAAAGACTAAATAAATAGACACTAAATAAATGCTTCCTTTTTCTCCATCACTTGACTTCTGCCACATCTTGGGAACACAGGGCACACTGGGATATAATGGACAAATCATGAAAGGAGCAGAGTCCTGAGCCTGTCACTGACAGAATTAAGGCTATAATCCCAGGCACCACTTTGAAAATCTAGTCCTAATTACTGGCAGTGCTTCAGCTACAACCCTGACTCTGTTAACAGAATTATCCAGCTCTTGAATGCAATATATTCCACTTATCCTGTTAGCTGGTTAAGCCACTGTGCTGGCACCGGACTATCTTTCTATCAGGTGCTTCAAATGAGCAGTCAGTTGCTCCAGCAGCAGTCTCACTCCCTGCTGGGCTCCCTGCAGCTGGCTCACATCCCTGAAGGACTGTGGCTACACACACAAGGTCTGCCTCATGTGTCACAGTCAGCACTATTCTAGCCTTCTAATACACCATCTCTCAATGCCATTCCCTAATTAAGAGGAGAATTTGCCCTTTGTGGGCATACGGCAATTGCCCTCCGTCTGCCTCGCAGAATCACAGGGCTATAGAACGGTTTGGTCTGGAAAAGACCTTAAGATCATCTAGTTCCAACTCCCCTGCCATGGGCAGGGACGCCTCAAACTAGACCATGGCACCCAAGGCTCTGTCCAACCTGGCCTTGAACATTGCCAGGGATGGAGCATTCACAGCTTCTTTGGGCAACCTGCTCCAGGCCTCAGCACTCTCACAGTAAAGAACTTCTTCCTTATACCTAACCTGAACTTCCCCTGTTTTAGTTTGAACACTGCTCATCTTGTAGCTCTGTTTATTGATTACTTCATGGACTGCCAGGAGACAGAAGATTTTCATTCCAAAAAACTGCTCTCCTAGACACCCTTTAAAAAGATAGCAAGAAAATGAGTAAACAGTTTTTTCCCCATTGAAAATGCAATTAATTCTTTCAGCAGATTCCAGAGAGCAAACCCTGGCAGCCAAACTAAATTACCACGAAAAAATCCTGCTTAGTCCCTCCAGAAGGCACCTATCAACACACTTATGACAAGAGGACAGTCAAGGACAGTACATACCAAGTGTATGAGACCTCCATGTCTGCATGAAGATCATTCATATTCTCCAAGCTACCCTATGTGGGTACAATGCTATTTCAGCATAACCGCAAGCTAGAATAGCAGTATTAGGAGCAACCACTTCCAATTAAAACAAAATCGAGGACTGAGGCAACAAATCAGTACCTCCCACAGAGTTCAGTATCTTTTCTTCCAAAATTTTGTTAGATTTAGCTTTTTAATTATTTCAACAGTTCTGCCTAATAAACTTCAGCTATCCTTTGGCAGGAGAGAAGCTTTGATTACATATTCTGATCTTCCTTCACTCTTTGAAGCTTCATTTAAATAAACTCTTAGATTTTCAGATACTTAAACACAATCACACGTGCATGTGGACAGTGCCTTCTGGGTCAATGGCTGGACTGTATTGAAGCAACAGCCAATTTTTCTGTATATATAGCATACTTCTAGGATGACTGCTTCCTGCAGCATATCTCACCAACTGCTCACATGTGGGCTCTAAGGCCGCATGCTCTTTGATGCCAACGACCCTTTGAGAGCTAACAGGCCTCTCAGTAAGTCTGAAGTGGTCCAAGGATGACAGCACTTTACAGCCCCAATGTGCAAAACAAACTCTGGTTGAGTTAGTGGGGAAGAAGGCTCCTTGAAGCTGCCTAACAGCTTTGTGCTTCCCAGAGTTACCACCATCCAGGAAAAGAAAAGCCTTTAAGAAAATCTGGGTTTATGATCAGATGCACATTGGGCAGCTGCCTAATGCAGGACAGGACTGCCCCTGTAAACCCGACAGGGCTGTACACAGAGTATTAATGTGCTTAAGCACCCTGAAAACAAGAACCACTTGTAAATACTGCCCTCTCGGGAACAGCTAAGCAAGACCCTACAGCCCCCTGAAATAACTGGGAGGTTTGTGACTGACAGGTGAGACAGGCCATCGGGCACTACTTGGATCCTGTAATTCTCCATAAGACTTGCTCCCGTAGACTCCAAATGCAAACTTTTCAAGAACACATTTTGTTTGCATGGAGAACTAAAAAACTGCTGTTAACATCTTATCTCTTTGCACTATGAAATGATGAGAGTGATCAAACTGTAGGGCATATGTAGTGAAAATATTCTAAACTCTTACATATCCATGATGTCTTCAGCAGGCAGGAAACTGTGTTAGGCAACAGTCTGTACTTCCAGACAGCCTAAGTTAGAGCTTCAGAAATTCCTCACTCTTCTAATGCAGTTTGGTTGGAACAATATGGAGATGAGAAACACACGTGTGAGAGACAACCATATCCTTCAGCTAAGCTCTGCATGAAGAATGGCTCAATGCATTAGTCTTGCTGTCAAAGCCTCTGGACAAGAGAATCGAGTCAATGACCCTTCATGCCATACAAGCAGCAGCAAGGCAGTGAACAAGCCCATTATTCTAAATGAATGCCCCAAACATCGATTCCCTATGAATACCATTATTTCCAGTAGTGAGTTACAGACTCTTTACTTTCTACCTTGGATCCCGCTTCAGGCAGCAATGAAGCTACTGCAGAGATTTACAGCCTGATTTAAAAAGCAGAGAAATATCTTTGCTACTTCAAGCGCCCCTCGATCTCGCTGAATGACTAATAAAACATTTTGCTCCACAAAGCATTTTTCTGGTTATGTTGACATAGGAAGCTGAGAAGACAAAAACCCCAAGTTTTTCCTTTTACAGTATCTACAGTCACTTAGTTAATGCAGCGTTATGCACAACTCTGCATTCTCCTGTCTTATCTTTTGGGAGATCCATTACACCCAGCAGAAACTACTTACCATAGCTCAGGAAACCTAGGTGGAGGGTTGTTTGTGTGGTGGTTGTTTTTAATTTTTCCTTTTTTAATTACTTTTATTTCCCTATTTAGCTATTGCTGGCTTTGTTTTGTTTTTCTTACATTGCTTCTTTCAGGAGCAATGGGCTTCAAAAAGTCAACAGCTTCCTCCAGCAAAGCAGGCTTGTAGCAATACTGATTGGAATCAAACCGCCATAGAATAACTGATGTTGGAAGACAGCTCCTGAAGTCATCTAACCCTTCAACTTAGGACCAACCTAGAGCAGGCTGCTCAGGGCCCTGTCCAGTTCAGCTTTGAGTATCTCCAAGGATGGAGGTCCCACAAACTCTCTGGGCAACCTGTGCTAATGTTTGACTACTGTCCTCAGGAAAAAGAAATTCCTGAAGTCTAATCAGAATATCCCTTATTGCAACTTGTGTGTATGGCCTGCCGCTGTTTCACCATGCACTGTGAGAAGTCTGCCTCCTCCTTCCCTACGATTTCCCACTAAGTATTAAAGGCATCACTACATCCCACCTAAAACTTCTCTTAAGACTGAACAAATCCAGCTTCGTCTCTGCTACTCCTTGTATGTAATGGCAACAACCAGTCTAAAGGATGAAGCAAACAGGGGCCAGACTCATCCTGAAAATTACCATGATGGGATGTTACAGCAAACTTAAGTATGGCACAGACTTCTGGGGGAAAGCAGCTTTTCCAAAATCCAATCTCCAATAACAGCTGAATTCACTACAGCAATTTGGTCATCAAAGAAAGCCTCCTGAAGGATTTGGCCTGCTGCATATTGAATGCAAAAGGCTTCTGAACATAAAGTCATTAAATACGACAGGAGGGGAAAGGGATGTCAACTAAATGCAGGAGTGCTGTCACTGCAGACACATCATTAACTATAGTGTGCATAATGATACAATTCTTGCAGCTTTTAATAAATAAATCACATCTTATCAGCAAGAGAGGTGTTTTCTGTTGCATGTGTCAGGTTTGATAGAAATCAGTGCAGAATTCATTTCAAACACTTCAGTCAACCCTGGGAAACTGTTCTGTGGAACAGAGCAAGGCAACACAGAGGTTCATACCTCATGCTACACACACGAACCACATCATCCTCATTCAGTACTCATACAGAAGAGAAGTGACTCCCATCCCCAGACAACCTCCATGTCCCCTGCTCCCCAGACTCCTCCCCCTTGCCTTACCTCCCCCTGCAGGTATCTTCTACAGAAAACATCTGCCCCTCATCCCTACAGGAACATTCCTGACCTGTGCCAGGCAAACAGCTCATCCCTTCCTTCTTTCCCTGTGCAGGCAGGCCCTACACTCACTTGTCTGTGGCTGTATGAGCGCTGATGGGCAAAGACAGGAGAGCAGAGCTGGGCTGTTGCTGGAAGCCATGGTGAGCAGAGGCTGGTGCTCTGCCACAGGGCTGCCCTTCCAGCAGCACTTCTCACTCTGCTCTTCTCTTTCTTCCAATAGCAGGAACAAAACTTTCTTTGTCAGCATCCAAACCTTTGGACTAAGTAGAAGCAGGTCTGATCCAAGCCACCTCCTTGGACCATGCCCCTTAAACAGCTGGTAAGAGAAGAACAGGAGACCTAACTTTTCCCCTCCCATCTTGGGGCAGGCTGTGCTACCAGTCTACAGAGACACAAAGGATGACTGCTGAAAACACGAGTGAACTCTGACCCCTCTGAAAGTGGGAAAAGTTTGGCCTCTGGTTTTGTGGCATTAATATTTTATCCTCTTCTGCTGCAGTAGCATTATATATCCCTGAACTGCAGGACACTGAAGCAACCCGTGCTGATCCCCCATCAATGATGCACCACTCACAAATGAAAGTGAAGATGACATGACACAGACTGGGCAGTTTCCCCCTTCATTCTTCACGCTCAAAGGCACAACTGAAAAATAAACATGCAAACCCGGAGCATCCTTTCAGGGGTAAAAGCTCTAAAATCAAGACCTCCTGGACTTCCTAATCAAGAAGCTATTTAAAACTGTGAAAGGAAGCAGCCAACAAAAATGTGAAAGCATTAACTAGAAAATGAAAGCAAAAGTAGAAAAGGAAAAGAGAAAAATAGAAAAGGCAAGTCTATATAGAAGAAGAGTAGAAAACAAAGAAAGGAGTGGTGGAGGATGCTATAAGGAAAGCAAGCAATTAATAGAATCATAGACTGGTTTGGGTTGGAAAGGACCATAAGATGATCTAGTTCCAATCCCCTGCCACAGGCAGGGACACCTCACACTTAGACCAGGTTGCTCCAAGCCCAACGTGGCCTTGAACACTGCCAGGGATAGGGCAGCCATAGCTTCTCTGGGCACCCTGTGCCAGCGCCTCAGCACCCTCACAGGGAAGAATTCCTTCCTTCTATCTAACCTAAATCTCCCCTGTTTAAGTTTAAACCCATTATCCCTTGCCCTATCACTAGTCCCTGAGGAAGAACCCCTCTCCATCATCTTTGTATGCCTCCTTCAGATCAGAAGGCTGCTGTGAGGTCTCCATACAGCCTTGAAACAACAGTTCTTCTGTAAGCTATACAGTTCTCCTCCTCCCTTCAGACACATCTAAAAAACCCACAAACAAACACCAAACGCCCCCCCCATACCTGAACAATGATGAGTACAGCTTTGTTACAACTCAAACCTGAGGGCAGCAGCTTTCAAACCTCTGTGCTGATGAAGATAAGTTAGATCCTTCCGGGAAAAAAAGAGAAATAAATAGATTGCTATAAAAACCACGGTTTCCTGACAACAACTGGCATCTCCAGACTTTTCCGGTGTTAGGCTTAACTATTCCATACAGCTGAATCACCTCTGTGGTAACAGATATTGGTTGCCCTCAAACACTTCACTTCTGGAATCACAGTCCTAGTACAGTTATACTCTGCTAGACAAAAAGTCATAAATGTGTTGGCACCTGAAATATAATACATTATATATTTTGTGAACTAAACCTTAATTTCCTGGGGTTAGTTTGGTAGTATGAGCAATGCTGGTGGTCCTCTGCTAACAATATCAACATATGGTTTAATCAATATGGCTTACACTTATGTTCACCACAAAGTCCTACTGGATTGCCATAAAGGCAAAAAGGGTCTCAGTGTAAATAAAAATCAGGTCTGTTGACTTAAAAAGGAAACTGTCTAAGAACAATTCAGTTGCTTTCCATGAGGTTTTATAGATGTAAGAATGTAAGCCTGTCTTTAAACTGCAGATATTTAGATTGGAGAGACTTAGTGACACAGTTTCGTGTGGACTTGGCAGCACTAGCTGCCACGTTGGACTTAATGATCTTAAAGGCCTTTTCCAACCTAAATGATTCTATGATTCTATTCTGTGATTCTGTGATATTTAGTGGGCAGAGGCTCCATGCTTTCAATCTGGATGGAAACGTGCTTGCCTGAGAACCCAGCTAGCTAGCTGGGAAAACCCCCCCAACGTTTAAAAGAAGTGGAAAAGGTTTCTCAAGATATTTAAGGATTAAAACGAACAAAAGAGTTCAAAATTCTATTGAAGATTATTCTTACATACACCTGCTGATATACTGACCTACATCAATGTCCCCACTTGAACCTCCTTTGTCCTTAATCTTTTTCATACAAGTAATAATTATAGCAAAAATTATTTAGAAAAGTATGTAATATTATATAACTGTATTCCATCAGCAAAACAACATTAAGGGAACAGGATTATCCTGTTGAGCTCTCAGAAACCAGGAAATGTAAACCTGAAATATAACTCTGAAGCATTAAGACTGACTCTTGATGAATATAAATTGCAATGCTACTTTCTTTTTTTAGCTGTCCCTGGTCATAACCTTTTCCCAATGTAACATTACAGACATACTTTTGGGTCACCTGGGTTTTGTGAGAAGTAAAGGCAATCCAGGATATACTTGAGATTCAGATAAAACATAAACCTAAAAGCTGAATCATCAACATTAAAAAATGGAAATGTACAACTGAAAGGTAAGAATAGAAAACATGAGAAGCATGGTGGAAAGCAATAAACATTCAAAATGTCCTCTAAATCCACACGCTATAACTGGGTGCAAGCTCACGTCACAGTCAGCCCTGCAGTCACATCTGCTGATTTTATATAGGTTATCTGAGGGTATGAGTGATTTCAGGACAGATTTTAAATACTGGTTGCTTTTATAAAGGGTTGTGCATAGTGAAATTACAACAATGTTCTTCTCTCCCAGAATCTTCCTCCTGTTCTCCCTTCTTCCCAGGACAAAGGAAAGCAGACAAGGAAAAGAAAGAAATGTTCCAGGAAAAGTGAGTTATTTTTCTCCTTTACACTGGCTGCTGGAAAATCCCTGGTTACTGAAAATCCAGGACTAAATCAGGACTAAAGTTCCTCCAACAGCGCGTCAAAGCTTTGTAAAATTATACTTTGCTTTTGCACAGCACTGATATATTCGGGTAATTTCTCATCTGTGTGTCCTCAACATTTCCCTTACATCTGTAAATCTGCAGGCTACAGCTCTCACTATAACATAGTACAAGCTTGCTCTGTGCATCAAGAACCGCCAGAATATATCTCAACCCCAGGTATATCTCAATGTTCCTTTGCAAAAAACCTACAGATTTTATTCAACTCTAATAACTTCCATCATAGCCAAAATAAGCTGTCCAGAGCATCATGCTTTACAGCTAAATTGGTCATTTAAAATGGCCAGGTAAAGAAACACAATGTAAATGACAAGCAAATTGTATCTAGCCTATATTTGAGCAACAGCTCACCCAGGCTTTGAGAGAAAGACCCACCGAATAGGCAGGAAAATCTCCATTACTCCAGTGGATCTGGCTTTCAGATTACCATGATCTACACCCATAGACTGAAAAAAACATAGTCACACCTTTTTAAGCATCTCTCCCTGCTGATGAAGCTGCTTCTTCCCTCTTCACTTGGCAGCATGTCTGAGACACAGCAGCAGATACTGTTACACAAAACACTACCTTCAAGAAGTAAGATTAGCCTCTGACATCCTAACATTGTTTTAGAAGTCACTGATCTCTTACAACATCACAGGTATTTTAAAAACAAGCCCAAAGACAGTAATTCCACTATTTACCAACCTTCCTGATTGTCCTATTTTCATATCATCACAGAAGTATCTCAGGAGGTTTACAAAACAAGCTCTTTTACCTGCCCCAGCTCCATCTGCTTATTTTGCCTTGCTCATGATAAGCTCTTAAAAGAGTTCACTGCTTCAAATAAGCAGTGAGCTCATGTTTCTCCCTGTACACCTTTTAGAATACATTCAACTTCTTTGGAAGGCTTATCCAGACCGCTGTCCCCCAACTAATATCTGCATTCCTGCCTCAGCATGAGTGATTTCTTCTTGATTCAAGTCTAATGACCGTGATTTAATATGCTGACTTTCCTGGATGGACATGTCAGTCAGAAACCTGGCCACTGACTTCTTCAGCATGACTAACACTTGCTCATAAATCCTCTCTCTGCTTTGTCTTATCAGCTAAGAGGAATTAATAGCAGATTAAGGTCTATGACAACAACTTCCATTCATGAATATATATAACCCTTTCAGAAAACATTAATTCTTAGCATATATGTGAGAGATAACACATTGCCACCCAAACCTGAGATGAATCATAAAGATGTCCAAAAGCAATGCTATGCAACAAAGCTGAACAAGACAGGGAAAAAAAAAAAGCTAATCTGAAATTGGAGGTACTAAAGCTGGATCACAGTTACACAGATTAGAATCTGACCAATTAGAATGCATGCATTAACTCAGCTAGTCTTGAACAAGTGTCAGTATGATTTCAATGACTACCAGAATGCAGGCTTCTTGTCTTGATGAAAGCACAATGTCCTCCCAGAAACACTGCACTGGTAGTACTTTCTGAGTGATGGAGACCAGCAGATACACCAACTGGTACATCTCATCCCAACTGATTCCAATTTCTTAGCTAATTAACACTGCTCCTGCTTCAAAAGTCTTCTACCCCAGCTGCATTTCTACACAAAACCACATGATTATCATTCACACTCAAAATTTCCTCTCCATTCCTATATTGTTACATAAACAAACAAAGAACTTCCTTAACTTGTGAGTATTGGAGGATATCAAGAGCTCCTGAAAATGCTTTCTTACACCTTCAAGAAAAAACTCATTTTGCATTAAAAATTGTGTGAGAGAAGATGCAGATCAAAATCACACACCTTGGACTCAATGACCTTAAAGGTCTTTTTCAACATAAATGATCCTAGACCAAGTTGTTCCAAGCCCTGTCCAACCTTACCTTGAACACTGCCAGGGATGGGGCAGCCACAGCTTCTCTGGGCAACCTGTGCCAGCGCCTCAGCACCCTCACAGGGAAGAATTCCTAAATGCCCCCTCTGTCAGGTTAAAGTCATCCCCCCTTGTCCTGTCACTACATGTACTTGTAAGAAGTTCTTCTTGAGATTTCTTGTAGCCCTCTTTAGGCGTTGGAAGGCTGTTATAAGGTCTCTCCGGAGCCTTCTCCAGGCTGAACAAGCCCAGCTCCCTCAGCCTGCCTCCAGAGCAGAGGTGCTCCTAGACTGATACATATGCTTTTAAAGCACCTCAGAAGAACTTCAGGAAAAGGAAACAGGGTGAAGCTATAAGCAGTGCTAACTGGGAGATCAAGAGTTTACCAACTCCTTCTTCACTAATCCTAATTAATTAAGATTAATTAATTAATCTAATAATTAAGATTAATTAATCAAGAAAATTGAACAACAGTAAATTCAAACTTGAGGAAACCCAAGATTTTTTTTTTTTATTTCTAGAGCTAATTAAAAGGGAGCATACCAACATGTGTCTCCTAATTTCTTGGGAAACAGAAAGTGTGCAATAGATGAGCCCAAAACGATTTCCCTGCTACAATGACTTGCAGTCATCAAGCATCCCACTTGCAACAGGGACACGGGTTTTTCCAACAGCTAGTCCCCTAAGCCTGTCCAGTGTACACCAAGAAAGGGCACTTGGTGAAAATGTCATGGCAGTAAAGCCACGATGTGGATAAGCAGTCCTGGAAACGTGATGGAGCAAAGAAAACCAAACCCTGGCCCTTTTCTCTTTATGTCTCATTGGGTAGTTCTGCAGACATACCCAATTTGACCTAGAGGATTGCATGCCCATGTACTGCAGGATTCTTGTAGCTTCCAAGGTCATGGGTGTTGGACCAGCTGGATCCTGGAGAGATTCACCCTGGCAGCATTCTTGTTCCTTTTTTTCCTGATTGAAAGGTGCATTTTTTAAATGCAAGGTTGTGAGAAGAAAAAATGGTGCTTTCACTAAATAACAGTCTAAACTAAACACACATGAAAAATGGCTAGTACACCACGTTCTCCCTCTTTAACCTATTAGCAGGCCTCCAGAGCACCCAGTGAGACTCAGGTCAATGTGTACAAAATTGGCAGCAACAAATCAAACTGATAAATGCAGGGGGAAAGGGTAGAAATCATCTTATTTTGTAAAACAACATCAAAGCAAATCTTTTTGCAGCTTCTGAACTGATACATGCTAGAAAGGTGTGTTATGTAGCCATGTAAACTACCTCTAGTAACTTAGCTGGTCTTTACCTGCAATCAGATTCAGCCCTATCATTGCAGGTAATTCTTAGAAGGGAGGAAGCAGGAGGTACTTCATTCAGAAGTCTATCATCACCTTCACCTCTGAAGTGCACTCCACAGGGCTGAATCCTTTCTTTCTTCCTTCAACAAAATTACAATATTTGCCTTCAGACCCACTGTATAATTTCAGGAATTGCACTGGTTTTCAGGAATCTGATGCAGAAGGGAGTATGTAAGAATGTCAAAGGCAAAAGCGTACATGATTATACTAGTCCAGTGTGCTGAACAGTTGCTGATCTTCCCATAATTTACTAAACTACAGAAGGGAGTAACATGATGTGCAGACTATTAGTACAGCTATTATGTGGCCATAACAAGAGACATTCAGAAAGTAAGTGGCTGGGAAATACCAGACACGTATTGAACCCATTAACAAATAAATGGCTTGTGTAATGATCTTCGTGGTGTTGCTGAAATAAAATCACTCCAGTTCCCATCTGTCATGCTTTTTATTTCTTCTCTTCAAGTCTGTGCTGCACTGCAAGCCTGCTAATTTAACCACCCTAAGTCTGCATTTAGAAGTTCACACAGCATCAGATGCCCAGTAAGGTTAAATCTGACCCAGTCTTTTCTTTGAAACAACATGTGTGAAGAAATCAGGGCAACAGGGACAAGCCAAAAATTTGCATCTGATCTGCAAAGTGAAGAGCAGGCTGTGGCCAGTGATATCTAGGGATGGCTCAGCAAATCTACAATTAATGCTGCTTAACCAGAGTCCATGAGAGGGCAAGAAGTTGACAACATGTGCAAAAGGTGGCCTTAACCCTGTTTTTTTGTTCTGTTCCTACTCTGCTTTTCTAACTGCACATTCAGTCTATATCCCCATAGGAAAAAGTCTGATGGATGAACACTTAAAGAATTATTTTGCTTAATAATTTAACATACGCCAGCTTTTTCTTATGCCATCTCTTCCTTGTTTAAATCCATTTCAGCTATGCCTACAGCAGTGCATTATATGTGAAGCTACTAAAAGAAGACAATGCCAGGATGGCCATGACTTCCACTTCAGGTCACTCATGGTCCACCCTTCATTCCACTGAGCAGGACAGGCGCTCCTGCCACCCACCTGTGCTTTTCTCTGCTTCAAGTGTCTGGTACAATGCCAGGGATACATTTGATATATAAGGCTAGCTCCTTCATGCTGTAGTATATTACCTGGATTCACACAAGATGCAAAAGGGCACTGGCTGTCAATGCATCAGCAGTATATGCAGAGTCACTGTTGGACACAGCATTCTATGTTGACTGTTTCAAAGTGCGACAACCACGTGTTGGACGTTCTCCTTGGTGACAAATACCCTGTTTGAGAGAAGTGCTGCGCTGGGTCATGCCCAGCCACTGCCCTGCATCACACTCACTCCACACAGGTGGTTTTTTTTCCTTGCTCTCCTACATGGGCAGTCCTTGGAAACATGTGAAGAAGTGTGTGAAGAAATGTGTGAATAATGTGAAGAAGTGTGTGAAATATGCAGGTGATTTACTGCAAAAACAAAAGCACAGCAGACAGGCTGAGAGAGCTGGGCTTGTTCAGCCTGGAGAAGAGAAGGCTTTGGGGAGACCTTAGAGCAGCTCCAGTGCCTAAAGGGGCCAAAAGAAGTATGGAGAACAAACCTTCTACTAGGGCCTGTAGGTGGATGGACAAGGGGGAATGGCTTTAGAGGGGAAATTTAGATTAGACATTAGGAAGAAATTCTTCCCTGTGAGGGTGCTGAGGCACTGGCACAGGGTGCCCAGAGAAGCTGTGGCTGCTCCATGACTGCCAGTGTTCAAGGCCAGGTTGGATGGGGCTTAGAGCAACCTGGTCTAGTGGAAGGTGTCCCTGCCCGTGGCAGGGGTTGGAACCGAATGAGCTTTAAGGTCCCTTCCAACCTAAACCAGTCTGGGATTCTGTGACTCTGGGTGCATTTCTTGGATAAAGGGTTTTCCAATCCATCCCAATTTTTGGCATTGTGACTAATTCTAGGTGCTTGTATCTGAAATTCCATTACGACAATCAAGTACACTACACCTCTGTCTTACATACAGATGGATCAATAAATCATGAAGACTGAAAAAATTGGTAACATTTAAATATGCAAACAGCTGTGTGCTGGAAAGCAAAGACATTCCTCCTGGGTTGGAACAATAAAAAAGAACGTACCTGCACGCTGAGAGTTACGGGCTGCTGCTCAGGAAATCAACGCTGATGCTCACAAAGAAAATTGTACCTTCCCTGCTCAATTTGTTCATGTTAGATAATAAATTCTGAGCACTTACCTCCTGTAAGTGGTGTAAATCTATGAATGGGTGGGGATAGGATTTTGAACCACACTGAGCTGAAAAAGCAGATACTGAAACGGGGAGAAAAAGCCACCGGGAGCACAGAACTGCATCATTTGTCACTGCAGCTATTGACGTATCTGAAATCCGTCATAATGAAAATGCTGCCTGAAGTGACTCTATGAGTGCTTGTTCTGTTCCATCCTGAGAGATTCTGCCAATTTGGAAGAAAATCTTTAAACATTTCCAGTAAAGTCAGTGGAGTTTCAGCACACGCTCCACACCTTTACTGAACCAAGGCTGTAACATCCCATATTACTCGGCTGCACTCAGAAGCCTTCAGTGCAGATGAGTTTTCTTAATTTTTAAAGACAATCTCTTGCCACCCATCCCTATTTAAAATGTTAGCAGAGGCAATAAAAGGAAGGAAAAGGTTATTATTTATAACACAGTGACTATAGTAATGCTGCAGTCAGAGACCAATTACACCCTGGTTACGCTTTCCAACTCCACTAATTCATATAAATGGGGTGCTTGCTACATGACAGGGTAATTGCAGCGTAAATACAATAGTCTTCATGTAACTAGATAGTGCAAAAGCACCCATGTTACTGAGGTGGCAGTAAGAAATAATTTGGACATGTCATTAACCTTCCAATTCTTTGAATCAGTGCTAATTAGGACACAGAAAAGCATAACCAAAAACATCATTACACTGAACTAAGGGCTCAACTCTGCAACTATTAGGAGGCTGCTCATGTGAGTATCTATGTTTGAACATAACTGAGTAGCACCAAATCAGTCTGTAAAACACTACCACAGCTTCATAATGAGCAAAACAAAATGAAAAAATGAATTAATGACATTTTCTTTGGCTGTACAATGTGCTGAAGGTTGTGCTCACACTAAAAATCATTCCCTTGTAGATGGAGGGGAAGGGGGAGAAAACTCTGCCAGGAAACCCCGCTTTTCTCCCAGTGTACGTTAGCTGTAGGTTGTGTAACGGCTTATCTGTGCACTCAGCTCATACTGCCATCTCAGATCAAGGCTTTAGTTAATACTATAATATACAGTGTTAAAAACAGTGGAGTATTAATGAAAATCCTTCTCTATTACCCCCAATCCTTTCCTTGCTCTCTTTTTTAACTTCACCTCTCTAAAACACTTCAATACAAGTGTATAATGAGTGTACACAGGACTTTGTAATATGAAAGTGTTCATGTTTCCTATGCACATAGTAAAATCTTTGCCAGCTCCCTAAGAGGTATTACTACACTTCTTTCTTGTACCTCTGATGAGTTTACTGTGAGCTATTGCACTTTCTTGACTCCAGACACAATAATGTTCTTTTCTACACAAGTGACTAAATTGCTTCTTGCACGCCTACAGACAACCAGTGTTTTCTGTAAATGCAGAACTTGCTGTTAAAATACTGAAGCAACTCTTCAGACCATGTAATAGTTTCTTTAAATTCAAAGCCTTATGTTTGCATGTTATACCACTTCTTGCTGTTACCTGCACTGGTGGCAGTGTATGAGCACATAAGGCAAGTGGGATGTGGACAGCATTGCTGCTGTTGTGAAAGCAGCACAATTTACTTTTCAGGAGAAAACTAAAACCACAGATATTTCTGACAAGTCAGAAACCTACACAGATATGGGAAAACTACTTTTCTTTCAGACTTACCTCAAATGGTTAATCAGTAGAATCCACTCTCTTTCAGCAGCTGTTTCTTAGCATATATATTTTCTGTCAGATATCCTCTACATTGGAAAGGGAATGTACCCTGTCAGAGAGCACTCTGTATTTGACTATTTGACTACTGGAGTCTACGCTTCCTTCCAGCTGAGTATTTCCAGTCATCTCCCCTGTCATTTTGCCTCCACTTTTTCATTCCTGAATGACTCCTTCTTCTTTGCAGGTAACAGGGATGGGTAGAATACAGGTGTTACTAACAATGCTACTGCTTGCCTTGCATTCAAAGGCAGCTGCAAGTTGCGGAGCTGTGGCTACTTCTTATGTCAAGATAAGGAAAGGAGATTCTCTTGCTTACTCCTGACAAATACCCCATCACCTACACCTACAGCACACCCACAGCTTCCAGAAAACTGCCACTTCCCTCCCAGAAAATGCTGAGCCTTTCAAGGTACACCACTTACACTTGTTAAAGATGTACCTGGCTTGCATTCTTTGCCATGATTAATTGCAACAGCCTGATGTTGTGTTCTCCGTAAGCTTTTCTCTTTTTTTAACCTCAGCTGCTGAACAGCGCAGAAGACACTGGAAGTTTCTGCTCCCTCTTAATCTTCTGTTTCTTGAAGTACAATTATTCTTACACTCTCAAATCAGACTGCTAGATTTACTACATAGCCCCAGAAACACTGTTTTAAAACTTACCTATCACAGAATAAGACGTGAAGGGAAAAAGAACACACACAGCTGAGATTTTTAAATCCAGACTTTGGAAAGAATGACAGATACAGCTGCTTGTACATCGACACTCTCATAAAATCCTGGTTTGCAGCACACACATGGAAATGAGGCAGAATGCTTCATTATCAAACATTCCTCAGCAGCCCATGCTCTGACGTGACAGCACGTAATGCAAATATTTACAGCAGGAAGTCCTCAAGAATGATCAGTCACCACCAAATGGCAGCAGCTTATCAAGCAGTTATTCCTGCTGTGGGAAACCCAGCTGAGGCAGCATTTCCACACAAACACAACGCAGAGAAGGTCTTTTTCAATAATTAGCTCCAATTTACATAGCTTTCCCCACGATGCTAAGTGTATTTGACAAGTGCCATCATGATCTATGAGACAGGAACTGTGGCACGAAAGCTCCAGAGGTTTGATCAGCCGTGGTTCTTTGCATCTAATACACAGCGAGTGAATGCTCCCAGTTTAGTGGAGACATTTGTCCTGAGGCTAAAACATTGATTCTCCACTTACTGTCTTTAATTGTGATATATCCAATTTATCTTTCTAGGCTATAAACTCTAAGGGAAAAAGGTTCTTTTTTCATTGTGTATGCTGTTCTTGTACCAGCTTTATTTTACTGCAAAAGAGCCACATTCAGGTTAAACCACTTCCACACTAGCAAGGTAACATTTTCCTATTGCTAGAATTAATTGCTGCAACTTACATTGTTTTTCTATGACATCTGATGTAAAGTTGAACTGGTGGTGACATTATTAATGAATGAAGAGCAACAAATAGAGGAACGCTCCAGATGTTGTAAAAATGTTCTTTTGTACTGAGAAAACTGTTTGCTCATCCATATCATGGTAACGTTTCTGCTTTAGTAGTATAAACTGCTGCGCATAAGCTTCACTGCTTTCAGTGTGCCACTAGTCCAGAGAAAGAAAAGCCATCCAGGATGTTTCTTTCTTCCAGAATTGCAGGTGCTTTGTTTTACTGCCATTACCCCCTAGGCCTATCCACTGCCCCCAATTCCCATTTATGCTCCTGCCACATATAAGCTGGCTAAAGTGCACAGCCCTTCATTCCCAGATATTCAAGCCTGATGATTCACAGGGGATAAAATGTGACAGGACTTTTCACCAACAAATGAACTGCAGGGCATCCTCATCGGCAGGCAAGGCAGCTTTAATAACTGGGTTACAGCATGAGGAGATAAACTCAAATGGAGCAGAACATTCATAATACAAAAAACGCAAGATGCTACTCAGCCTGAAGCATCATCGGTGCTATAAAAGACATCCAACTAACACAGCAACTTCTGTTTCCTTTGGAAGCAGGATTCTTTTCCATTTCAGCTGCAGCAAACTGCAGCCAGACAGTGAAGGGTGGGGGTTTTGTTGTGTTTTCTGAACTGTGGTGTTAGGATACTGGTGGCTACTGGTGGTTACTGGTGTAGACAGACAGGACACGCACCAAGCAGCCTATGCGGCAGCTGCTGCCCATGCCACGGGAGATGCCACTCGCCCGGGGGCTAGGACACAACCCGCTTGGGTGGCTCTGGCATCAGCTGCAGATGAGTCTGTGCTCGCGGTGCAAACACTGTCCCCAGAAGGTCACCTGTCCCCAAATGCTGCTTCTCAAAGGACACCTGCGCTGGATCTTTGTTCCAAGCTGTGCCAAATGAAAAGATTTGCTTGTGCCAAATACACAAAGCCAAAGACTGTCTGCCTACTGACAGTCTAAGCTGCAGAGGGAATTTGTGCTTGTTGAGGGCAACCAGCTTTTCGAAAAATTCAGCCCCTATACCACAGCAGGATCCTTACTGAGATTTCCTCCCTGCACAGCTGTAGTGTCTAGCACACTAAGGTCCCAGAGCCACTGCTAAAACTCCTACTGACTGCAAAAGAGGGTAAATTTCTAAGCACAGACCACAGGCTTCCCCCTTCCAGCAGAAAGGATGTTCAAAAACCTGCTCCAGGATTTGAAGAAGGCTTCCTCTGATCAGAGCCCTTCTCTGCACCCAAGCCAAAACAGTCAGAGGACCACAGCTTTTGGTGGTAGTGTGAGACATGCCATGCCTGGGGCAGTGCTCAGAATCACCGGAGCAATAAGAATAACTGAGGAGTTTGATGCATCCAATTTGACCACAAAGGGCCCTCTGTGTCAAGTCTTGCTAGGGTGAGAAGTCTCAGGGACCTCAGATGAGCATGTCTGTCATGGCCCTTAACTGATCGCACAGAGGAAGAGGTGGAAATAAAACAAACTACCACTTCCCTGTCCAGTTGTGCTCATATTATGATTCAAGACACAGAATAAAAAGAGACGAGGCTGCCCACCCAGTACACTCCACTGTGGAGCCACTCCAAAGGGATGGGGAGGGACCCTTGTCCTTTCCCGGGTAAGGAAAGCTATGCTTTTACTGTCTGGCTGATGATGGATAAGCATAGCAAAGTACAAACCAGAATATCTACTTTTAGAATGCTACTTCCAAGGACACTGATTTGGCCCTCAAATGGAAAACCATTATCTGATACCACTTTTAATCACGTTTTTTATTCTTCAGTCATGTACAGCATACTTAGCTGAAGGTCAGAATAGGTGGTTTTCATCTGATTTCCACAAAGACTGAGTAATGCATGAAGACTTTCTTTAAAACACAAGTCCTCAGCTGAAAGTCTGAATGGTTGCTTTATTTCCATATATATATATGTGTGTATTCATAAGCCTCAACAGAAGAACTTGGAGAGATGACATATTTGCACATTACTAAGGCACAGGTACCCAGACATTCTTCTATTAATGTAAAATGTATTGCTGATAGTTAATAATGAAAGAGTAACCCTTCCATACTAGACCTGAAAAATTTGCTTAATTGGTTCAAGCTTAGGTCTAAGACATGGATGTGAATCATGCAAAAATACTGTTCTGATCTCTCAGCCTACCGGTATTTGTTGCCTTGGTTGGCTGGCTTACCTTTCACAGAAGACTAGGACTACATCAACAACATACTGTTCCCCCAAACTGATGATAACTGGGAAATGAACAACAAGTCCCAAGTCAACAAGACATTACTCACTACAGGCTAAAAAGAACTTTACAGCGTCCCACACAGTAAAGATATCAAAAGCCACACCATGTTTCTCTGAAGACAGCTGAAGGAAACTCTCCAGGCTCTGAAAGCGCTGAATGGCTTCACAATGAGCACGTCAGAAAGGCACACTGAGACATGAACACCTTTTATTCTTATCAGACTCTACCCAGCATTCAGTTTGCAGCTATTGTGTGCATGAAATGTAGGTGAAGAGAAACCACCAGGTAAGACAACTCTTTCTTGAACGTATCTTCCAGACTAAACATCCAAGCTAGTTCTATTCTAATGCAGGTTGGACTAAAAACTCAGCTCATGCAGATCTCTGCCAAGACAAGCCTGGCAGGCAGCGAAACACTGTCAGCAAGGCCAGACAAGCTTTGGAGGTCAGCAAGTCTCTCTGCAGGCTTCTAAAAAATGTTTCACTCACAGGGTGATCAAATTTTCCAAAACCAGGCAAGATATAAAGCTTTTTGGAGCCATTTGAGCCGCAGAGTTTGCTAAGCTCTAGCAAATCAAGATTGCTCTCAATGAAGCCTCAATCTGTCAAAACGAATGTTCAGTCTTCTGATGGATCAGGCCCTGAATGCCTGCTTCTTACCACTGATGGAAGTGTGTCACAGCGTAGCTGTTCCTGGAGCTCAGAGGCAGTGCTGCAAAAATGCTCATGCCTTGATTTTGAGAAAAAGCACTTTAACATAGGAAAATCTTGTCCCTTTTCTGGACCTTTACTGTATTTACCACCCAAGGATCCCAAATCCTCTAGAAGTATCACACAAGCCTCACAACACCCAGCAGACAGAAGATAACTTTACAGAACAGGGTACAGCTAGGACATGGGTCTTGCCCCAGACCAGAGCAGTTCTCTGTGACAGTTTGAGAACTGAATATGCATTCTCTTGGCATACAAAACCACACCTGAACTGAAAGACTATCCGTACCTCTGTTTGCACTGAAGAGGAAACTTGGTTTTCATATAAAAGTACACAAAGCAGGCAATAACTTACGGGAGCTGCGTTGTTTTTCACTGTGACGCTTGGCGTTGTGGCTCGTAGTGCTCCACTCACACCATGGTAGTATTTGAAGCAGATCTTTGTTTCAGCTAGAAAAAAAGAGGATTATTTTAGATTAGAACTGCCACGGAGAAGCTGCATGATGGGGTGCAGCACAAGGCTGGCAAGCAGTTAAATTGCAAGTGGTTCAGCCCTGGTTGGCTGGCATGAGAGGACACCCCCTGCTTCCAATCTTCCCCTTCAGAGTGAAATTTAGAGATCAGTTCCTGCAACTTCAAACAGTTAAAACCACTACCTCTTCTGAGCAGCAGTTATGACTGACAGACCTTAGAGTACCTGATCAGCATCCTTTAGCTACATGAGGAAGAAGAACAGATGGTTAGAGAAACCCTCCCTATTCAGATACACCAAACACTAATGTGCAGAGAAAGTGAGAAACTTCCTTAGGACAACAAGATTCCATAGCTGCTTTCTGACAGGTTTCACTGAGCCAATTTGTTCTGGCCTTGGTCAGGGCAAGGACATAGATCTACACAGATTAACGGCTTTGCCAGTTCCTACATTAAAGCACAGTACAATGAGACCTCATCTTAGCACATTTCCACTGACTTCCAAAGATTTTGATTAAATAAGGAACATAAGCAAGACCATGATTTTGGACTCATAGTGCTGTTTTTTGCCACATGCATTAGTATTCAGATCACTACATTAAGCGAGGGAAACCCTTTTCAATATCTGTGTCAAGGCACAGAAGTAGTGAAATCAGCTTCTTGTTAATTGTCGCCTTACAACCCACTTTCTTATAATAATAAACTAGGATGTGAACTGGGTTGGTATGTGCTTACATACAGCAAGGACACAGCACATAAGCACTGTGTGTAACAGGTATGCTTGAAGGATCTGAAAAATGCCTGTTTCATTAAAAGCAGCAGTCACATCTGGCAGTTTTAAGTGGATAATGCAATGGAAATTTTAGGCTGTTCCATGATGCACTTGAAGGTGCTTTTCATCATCAAGATTTGATTTAACACCTTGCTTTGCTGCTGCTGCTGAGACCCAGGGAAAACACTGACCTTTGCCTGCAGAGCCACAACAGACCCTGTAACTACAGTGCTTATGTAAGAAAATAGTCACATACAAAATGCATCTCAGTTTGTAACACCAGTAAGAAAGTAAGTGAAGTCACTACAGCTGTGACAAAAGATCATGCAACGTTAAGAGCTGATGCTGTGATCTGCCATTTGGTAGAATCAAAAACCAACCATGCAGTGCCCCAAGAGGAAGCAAAACGTGGTGGAGAACCTCAAAACCACAGGCCTGAACTGCTTCCCCTGAAACCTACAGATACACAGAATACAGAAAGAAAAATAAGTCTCAATTTGGTTTTGCAACGACAAAGTAGTTTTAGAAGTGTAAAGCCTTCCCAGCTTTCCTATGTGACTAGCGAAATGAGCTTATGTTCCAAGTGATTGGAGCACTTCTCACTCACAGGTGGCTTCACCACTCTCCTCCCCAGGGAGGCATCAGGAGGTGCAGTCCATTGACAAGAAGCACAGTACATATGCCACCCTGGTTTCAATCCCCATCTGTTCTTCAACAACCAGGAGCACATTTCTACTCACACAGTGAAAACCTCTCCCACTGTATGCACAGACCTGCACATGTGCCCTTTTTACCTCCCAGCACTCCACGAGGAGTGGATCAGCGTGGCCCATCCTGGGGTTTAATTCACAACTCTGCCCTAAACACAATTCTGCAAATTCAAGAGGTTTACTTGAGGTGTCAGTGGAGCTGAGCAAGCGACCCTGTTGTTGCACCTGGGAGCAGCAGTTGTTTCCTTCTGGCAGCAAAAAAAAAGAGCTGGCTGAGCATGTGGGACTGAAAAATTGCAGTCCAGAGTGAATTTCCGTGTTGCAATTTTCTCTACAGGACTTTTAACAGCTCAGCAGTGAACTCATTTAGAAGACAGCAAAAGCTGAGTGTATCACAATAGCTAAAACATGCACTTCTCACCAATTACTCAAATCTTAATTTTCCTCTCCCCTGGACATTTTTAGCTGCAGTTTACATGGAACACTGAGAACTAGAATAAAGAGAAGCTTTGTAAAAATATTTTATTTTTATTAACTCATATGGTTAACAAAATAGAGCTTCAGGTCTAGCCTGAAGGTATGACAATGTTCAGACCTCACAGCACAAAACCATCGCAGGCTGACAAGTAGGAATTCAGTTACCATGTACACTGGGAAATGATGGTTTAAAAGAATCTATTTAATTAAACTAAAAGTATTAGAGAACAGAAGGATGTAAGAATATATCCTTATGTAGGTATTCTGGATATTGGTATTCCTTTCAAGGACAAAGGGTTACTAAGATGACTGAACATGTATTTGGAAAGAACTATCTGGGTTATTGAAGATCATAGAATCATAGAATGGTTTGTGTTGGAAGGGACCTTAAAGCTCATCCAGTTCCAACCCGTGCCATGGGCAGGGACACCTTCCACTAGACCAGGCTGCTCCAAGCCCCTGTGTCCAACCTGGCCTTCAACCCTGCCAGGGATGGGGCAGCCACAGCTTCTCTGGGCACCCTGTGCCAGCGCCTCAGTACCCTCACAGGGAAGAACTTCTTCCTTACATCTAACCTGAACTTCTCCTGTTTAAGTTTGAACCCACTGCCCATTGTCCTATTGCTACAGTCCCTGATGAAGAGTCCCTCTAAATCATCCTTGTAGGCACCTTCCTCTCAGTTTCATACAACCACTATTTCTAACACAATTTTCAATGAAACATACAGATGCAAACTGGCAAGAAAACAACTCAGAGAGATGCAAATATCACACCCAATCCAGAACAGTGGCAGAGGTGCAGCCATTCCTCAGGCAGTATTTGAGGCGGTGATTAATGAACGTCAAAGGTTTCCATCAGAGAGCAGACCTGACAGCAAACAGTCTTACGGGAGCCTTCACAGCTAGAAAAACTGCTCTGGAAATACCAGGGGAACAACATTTTGTTTTTCTTGATTCCCCCCTTCTCCCTTTTTACCATCTGTTTTTCAGATTGAAAATATTAATAAAATGGTTATTGTCAAGGGATAAACAAAATTACATACGATTTCCTTTGGTGCAAAAATGCCACTCAGACTCTAGTTGGGCTTTTTTTGGCTGAGAGTCATTCTTTCCAAATACCATTGTTGGTGCCATGTTTTTTTACTTCAACAGAGCCCTAACATTTTAATCCATCTGAAGACTGTTCTTGTATTCCTGAATCACCTCTGAGACATTTCCAAAACAGATGCAGACATTCACTGGCTTGATACCACTGCCTCTGCAGATGAACAGAAAGTACTGGAAGTACAGGCACGGCAATGATATAAATTAACCTGAATATTATCCAGCTGGCCTTTGGACATTATATGCAGTTACAAGAACTGTCTGAATTGTAGTCTTGTAGAATAGCTTGTTCTGGAATAAAGGAGACCATTTAACTCTGTCCTACTGCCCTAGCTACATGGCACAGTGTAGGTCAGGAGTAGGCGTCCAGTTAATCCCAAGTAATAAATAAATACATGCTGTTATTATTTTCATCTCAGTAATTACGAGTAGCAGCTCACTGGATCAGGTAACGAAGTTATGATGTTCAAATCAGCAAGTAACGATGTTAAATTCTCCTTTTCATTAGCATAAATGGCAGTTATACTGGTGAATCTTCCAAGAGATGAGATGTCTGAAGATGCTCTGAAATACTTGTGTCCATGACAATTACCAAATTACTAAGCAGTATGAGTGGATGAGGAATAAAACAGCATTATATTCCCTTTACACCAGGCTTGGCATCTCTATTAAACCACAGCTGTGTTACAGCCTTCCACTGCACTGATATAAATAAGACAGTCCCCAGTTGTATGCTCAGATCCAGCACTACCAGAGGTAGTGTGTTGTAGTCTGTAACTACCAGAGATATAGAAAATGCAACTGTCCAAGAAAGACCCCCAAGGCAGTGTATCAGAGCCAGGCAACAGCAGGGGTGAGTCTGTTTTGCTCCTTGTACCACAGCCTGCAAACACCTCTGAGGGTCCAAAAGGAGGGATGCTCGCAGGCAAGGGTGAGGAGCCGGGATGTCGCCCATCCCCGGACACAACAGGGTCCACTCCTGGTTCAGAGGAAAATTGTGAAGTTTGAATTTTGCCAGAGAACATCTCTGCCATGGAGCTCCATCCCTTTCAGAAGAAGAATAATAATCCGGTCTGCAGAAAATGATTTCTCTATCAAGCCCTGAGTTATCTCAGTCACCAAATCAGTTTTGCAAATTAACTGGAAAATGAATTTACCAGCTGGACATAACTCTTCTTCGCAATATTCTATTCTGCCTCCTCAATCACACAGCCCTTGAAACACCCTACTTCTTACTAAACTGAAGGGATAAGATCTAGTAGGGTCCGCTGATGAATTGCAGCTGGAGGTATTGAAGGTTGAAAATCTCTAAGAGGTGTCTTAGTTTCCATCCAGCCATTCTTGCCTGTCAGTGTTATTGCTCCTGTTGGTGTATTTGATACCCTTTTCCTTGAAAATACTTCTATTCCTACTCACCTTCCCCATTCCTTTAGAGTTGTCAGAACTGTCCTAAATCTCTTCTTAAAAGTTCACTTGCACTTATAACCCTCTCCTCCTCTTACTAAGACTTACTAAGGCTAGTCTGGCCTCAGAGGCTTAGCTTCCACCTAAAGGTGGATTTATTCATATATTCTCTCAAATACAGAAAGCATCACTGCCTGGATTTAAGCAGTTTCCCTTGTTCACCTAAAAAACAAACCAAAACAAAAAGCCTAACAAGTATTTCAAGGAAAGACTAAATTATATTCTTTGGGGGAGGCAGGAAGAATCAGCTAGTGTTTGATTGGAGTGTGTGCTACACCTGAGGCACTTCCACAACCTAGTTGTGATTTACTCCCACGACACTTTTTGTTTCAATTAGCTGAGGTGACTAGGCATTAGCTAAGCATCTCTCAGCACTGAACAACCTCTCAGGGAAGTTCTTCAAAATGGAGTCATTTGTGATCAATTTAATCTACTACTAAAAAAAAGGTGTTGTTGCTGTTTTAGGCAAACATTGTGCAGAAAAAAAGTGAGAGGTGTCAAACACCAGTAATGAAAAGGTCTTTGGTAAGTGGGTGGGAGCCAGGCAATTAAGCTGAGTCATAAAGTCTTCTCTAGAGAGTATCCAGAATTGGCATAAACAAACATACGATACTGTGATATAATCAGATCGTTATGGGACCATCTTGAATTAAAGTAGCCATGGTGATCGCTGGAAGTAGAGACAGTCAAAGTGGAGGTAGGGAGTTGACAGAGGGAAGAACTGATAGAATACAATGGGGAAAGTGGGAGAGGCATATGAAAAATTAGCACAAGGAATTAAAATGGGAAGCCAAAATAGAGAAAGATTAAAGGCAGTTTATAGGCATTGCAGTACTGCAAGCAATACTGAGCAAGCAACAGCATCAAAACGTGGAAGCTGAGGGAAGAAGAAGATTGAGATTAGAAGAGGCTCACTGCAGAGTATGAGCTGGGAGAAAGACTGGGACTGTATAAATGAAGCTAAATGAGAAGAAAGTGGGGAAAAAAGAAACCAGGCAAGGAAAGGCATAAAGGAAGAGAGTAAGAAAGTCAAGCCTGAAGAAAGAAAGTGCCCTCTCACCAAAAGCTTCATGAAGCATAGAACACAATTTATGAGCTGTATCAGGAACTACCTGTGAAACCCTGTGTAAAAGTGCGCAACCTGTCCACTTCTCATGCATTACCCCCCTTTTCTCCACCTGCTGCTGCTTCCAGTACCCACCTCCTGTTTTGAATACCACTGGAAGTGTAGACAGCAGGTCAACTGTGCAACCTGGAGAGTCAAACCCCAGTGCTCCTGCATCAGCGTGAGCCTCTCCCTGAGCATCAACAGCTTTTAGATAAATTTAGGGAGTTTCTCCTAATACTGCCCTGTCAGCAAAGAATTAAGACATGTAGCAAAGAGAAAAGGTAAGGTTATTAGTAACAGATCTAATTTGTACTTCCAGCATCGATACATTGTCCTGTTTATTTCCACCATGTGCGCCTGCTGCTGCTCCATGCAAGCAACAACTCTTATTTCTTGCGCTGCACCAGGAAAAATACCTGTTCCAGGAATTGCCTGTCCAATACGCAACGGTGACACTATAACTGTCAGGCAGGTCTGCTGCTCAGCCACCTATGGACTGGGTATTTCCTTCAGCTGCAAAGTGCATCTGCTCACAGTGTTTGTTTAGTATCATAACCACCTACAGTTTCCCGTAAGGCACCTCAGTTTTTAGACAGCTGACAGTTTCGAAGCACGCAAGGCCCAAACCAATGTGTTTCTTTAATCCCTGCTGCAGAATTTCTTCCAATTTTCTGATTACTTTTTTCTTGCCCTGCTCTAAAATGTGCACAAACACAAGTGAACAGACTATTAAAAGACCTCTGTTGATAAACTCTGAGATACAAGATTAACACTTCCAGGCAAGAAAGAAAGAAGTACCTGGAGACAGAATTAAGGCTGGCCAGTACATAGCAACAATTCCAGGCAGAAGCCTTTGCAAGGAAACTGTAATAGCTCAAAACCAAGCAACAGAACACCTAGAAAGCCTGTAATCAAGATTAAATTTAAACGAAAAATCCAAAATTGTCAAGCTGCAGAAATGCACAGTTAGAACATGCAAATAACATTAACTCTGCAACAATTAACACTGGTTTTCCTGTTTGTAGTTGTAACTGACAACTGAAGAACAGAATAAGTGACCCTTAGTAATTTTATTTCATCTTCAGATGGGTTGTCTCAGACTGCTATTGCTTCACAAGGGCTGCACATCCAGGACTGGAGTTGTCCCCTTTAAAACAGGAGAGCTGATTATCATTTATTATATTATTGATTCTTTGTTCTGATTTGTGATCCATGGATACCCTCTACAATTGACTTTCACTTGTATTTCCCTTGCTCGGTAATTTGATTCAGCAGCTACCTGCCTCCAACCACCACAAGAGTAATGGGAAATTAATGCACTACAGGGTAGTAACAAATCCTCATACTGGGCCAGTCTCCTCTGGCCCAGATTCACTTGTTCAGAGCCCTCACTGTTGCATGTTCTGTACTGCACTGATTTTGGGTCTAGCTTTGTATAATGCACCTCTATTACTATGCTGTTCATATGAAGTGACATTGATCTGGTTACCCATGACTGTACCATTCATTATCATTCTTCAGAGTATTTTCGGGTGTAGACTCCTGAGCATAAAAGACAAAAATCACATAATTTTTGTCTTATGAAAAGAAATGTGTCCAGGAGTTTCTATTACAGGAGTGATACAAGAAAGTGGCTCTGTAAACTGCTATATAGGGAGAATATATAGATCTATTTTCAGCAGACTGTTGCTTATGTGCTAAGTTCATAGAAGTTGTCATATTGGCAAGACTAATTACTAAAGAATGCTAGCAGTTGGAATGGATGTATGCTTATACATTAATTTCCAGCACTTGAATATATTTCTCCATCCAGGCAGGACATCTAGCATTGCTGATTACTAAAGTTGCTTGATGTTTTTCATTACAAACCTTGCTTTCAGTTGCTCATATGTTTTCAAAGAGACATATATCTGGAATAAAATTTTGTATGCTGGATTTCCCCCTCAGATCTACAGAGATGCACAGCAAGAAAATCCAGAAATTGGATAAGGGTAAGGTAAGGGAAAAACATGGGTTTATATCCATTAAAGATTTCATGGGGTGTTTTTCCACCGAAGACCTTTCCCTTTTACCCTCCATGTTAATATGCAGCAGAAGTCACTATACAAAGCGTGTATTTTTTGCTGTTCCTGTAAAAGTACATTAAAATTCAGCTAACTTACAAGCCTCTCCAGAAAATTCAGTTTGATATGCTCACTTGAGACATCTGTGATTTTACCATCTAAATGCCTAGGAAATCCTATCTGTGCCGAGCACGTTCCAGACTGGCACAAAGACAGACTTTTTCCTGCGATACAGATCTAAACTCTTCCTGGCTGTGCCACATCTGGGTGCCTCTCCTGGGAGCAGGAGGATTGTATCCCTGGCTCTCTCCCCACTGTGCCAAGTAGCATGGAAGAGAAGAATATGAACCCACTGCCAGTTTTCCCCTGTTGAAGGAAGAGATGGAGGCAGCTGGGGAGATCAGGAGTGGGGGGTGGGGAAACAGCAGCACTGTTTCAGCCTTGCTAGGACAAATGAGCCAGCTGCCAGTGTGGGACTTCAAGATGCCAATTAGGCAAACACAGGGAGATGGCAATGGGATTTATGGCTCAAATTCTGTCCAGTTAGGCAGGGGTTGGAATGCATGAAAATCTAGCGTCATCCAGCAGCCCTTGTGAAAGTCCAGTTCATTACATTCAGGGGCCTGTACCATCCAAGTACCTGGTAAGAGTAGTGTTTAGATTGACAAGTAGAGTCAAGGCAGAGTAGAGCAAGGCAAAGCTTCTGCAGATATCCACCACAGGGAAGGTCAGTGGAAGGATGCCACTGCCCAGGCAGCAGCTAAAGAAGCTAAATGTCTTTAATAAAAAGGTGGTTTAGACCTTACGCAGTTAGGAATAGAACCTGCAGTTTGCACTGGGGCATATTTTCCAACTATTACCCACTACTTGAAATTTATTGCATCACAAGAGTAACGGAATTGAAATTTGGGTTGCTCCAACAGCTCACATCCTTGAAAATAACAACCTCCTCCTAAAAGTATCTACAGATATGGGAGATGGGAGGGAGGAAGGTCTCTGCTTTACCATTCCTGGCACTGAGTAATCTCTCATCCCACTGAAACCAACAGAACGATTTGCTCCATATTCATAAAAATATCATGATCCAGCTCAGAACAGGCAAGAATTTTATCTACTTACCTGCAGTCCAGCCTAACACTGCTATCTATCTGCTCTGCCTTTATGGCCTGTTGTAAAGGAAGGACTGATAGACACCAGTCTGAGTGAATGAGAGCTGGGGATGGGGGGTGGGGAGGTGTTGTAACAACTTACCTGTCTTTCATCAGGAGAAGGAAAAGGTGTTTGAGAGAGACATTTTAGTCACTGCAAACTGAAAATTAAGGGCTGAAATGAAACTGAGACTTTAATGAAATTCCAGAGCCTACAGGAGTATAATGTTTTTATGTAAATCAGCCTAATGATGAGTTTTTCACCACCAGCATTGGCAAGTGAGCAATTTATTTGAGAAAAACTTGCAATCATCAAAGCATTTTTAACTGTGTGATAGTGGAGTCCACAATAACTGGAAATCATGCCTAATGTTTGCTCTCTGATCCTAAGCACTCATGCACCTTGTGTGAAAAACAACATTGCAGGCAAAATCAAACACATGGTTCATCTGTTTATGAGGGAGATGACCTAAAATAACTTCTGAAATGCAACAATTATATCAGCCTAAGCTTTTATAGAATCATAGAATCATAGAATAGTTAGGGTTGGAAAGGACCTCAAGGTCATCTAGTTCCAACCCCCCTGCCATGGGCAGGGACACCTCACACTAAACCATCCCACACAAGGCTTCATCCAACCTGACCTTGAACACCGCCAGGGATGGAGCACTCACAACCTCCCTGGGCAACCCATTCCAGTGTCTCACCACCCTAACAGGAAAGAATTTCCTCCTTAGATCCAATCTAAACTTCCCCTGTTTCAGTTTGAACCCATTACCCCTTGTCCTGTCACTACAGGCCCTGACGAAGAGTCCCTCTACAGCATCCCTATAGGCCCCCTTCAGATACTGGAAGGCTGCTATGAGGTCTCCACACAGCCTTCTCTTCTCCAGGCTGAACAGCCCCAACTTCCTCAACCTGTCTTCATACGGGAGGTGCTCCAGTCCCCTGATCATCCTCGTGGCCCTCCTCTGGACTTGTTCCAGCAGTTCCATGTCCTTTTTATGTTGAGGACACCAGAACTGCACACAATACTCCAGGTTTTAAATAACACCTCTGTTTTAAAGCTTATCATCATCATCTTGGTTACAATGGACTCGACAGACTTGACAGCTCTTTATCAAAATTGAATAGTAGAGTATTTCCAGTACACCAGAAATGAGCCTTGCCTCACATGCACAAAGCAATCTGTTTCACTGTCTAAGTGGCCTCTTAGTTAAGTTAGAGTCACTGACAATATTCAGGAGAATAACTTGAACTGGAGATAAGTTGCTTAACTGTGTTCTCAGTTACGACAATATAAACTAGAGCACAACATAAACACATAGAAAATAAATATACAGAAACACTGACATCCCTGAGCTTTGTTCTCAGTCAGCAGAGGCACTGTGAAGGTGAACTCAGAACTAAACAAAAGCTCACAGCTCCTCAGGATAGGAGGGATGGGCAGAGCTGGGGACCCCTCTCCTCTCTTTAATGTAATTTACATCTACTGGGCTGTCCCAGATGAAGCAAGCTCTTCTGGACTGCCCCTGTTGCAATATATACTTTAGGCTTTCAGATATAATGCTTGCCTCAAGTTAATTGTGTCCTAGAGCACCTGCCTGTGAAACATCAGCTCCTTGCTTTTATCAGGGCAACAGTGGTTTAAAGTGTTCATTAAATACGTATGATTGGATTAAAGCCTTCAGGCACAGCCTTAAGCAAGAGATAACGCATGAACTTCAGAAGCCAAGTGCCTGAAACACAGCTCTCAGCATGTTTTTATTCCCCTTGATCTCAAGTTATGGGTGGACCAGGCAATGCTTGGATTTATAGAAGCAGAAATAACATCAGCCTTATGATCAATGATTAGTATTTAGGAAGGTGTAAGCCTTAACTTCACCTGGTGCCTGCCCCGGGAATGGACAGGAGAGCATGAAAAAGGACATCTTGCAATGCCAAATCCAGCCAAGTACTGAACTTTGTGAGGATTCGTGTTTCCATTTACATTAAAAGCAGTTTAATTCAAGATACCTGCTACAGCACTTCTTGAGCAGATTTATGATCAATCACCTGACAAGCATAACTGAAATTCACATTAGAAACAGAACATATTAGAAGCAGAAACAAAAGAGTTACTCTTTTGGGTTTTCTCCCTGAGAAAGCTATCTTTGAAGATGCTAGTCCCAAAACCACCCATCATGGACCAAACCATTCCCCCAGCTCCTCTTACATGTTAAGTCCTTTCTCTTGTTATACTGCAAATTCCCAGTCAGAAGCTCTATCTATTCACATTCAAGAGCCAAGATCTCTACAGTCACTATAAGAATGCTTTGCAACAACAGTTTTTTTGTGTCTAGCAGCCAGATCATGCAATATTAAAACTCATAGTGTTCACTCTGACTGGGACCTATTACAGTCAGTCAAGCATGTGCCATGCAGCATACAAAGAGAGTCTTGCAAGAAGTCCTTGTGCAACAAGACGTGACTATTACAAAGAAAAAGCCTTTGCACTTGGATACAAAAGAAGCCAAGAACCTAGCGCTATTACTGACAATATCGTAACAAAGGCTTCTTTTCTTTTTTTATACATTTAATACATTTTAATACATTCACACTTCAGAATCCATATGCACACATATCTCTACTGCATATCTAGAGATATTTTTAGCCTAATATTTCCATGACAACAAAGCAAGAAACGGTCAATTTGAGAAGATGGCTGAATCAAAACTGAAAACGCTTATAGAAGCAGCTTCCCAGTGTTCAGATTGTTTCAGTTACCCACTACACCAAGCACATTCCTGTTTGTTGCTGTTATTCCTAATCATCAAATTAAAAAACTAATTCTGAGTGATTAAGAGACTTACACAGCTGCTAACACACAACTGCTCATTGCTGTCATAGCACAAGCACCTGAATGCAAGTAAAAAAAGACAGCAAAACACTACCTTAGATTGAAGTGAGAACTCATAGAGAAGAGTAAGGAGAGATGTTGTGTTATTCTCTTAGGTAACGGGCTACACAAACCAAAAATGCGATGGTGAGTGTGATAATTTAAGCTTTCCTGACTCTACCACAGAGAAGAACCATCTGCAGACAATTCTGGAAGAGAATCCTTTGCAAAATCTGGAAGACCAAAATGAAGGCCAGTATTCCCAACAGTGGCATGAAAGGCAAGGAAAACATACAAGAGAGCAGCACAAAGAAAGGCATACACCTTTCCCTTCACCTCAGGATTATTTGGTCTTATTTGCAAGGCACCAAACAGCTCTGCACAGCGTGAAGAGAAAATGAGGAACAATTGCACCTGGGGTCTGCCACTGTAACTCTACTGAAGGCAAAATACAGTTCCAGCACAACAGTGCCGCAGAGATTGGGATCTTTGGCACACTGGTTCCTGCATTCACATTACCATCTTACAAACATTTTATTTCTTTCCATGTTACTTTTTTCCTTCTTTGCAGAAAGCAGATGAACAGCAATGAACAATATGTATTCTATCACTAAATACTTGTTACATTATTAAATACTAATATGAGATGAACAGCCTTGCACTGCAATTACCCGATGACTCCAATTCCCTAAAGTTCAGCTGTTCTGAAAACCAGCATTCTTTGAGGTCTTGTCTTAGTACTCCAAAGACTTACCTGGATAGGTCTTGTAAGCATTAATTAAACAGAGGAAAAGAGACTTCTGTGTCTTCACAACACAGAGCCATTCTCTTGTTTAGACATCCCAAGCATTTAGAATTAATTGGGTTCGCCCACTCAGAACCATGGGCTTAAATAAAAGCTGCATGCTATGCAGCTATGCTGTGTGGGTTTTTTTCTCTCCTTTTAGTCTTACAAATACTTTGTTTTTACAATTTTCCATTTGTTGAGAAACGACAGGTAGAGAAAGAGCACTGGCATCCTTTAGTTCTCAGAGACCTGTGAGCCATGCTGCTGGTTGGTGAAACCACATCAGCATGACTGCTTTGCAAACACATTGCTGCATCTGGGTGTAATGGATAAAAATGTGGCCTTATTCCTTTAAAACAATGCCACCATAGCTCTTCTCCTATGTACTGCTGCTAAGCTCAATAGGGATGGGAGTGTGGCATGGGTGGGTTTAGCTATATTTACTTTTTCCAGCAAAGACTGGGAAGAGACAAATGAACTCAAAGCCCAGGTTACCCAGAGACACACAGGAGATCCCAGAATTGTCTGCTTGACACACAGCCCCTATTGTAGGTCTCTCTCTGCAACAACACAATCTCTGCAGATAAAAAAATCCCTGATGCGGATAGCCATTATAAGACACATGGTGAAGAGAAAAGCCCCTGGCATTCCAGCTTCATATACTCTGATCAGTCTCATTATCATGGTTTCTATTCCAATACCAGTTCACATACTGTCTACGTCCCCTGCAGTACAAGTTTCAACATAAGTGCTGCTTTACATGATGCTGTGCATATCTTTCACTACCTACTCCACATAAAAATGGAGGAGGAAGTGCAGCTGGCTCCAGGGAGATACACATCAATGCCTCTGTGGCTCCTTTCTCACATGGCATGGACCTTTCCTTCCTCAGAGCTGCTTAGGTCTCTGGCAGTAAAGAGAAGGCAGCACAACCAACTCCTGCTCCAGGAACTGGGATTGTGCCCTAGTTATGTTTACATGTATTTCCATGCTATTAACAATGACAAGACTGTTGCTGATGATAGTATATATGGATTATGCCCCGCAGTAAGATACGTGTAAGCCATAAGCTTGGTCCTGCAACACTCAGCATACGAAATTCCTTTACAGCAAAGCAATTCACAGGCAGTGCTGCCTACAGAGATGATGCCAAGCTGTGTCTAAGGTCTCGAAGGGAGAGAAAGAAGGTGCCCATGTCTCATGAGGGAGGCTCTGGAGAGCTCAGGATCTGAATCAACTGAGAAAGATTCACATCAGAATGAGAATTAAGGCTGGAGTTCATCAAGTTTAAATCTACAACTCTGTAAGATGCTCTCTAAAGATCAGTAAGAACCTATTCATTAGAAAAATAACATTTTTAGCAGGAATCATGAAGTGCACTTCTGCTTTTGACTGTAGTTGGATTCACAGCTGTATGGGATGTTGGAACACAGCGCTGAGCCTCTCTGCTCTCTTTTACAAAGGTGAGGACAGATCCATCAAACATTGCTGCTCCTCTGAAGCTTGCCCACAAAGTCATCATCTACAGGAAGCATAGTATGAGACTTTTGGGATTCACTTGACAATTTCCACTGTAGAAGGAGAAAGCAGGTAGCTTGCTGCATTTGGTTGAGTCACTCCAGGGTGAATTATTTCTTATCTTTTGGCTTGAGATGGCCCCTATGTACCTGCTCACCCATTCAGAAAGCTCCTGTTCACAGGGCATTTTGATTAGGTGGCCTTGCTATGGGGGCTATAGTTAACTTCCTGGGGAATTTATGTAACAAAGCACAAACTATCAAGAAGGAACAAATCAAAAGGCTGCTAAGAAAGAGGTATTCTACCTGTTACTACTTCTCACCTTAGAGATCCCTCTGACATCCCCTATTTCAACAACTAGTTTTCTTTCTTCTCTAGAATACCAACTTCTGTTCACCATTTATTTGCAATCTAATAATTAGGGGAGAAAATTGCTGTAATCACAACATGAAACATGACTTTTTAAAACCCAGCAACTCCAAAAGCATCTTATTCAATACTGGCAAAATGAAAGGGCTATAAATGGGTTACAATAAGTTAAAAAGCAAGATAAAATATCCTGACTGTAAAATGTTCAGTGAGTCTCTAATGAGAGCATTGGGTGAGTGTATTTGTTTTCAAATGAAATAAAAATATGGAACTGTAGGAGAAATATTACTATGAAAGCCATGCTGCATTTGTGCAGGTTAAAAACATTATTATCTTGCAACATAGAGCGGAATAATAAGGAATGGAAATACCATGTTTAAACAAAGAAGGGGACAAAATCATAGACAAGATACTGCAGAGCAAAGAAGATTTAGTCTCTAGAAAAAAAAGCAAGATGCACACTAGGAGACTGCAAAAAAAGGGTCTTCAAGTCATTGTTAGTTCCTGTTGATTATAAACCCACATTCAGATGCCAGCACGTCCATCACCTGGAGATGTCTGGCTGCTGGCTGGCACGTTCTCCCTGGCTTTGCACTTCACTGCTGGGACCCAGATGTTCACTGGGGCGAAGCAGATGTTCGCTTCATTGGCTGGGGTGACATTTGCAAGCCTTCAGAGCTGCTGTCCTGACAGCAGTAACTCGCAGCTTGCTCAAGCCCATCCAAGCTGAAAGTGCTGCAGTCACACACACAGGTAACAGACAGGAAACATTACTGGTTTGATTTTTTGATAGCAAAGGCTGAGGTCTCCAACCACAGCATGCTCAACTCCCATGGGATTTGCTGCAGTGTGGATAGGAAACCCTAATGCAAATTATCTATAGCCTGAACAAGATCTAACAGCTGTTATGTGACAAGACACAGTGGGATGACTGTACAGTCCAGACTGCAGACAACCTAGACTATTTTTAAAACACTTTTCCAGAAGTAAGCTTGAAGACAACCTAGACAAAATTAAAAGCAGAAGCAAAGGGCATCCGAAAAAAGGAAGTAACAGTGGGGAAAAGATGATCCTGAAGCAAATTGTCTTTGAATCATCTGCACATTTGTAACACGTACTATTGCTAATTTATACTTAAGTGTATCTTATATAGTGCTTTTTCCTCCAATTTGCCAGTTACATACATAAAAATATGACACTTTATCCTAATCTTGGCACTCACAGTCATGCCTCGTATAGCCAGCCACAAGCAAGAGATTCTCAGCCTTTTACTAACTACCCTATATGCAGCAACACTGAAAAAGGAAAATGTTGTATCTCTTTCTGGAAGACAGATGTCAGCTGCCTGCACGTGGGTAAGGCTGAAGACTTCAAGCATCCTGCAGAACCTGTGCCACCACTTTGCCATCCCAGGCAGAAACATGCTGAGCATTCAGATGAAACGCTTTGATGCATTCTATTTGAACCTCTGCCACTGACTTACTGTAGTAGTTTCACTCCTTCCTAACTTAATTTTCTCTGTAAGATAATGAAAATTCCACTTCCAGCAACCCAACAGAGAGAGGAGTAAGAGTGTTTGCTAGTTCTTTTATAAGCCAGTTTTCATAATAATGGGGCTGTTCTTCAGTCACAGCAGAAAAGTATTCTCTTCTGCAAAGCAATGCTCACAACCACATTTAGTAAGGGCCCTAACAATGTGTATTAGCAACTGGAAGCATAGAAGCTCCGTAAGTCAAATTCTGAAGAGGTAATACGGTGCAGCTGCTCAGTCTGCCTCTGTCAAGGTAAGGCACTATACACACACTTCTCTGCTGACCTGAAGGGATTGGATTGAGCAGGTCATCACAGGAGTTAGCTCTACTTATTACTTAAGCTGCAACCATCAGGTCACACTAAAATTGAAAAGTACATTCCAAATTTATTTCAAAGTATTTGTTTGTTCGGAGCTACCCTACACCCATTTTGCCTTAAATCACAGACAGGTCTGTCTCCTGGGCTGTAACCCTGTCACTCCCAGTATTATAAAAGCCCACCGAGAGCACAGCATTCAGGCAAGCACTGCATTTTGCACCTTACCCAGCAATCACAAAAGAAGAAGGAAGGTTTGAAAAGTGAGACTGAAGGCTACTGGTCTAACTGGATGGCTGTAGGCGCTTATAGACAGCACATGGAGGGAAAGGAGAGCTCTTTTGGGATGCAAACAGTCATGAACAACTAATGCAATGACAACAATAACAGGTGCACTGCTACACAACCAACTGTTGTGTTTGCATTAACCAAACAGTTCCTTTATGTCTTCTGCTGGGGCTTCACCAACATCAAGGGAGCCGTCCTCTTCTTACAGAAGCTGTAGTAGCCTTTTAAAACCAATCTCATTTGTTGAGATGCTCAAACACAAATACAAAAGTATTTGCAGGTAACATGGTTTAGTTCACTCACAAAACCAAAAGAGAATCTCCTAAAAAAATACTACTAGCTCTGGGAATTTCTAGTCTGAAAACCAAATACTGGAATTCTCACCTGCTATGAACTAGGATGCTATGAACTGCTATGCTAGGATGGTGATGATCCACCCTAGTTCATGCACACAAAATACCCAGCCTCTTGTTTTTCAAACAGAGGTCTTTACTAGCACACATATATCCCAGATCTGAAGCCTCAAAGAGACTCTATTGATACACAGATTTACCTCCTAGCACAACATACATTTTTACCATATCAATTTGGTCTGCCAAAGAAATAACATGTGCGTGTATGCTGTTCACCTGTGTAATGCTGTTGTGGACATCCAACTGCTGAGCACCACAATAAGACTCCAGAAGAGGTAAACGTGCTTCCAGTATTGTTGGTTTATAGCTTTGATGGTTCACTTTTCCACCTCCTTGCTGGCTTGGAGAATATACCAACCATAAAATGACTGCCATGACCTCAGAGAGGGCTGTCAGATACTACTCTGAGTCAGCTGCCAGCGTGCAGGAATCCTTACGTCAGCCTTGACAAGCTGTGGCTTCTAAAACAAAAGTGTTTTGAAGGACTAACTTTTAGTCCATGGCACAACAAGAACAGCTTGCCAATTCTGCGATTAATTTATTCTAGTAAGTATTTTCCAACATCTATACTATATGCCTCTTCCACACTAGCTGTCAGAAGTCTGATTCATCTCATTATAGCCAACAGAAAAACTCCCACTGATTTCAGTGGACAGAGACCATCTTCCCATTTGTCTTCCAAAAGAGAGAATCTTCTCAGCTGTAATCTGTTCCTTTCACATCCACGTCACTCAGTCCTGCTGCCCTTCTCCAAGATATTTCTAAATCTTTCTGTCTGAAAATAGCCAAGTAAAGAAAAAAATCTGCTAAATGGATTTATATTCCACAGCACATTTCATGCACAGGTCAGCTGGATCATTTATGCACGTCACAGAAGTATTACTTAGCATTTCACTGCATCTCAGCTACAACAAATCTATGGAATTTCAAAAAAGATCTCCTAAAGCAAAACCAGTTCCTATTCCCCAAACTGCACAAAAACTAAATGGGCTGGTTCACAGGCAGGAACTTTATCTTTGCACATATTATATATATTTAAAAGGTTTCCACTGAGTCATTTTCTAACAGAAGAAAGCACAATATGAGATTCTGAATCCATCATAGAAGCTCAGCACCCTTTGTAGAGAAACAGTAATTACAGGGGTGCCTGCTAGCAGCGCTACTGCTAAGGCTTCATTATTAACCCAGTTTTCATGGTTTCATAACTCATTCACAAACCACCCATATACTGGCCTTGAACTACCATAGCAAATTTAATCCCAGAAGCATTCTAGTTACTTTTCCTTCTTGTAAAAGTGCAAACAGAAAAAGGAAATAATCCCAAATTTTCATGCTTTTCTATGAATATATACCAGGGATAGAGTTAATAATTTTAAAACAGCACATTCTGACTCTCTTGGGTAAAATCCTTATCCTATTTAAATTAACAGCTAGTTCCCTGCAGCAGGGACAGGATTTCAGTCTCTGTGTTCTGGAGAAGTACAGATCCTGCTGTCCACAGAGCTGCTCAGCAAGAGCAAGTGCATTCTCACATTAAGCCTAGCTTCTTAGGCCTGTTCCAGTTGCAACATGAAGCACATTAGCTCAAACCTCACTGAAAAAGCATCGGCCTAGATTATTACACTCATGCACTATCACACGTCTCCCTGTTTTGAGCATTTTTAAGTGTTTGATACAACTAGAGATGGGATCTTTTGGAAGAGATGTCCTAGAGAATGACTGGAAGCCTCCCTGTATGGCTGTTCATAGCTCTTGAAAGAGTCACCTCACATGAATCAACATTGGTTTAATCCCTGTGCCTTCCCCACACATGTAAGGGACTCTTTACAAACAGTAGTGAGATTTTTGTCTATCTTGTTGAAAAATTACCATCTTTTGCAACAAGGCTGAAGGCTGCCATGAGCTGCCAGGATAAGGCTTTAAATTGAGGTTTTAGCTTGAATAGACTCTACCTATGAATCCCCTGCCTTTGTAAGGCAGAAATCATGGGAAACTTGGTTGATCTGTTGGATTGCCACTTACTCTTCATTAGGAAAGTCAACATAGCTGCAGCTGAGGTGTCTCCCGGCTAAGTCTCATTTTCGTTCCCTCAAGAGTCAGAGAGAAATTCTAATGGCAAAGCAGCATGAACCCACATGAAAATTCCCTCTGCACAAGAACATAATAAACAAAACCCCCACTATTCAGATGCTTTCTGCTAAGGTCCTACAAATGAACCCCACACATCTGAAGTCTGTAGATAATGTGACCTGATTCAGCCCCAAATACTTGCTTACATTAGTTAGCCTAGTAAGACACAAAGACCTTCAGGAATAGCATTTGGAGGTGATCTAAACTCCCAGGACTGGAGCAAGCAATCCAGTAATTACAACTGTTTACAAGGCCAGTAATCAGTCACTCCAAAAATGGTGTGGTGGTGAGAGATGACTTCTGGCAGAGAGACAACACAGACAACTCACTGAGGTAGCACCATCTTAAACACCACAGACGACTTCCATGGCAGCCTCTGAACTGAGCCCCTGCAATCCAAAATGTCCCTCTATGCCTTTTCTTGATCTGGTCTACTGGAAGGTGTCTCTGCCCATGGCAGGGGGTTTTGAACTATATGATCTTTAAGGTCCCTTCCAACTCAAACAGTTCTATAGGTTCTAAGATTCTATAATAGGTTATCCAAAATCTATGGATTAGAGAGGGAAAAGAAGAAAAGAAATAATAAAGCCAACATACACTGGTACTGAAATTCATTTATCATTTTTGTCACATACCACGCACCGACTGTGCAGTTCACAGAAAGAAAGGAAAATGGTGAATCTATTAGCTATGTAGATGTAATATTCTTCACTGGCAGCTGACAAAGCTTACCATAATATCCTGTAAACAGGAAAACATCTGAAAGCCTGAATTCAGACGCATTCTGATTACAGAACATCACTCATATGTAAATCAGGAACTCCTAGGCAAGTGGAGGAAAGAGAATAGTTTCATCTCTCCCCACAACCATGAGATGCCACAGTGACAAATGAAAAGAATCCCAAACACGTAATGAGTGTTTGTAAGTGAGCACTGCTGGCTCATTTCACCTCAGGCAAACACCTTTATCAACAGGAACAGGAAAAATGCACTTCTTGGAGGTCTTTAAGATAACATAAACTGTACAGTATCAGAAGTAAGAAATAAATGGTAACTAGTATAAATGAGAAACTAAGGAGAATTCCTTGTTGAAAGCAAAATCTTAGTAATGTGCTTGTATCCTATTTTAAAGAAATACATTCTTTCATCCTTAAATCTTGTCTAGTAATGAAGCAGACTAATTCAATCCACTGCAGGCATACTGCTTTTTGGTGCGGTAAAGCTGCTGTTCAAGTGTTGCCTGACAATCCATGGAGGTTAATCACATGTCAGCTTGTGTGGGTCCCCAGGGATCTCTGGAGGAGCCCAGAGCTGCCAGGTTATAAAGTGATCTTACCCTCAGGAAGTGCTGCTCAGCAGCTTGGATAAATAGCAACTTCAGAGGAGAACAAACTGAGACTGAACTGAGACACTGCCGATCTTATTTGTAATCCCAGTTATACCTCATGCTTGCAATATAGCAGCCATGTACTATACTGATTTTGTTTCTTCTAGTTTTCTTTAAAGAAAAAAAGTCCATTCCTGATATCTTCATGTGGTTTGTTTGTAGGATTATTTTTTCCTTTGATATATTTCTAAAAAGTTGTTTTTAGTATTTCTTTTTTAGACCTTCTAATGAATGGAAATTCTTCGTGAACTTTAAGATATCCCAGCCGTGCAAAAGAAATGGATCAGGAAAAAAATAAAACTGAAAGGCACAGAGAAAGATCATAGCTGAAAACGAAATAAGACTTGGTCCACTTGTATATTTGAGGCCTGAGATGCATTTACATTTAGGTTACATCGTTATTTTCTGGTTAGGTGTAAGAAAACAAAAATCACAATGAGGGTAGTCAAACACTGGAACAGATTGCCGAGAAGGAAACTCCACAGAATCATAGAATAGTTAGGGGTGGAAAGGACCTCAAGATCATCAAGTTCCAATCCCCTGTCATGGGCAGGGACACCTCACACTAAACCACGCCACCCAAGGCTCTGTCCAACCTGGCCTTAAACACTGCCAGGGATGGAGCATTCACAACTGCCTTGGGCAACCCATTCCAGTGCCTCACCACCCTTACCGTAAAGAACTTCCTCCTTATATCCAATCTAAACTTCCCCTGTTTAAGTTTGAACCCCTCACCCCTTGTCCTGTCACTACAGTCCCTGATGAAGAGTCCCTCCCCAGCATCCCTGTAGCCCCCCTTCAGATACTGGAAGGCTGCTATGAGGTCCCCACACAGCCTTCTCTTCTCCAGTTTGGGCTGGAAAGGACCTTAAGATCATCCGGTTCCAACCTACTGCCATGAGCAGGGATGCCTCACACTAGACCATGTCACCCAAGGCCCTGTCCAACCTGGCCCTGAACACTGCCATGGTGAAGCATTCACCACTTCTTTGGGCAACCTCTTCCAGGGCCTCACCACCTTCACAGTAAAGAACTTCTTCCTTATATCTAACCTCAACATCCCCTGTTTAAGTTTAAACCCATTACCCCTTGTCTCAGAACTTTTAATTGGACAGGGTCTAGAGCAACCTGCTCTAACCAGACCTGCCCTGAGCTGGCAGCTGGATCAGACAACCCGACCAAGATCATTGAACCATTGTACTAGTATTTGTCTTACATTGTGAAGGGCCCACTAAAAGGAAGCAAGATTATCAGTATTATGCAGTCTAATCATGGAAAACTGCCTCAAAATGGCCCTGGAGTGAGAAGCAATCAGACCTGTAGCTCTTACTCTCAAGAATAAGTCTAGACAGCATGTGAACATGTCACCTCTCCACATCTCTGCTTCCTACTGCTTCAGAAGTGAACAAGTACCACCAGGAACATAGGGTCTGCTGCCAAGAAAAAGTCTGCAATAAACACTACTGCCTACTCTTAGAGGTCTCACTGTTGCAGCTGCTTTTGGCAAAGAAGGAAGAAAAAAATCCATAGGCAGCAACGACTTTTAAAGGGAGAACGCTTAATGAAATTAGCACAGATAATTTAATGAAAGGGGAAGGCCAGAAAGAAACATCATTATGGAAATTCAATTAATAAACAATTACAGCCAAAGTATCTGTTTTCCAGGTTGGGTTTTTTTTTCTTTATAAAAGCCTATTAGCACTGAGATATGGGAGGAAATTACATCTGCTACTAACTGGGTACATTGAAAGTATTGGAAGGGCTGGAGAATAGCTTGGAAGTATAAAAAACTACTGGGCTGAGGCTCTCAAGGTGTCATTACCAGTGTCAAGGACCTTGCAAGGATGGTTCTGCTGAGCAAAAGCATTTGAACCCTGCAGGGATATAGGAATTCATCCCTGAGTAAGACTACTCTGGATATAAATGGTGTCTCTAAGATCTTGTAGTCCTATAGCAGGAAACTCTGGACTAGGAGTAGAGATGACAACAGGGATGGACTTAATAGCTATGTAGCAAAAAGTCCATTATCAAAAGGCTTCCTACACCCTATGCACATTTTTCCAGAAGCAGGATAAGTTACTACAGCACTACACCACAGATACAATTTGGCCTTCTTCAAGGAGGGTCACAGAACTTTTTGTATCTAATAAAATTGTCTAAACACCACTGTCTGAGTTGGATAAATGCTGTCATAACTACTACAAGGCATGAAACAGTGGCTGGCTGAAACCAGACATTGACATAGGAGGGTTCCAACCAATTTTCTATATTACATGAAGGGATTTATACCCCTTTATACTGAGGTTTTCCTGTGCCACATTGGACAGTAAAGCCCTTCAGATGCTTTACTACTTCAGAGAGGCATAAAACCCCTTTCTTGTAGTTGTGAAGCAAACTCACTGCCTCCATAAACTAAGAAAGATGTTTTGTTGAATACACAGGCTCCAGCTTCTGTTTTGATTAATAACTTTCACAGTGTGCTTTAGCAGGCTTATAAAAAAATCCATAAAATTCCCCCAAATTAGTAATGGTAAATTATTGACACTGATCTATTCTTTGGGACCTTTAAACTACTGATGGGCTTGGTCTCTGTCCTAGGTTCAGCAGTAGCAGACATTTTTCTCCTTCTTAGTAGCTGGTGCAGTGCAAACCACCTGCTGAGTCTGCTCTCTCAGACAAGCTCTTCATGCAACACAGCCTTTACTCAGAAACCCATGTCCTTGGGGAGTCTGTCCCCTCCATCAGAAATGCTCAAGTTTGATGGTGCTGAGATCTGACACAAAGATGACAGACTCCTTGTCTCCTGAAGAATTGTGCATCCATGAACTGAATTTTCATCCTTAATTATAAAAAACTGAATACAATACTTTTTATTATTTAATAAGAAAACTGAAACAAGGCTCAGTACCTTACCACACTTTTGGAGTAAATGTGACCTTTTGATGCATGCACTGATACCCTTCCAATCACAGCACCTTCCCATTTCCACTGCATTTGTCTTCTGGTTTTCTACAAAGATACAACCACTTGGGCCAAAGTCTGCACCTTCGCTCTCTGTACATGGTTGTACATGAAAGGTGCTGGGCCTGATGGCAAGCAGGGGGTGCATGCAAGCAAATATTATTGAATTCAGTGGGGACTAGCTTGGCTGGCTGCAGCTTGAGAAAGAGTGGAAGTATGCAAGGGGAGAGCACAGGGGCCCCCATGTAATGGAGCAAAGAGAGGGGATCCATCTTCCAGGGCAATTTCGCCAAATGCCTAGACAGCATTATCCAAACAAACTTTCCAGAAGCATTTAACAGTCGAAAAGACTGATTTGTGAGTCAAACACGACACTGTAATCTCTTACTGTCAATAACAGAACGATTATCAATCAGAAAACAACATTACCTAAGTTATACAGATCCATTAAAAGAAATGATGTGACTTCAGCACCTGTTGTGCAGAATACTAACATCCAAAGTTCAAAGCAGCAAAACAATAGGTATCTGTTCATCTATCAAATGCTGGGTTAGGTGAGAAAAATACAGCTACTAGCCACATTACTGGACTTTAGGAATCTCTCTTCCTTTCCTCAAGTGCATGATATGCACTATGGTATCCTGAGTGATATCAAAGCTAAAGCAGAAAACATATTACATGTGTGAGAGTTCTGAATCTAAAGCAAGTACAACATGTGTGAGGACACTGTTGACATGACTGGAAAGGCAAAATGCACACCTATTTGAGCCTGTACTTTCAAACTCCCCCAGACTCGAAGTGAAGATGTGCCATTCCCCAAAGCACACTGCCAAGTACAGAGTGGTCTGATGACTTCTACTTAAATTATTCTATTCTCAGGAACAGCGATATGATCAAGTGATTCCAGAAGTGCTGAAGGATGTAGACCCTACTTGACACCTTGAGTAGGATTTGGAGAAGAGGGATGGTACAGACCAGATCAAAAACTATAGCTGACCGTAAGTTTTAATACTAGAGTGTTGAGAGCCATGCATTCCCAGCTCCTGACAGATTTAAGAAGGAACTGCTGAAAGGACCACATAGTATCTTTCCAATCTCCTGGCACTGGCAGCACTACTGGCTGCTTCCCCAATCCTTACCTGTTTCTTGTAAACGGTGTTAAGAAACAAGCTCCTGCTTGGAAAGACTGAACTCTGTCATCTTTCCCCTTACCTTAAAATCAAATAAGCCTGCAAGAAGGCCAGTGGCTCCCAAAAAAAAACAGTCACAACACCCTGTGTCCTCCCAAATCTCCCGAGTGAGGAGATACAGTCAAATTAGGGGCTGAGTAGATATGTGCAAGGGGAAAAAAAAAACCCACAACAATAAATGGGATGAAGAAAACAATGTGATAAGTGAAGAACAGGAAAGGGCAGTGTGTTTTTTCCCTTTGTTGTCAAGCATCTTTTTCCCAAGATACAAAATGACATGGTGTTGCATCTCACCAGGGGAGGAACATCTGGTGCCTCAGGTACTATTCAGCACTAGGCTGCACGTAGCCTGGGGGTCAGGCATCCTCACCAGCCTCCACTCTTCTCCCACTCTGGGACACAAGACACCAGGCAAAGCAGGGGGTTGACCCTATGGTCTCTGTGTCCAGAACACAGGGTCATCCAGCAGCACTAGCTCAACAGTGCCCTTCTGCCTCCATATGTCAGAGGAACCAAGCTGCAGGGGAGTAACAAAGATGGAATCAGTTGTGTCAGTCGTATGTTCAGCCAGTGAGGTAATGCCACAAATCTTTCTCTATCCTAGGTAGAGGCTCAGCCAGGCAAGAGCCAGGCTGTTGGGCCGCAAGGGACGTTACTGCTGATCCTCGACCTGACAATGGCTGGGAAAGAAAACAACAAGCAGATCCAGCATGCCCACAGCCAGCTTAGAAATAAAAAATGGAACAGAAATGAGAGGAAAAATCCTGGTTCCTTCAATACCACCTTTTCTGAGGCTCTTTCCAACTTTAATAAAGCTGTAAGAGCCCTACACAAACCTCTCTCCACTTTCCAGCAGAAGAGCTTTCAGAAACTCTGTTCCTTACTGAACAAAAGGAGGAGGAACACACCAGACAGCAGGGAACATTTATGTTCAAGCTGCAATTTTTAAACAGCTCCCAACAGCTCAGACTGCAAACAGACCAATGGCTGAAAATAACAAGATAAGACACTCAGCAGAAGTATGGAAGCTGAAGTCTTATCTACAGTTGTACCCATGCACTGGCAAGTCACTTTCTTCACTCTGTGCCTCTGTATTCACCTTTCACCTTTTAATCTCTCCTGCCTCTCAGCACTGAAGCCTAGCTCTCAAACATCTGCACTGAACTTACACCTTCAAAAACCTGGCCTTAGCTTTTTGGAACAGAAAACATCTTAGCAGTTTAGATAGAAAAGATCTACTCTTCATGGGAGATACTAGACACTACTGTAACAAAAAAGGCAACTAATAACATTTGGGAATTCCCAAACAGGAGTAGATCCGTGTGTCCAAACCAGGGGCCAAACACCCCAAGGCCCAGAGTAATTAGCACTAAACCTTTAGTCAAATGTAACTGCAACTTCTTGACCATTGCCTTGGGAACGAGATGCTGTCCAGTCTCTGATGCATTGATACAACATCCATGCCTGTTTAGGGTTAAGTAGCTGAGAAGAGATCATGTAAGCTGTGGTCTCTGTGACTGAGAACTACGGTTTAGTGAATACAGACTTGCTCTGACTTCAGGATCCCTAAGATCAGGCATTATTTCTCATTTAAAGTTTTCCAGTTCACCTTAAGAGAGCTTTCAGAAACTCCCATTACCAACCTATCAGAGCTCCCACTTCAATTTCAGCTTTGTGCAAGCAGAGATTTTTTGTAATTTCTTTTAGCATTGCCATGAAAAGCATAGTGGATAGTGTGGGGACCAGCCAAGCTCTCCCAGCATGGTGTCACCGAGCATGCACCCTGCAACACAAACATCTTCTCCTCTGTGTGGGAACAAACAAGCAAACAGCCCCAATCTCCACAATATAAACAAAATATGTCCAAGTGTCAAAACAAGTTGTGGAAAGGGAAAGGAAGATGGAGAACAAACTGATTCACAGAAGTCTCTCACAGTTAACCTACCACAGTGAAAACATGCAGGGAGCTGAGAAGTAGCTGTCTAATGCCTTGTGTGGATTGACCTAGGTTTCTGTTTATGATAGGTTGCTGCTGACAATCCTGGCACAGAAAGACTTTGTGAGATAAAAACTAACAGGAAATGTAGCAAATGCTCAGATTAAAGGGCTGATCAAAGGCTCCAAAGCACAGGGTTCTTGAAGAACCTCAACAGCCCTGAACTGAGAAACGCTTTCATCTAGCCTCAGCCTGCGCACCTCTTCCCAAAGCTAAGCCTGGCTCAAATATGAATATTGAACGACAATAAGGGTGCCAGGCTGAGGAAAAGAAGAAGAAATTTTGCAACTGTGTGTAGCGCAGAAGATAAACAGAAAGCACCAATAAGACCACTGTCTGTGCTAGGAGATGAAGAGAAAGAATCTCAAAATACAGTATGTCTTCCTTGGGAGAGAGACAAGCAGCAGATGCATTTTTCTGGAGTACAAGTCTCTCTCACTGCTTCCTATCTGGTTTTATTCTGACACCTTTAACCATTCAGCTGAACAGTTTTCACACTGTTGAAGATGCTTCTGTGTGGCTTCCGTTTTTACCATCTGTGGACTCCTGACGGTTAAAGTCATGCAGCATATTCAAATTTGCTTTAAGGCATAGCAGGATGCACTTCAACAACAACAACCTTACCTCTATTTTCTCCCCTCATGCCTTCTTCCATAAAGTGAAGTGCATCTGATTTGAGAGATATTGGGGTGACACAAAAGGAAACAGGAAATTATTTTAGTGGGCTGGAGTTGTCAACAGCCTGTCCAGGAAAAAGAAAACTTTACAAATAGTCCAGCTTTATTAAAGCTCTTGTTGATATGACTGTGCCTTATTTATTTGGGTACATTTGAGGCTACAACATCCTTCCATTATTCATACTTTGCAACTGGCCTTTATATCAGCTTCCTAAAGCAATGCAGAATATGTATTTTCTAGAGAGAGCCCCAGATGAAAGGGCTGACTGCCTGTCAGTTTTGGGGACATGTCTGTACATATTCCACAAACACACACACATATGGCATATATTGACCATGACCTGGAACATATGCCATCTACCTGCAGATGTACCAGGATCTCTCAGACCTCTTGACTTTAGTTTCATGCTTTATCATTACTTTCCTACTAGTCAATGGGAATAAAGAACTATAATTTCTGCTCTCTGCAAGTCCCATCATTCATCTTTGATATTAATAACAGCCATAGAATCACAGAATGGTTTGGGTTAAGAACGGACCTTAGAGATCATCCAGTTCCAACCTCCTGCCACGGGCCCGGACACCTTCCAACTAGACCAGGTTGCTCCAAGCCCTGTCCAACCTGGACTTGAACACTGCCAGCAACAACTTTAACAAACAACTGCTGCATAAGTTTACACATAAAAGTGCCACACAGGTGACTGGTTACACCTGAAAATGGTTTTCTTAGTTGCTAGGTGATAAAACAATCTACAGAAAGACCAGTAGATTAGCAGGGGTCCCCAATACTTGGCTAATTTTAGTGCAATTTTGAATCATATCAAAACTTTTCTCATCATTTTAAGGATATGGTACTTTGATACTGTGGGTACAGGACAATGCTGTATCTCACCTCAGTGAGATGGTCTCTTGCACACTCTCCCTCTGGATTGGTGTATAAGCCAAAAAAGTGTGTGAGAAATTGCAGCAATGCAGAGCAAGTTTACTTTCCTAGAAAACCTGTCATAGGCTGGTTTGTTCACTGCAGTGCCCTCCAAGCCTTAACACAAAGTCTACATCCCAGTGGCAGGTAGGCTGTCTTCTCTCCTTCCTCTCCCAAACCATAACCACTTAATGGTTACAGTGGATGGTTACTGTTTATCACTGGCTGTCATAAAACCATAAACTGCAGAAATACATAACTGGCCATAGCACAACACTGCCTCTGCAGCTGTTAAGGCTTTTTTTTTGTTTTTGCTAGGTACTAACAGGAGGCGAGTTCTATTCTGGCATTCCTGCTCTAATTTGGAAGCAATTCCCTCACTGCCTCACACCAATCACATTATCTGTCTGGCAACATTATGTTATAAGTTTGTGATATGCAAAGTGGAAAGGCATGCACTTCTCTGGGAAAAGTATTAGCCTTTTGCAAGGGGAAAAAGTAGATCGCTAAACCAAACACAAATTCTGTGGTATGTGTATGCATTAAGGAATTATCTTCGTTTTGAAAAGTGATGGGGTCCTCTAGACAGCCTTAGGCTACCAGTGAATTCAAAAGCCAAAATTCAAAAGCCAAAAGAAAGAAGCATGTTTGGAAAAGAGAAAACTGGTTTGCACTGTCACTGACCTACCACACAAAAAGCATTTTCTTAACCTACTGAGATTTTAAATATACCTGAAAAAGTAACTCTTAATGACTCAGACTGGGCAATTCACTGAGAACACTGTGAAAACATAGCTTAAACAACAGAGAAGCACCTGAAATTGCAGAATTTGAGTTTTATAAAGGTGCAAGGAGTACAGTTAACACACAAAAAAATTGTTTCAATTTCTTGTCATGTTTTCCTTTGTGTGCTCCACTCCTGATGCACTTCTACAAATCTCTCACAATATTGCTAGTTTCTGCTGCCCACAACAGCGGCGTGTGCAGAATTTCTGTCTCCATGTTGCCATTTTTGTCAGTAATTATCATTACAACTACATCCAACAGAAGATTTTTGTTGTGATGATCTGCCACCATGAAGAAAACTTCCGGCCGCTCTTTCTTTTACTTACTTTAATTCCAGGTCCCAGACTGTTGCATGCAAATTACTATCTTCAAGAATTAGGTGTCAATATTGTTAACTATCTAAACAGTGGGTTTATGTATAATGACTACAGGTTACATAGTTAAGAGTGTTATACTTCATTTGCTTCTTAACTCTCAAAAATGTAGGAAAGAAAGGATAACTAATTGGAGAACATTAAGCCTTTTGAACAAAATACTCCCAAACACATTATATATGCCTCCAGATGAAAAATACAGAAAATAAGTAATAACTCTATCTACTTGACTGTGGCTGGGGGTTGGAACTAGATGAAGTATTTCTGCCCCAAAACCAGGATAACTAAACCCAATGTCCTTATATATTAAAGAATTTCCCATAAATGTATTAAAAAAAAAAAAATAACCCAAACAGGATATAAGCATCTTCTATGCCCTATAGACATTTTAGCAGCTCCCTTAATTCTTTAGACCAACATTCTCAATTTAACTTAATGCTAGGAATCACATACCATCAGCAGTGCTTCGTACTGCAAATAGATAACCTGTTTCTAGGACTGAGTATCTGTAAAATGTCAGCAGGTAGCATCTTTGCTGGTACCAGATACTTAAGGTCAAAGTCATATTTAATCAAACCAAGTGTAACTCACACCCTTTCCAAACCCTTTAGAATTTAGGTTATAGTAAAGATTCTGTTGATTGCTCTCAAATTCAGGCAGTTCAGATATATGTTGTTCAGATATACCAGTTCAGACCTCCAGATTGTCTTGCTTTTATGAAACTCCTGAATTTTGCCCAGCAGCTAAGGTATATCATTGGAAACATTCCATACAACTGAAGAACTGAAACTGTTCTTATGCTAGGCTTCTTCAAGCTTAACTCCTCCCTAAGGATACACTTAGCTCTTTCACCGCAGATGTTTTGCCCTAGATCTCAGTCCAGCCTTTTGAGTACCCTACTTCTATTCTCTAAAGATGATCGTGAATTCCATTCACACTAACACATGTAACTCTTTGAAAAGAAGAATGACTTGAATGGCCAGGTTCACTGCGTTCTGGGATGTGAGACAGCCCAGCCTGGAAATGCTAACTTGCTGTACCAGGTACATGGTACTTTGCAGAAGCAAATTCAGTGTTTCTGTATTTTGATTGCTAATGGGGTGGAAAAGAGTTACACTGCATTGCATCAGATGCCTTGGATAATATATGAATGCAATGAGGAAGAATTAATTTGAAAACTGTGTACCTTGCTGCAACAACATATTGTGATATTTTTATCAGTCTACATGATGATCAGAACTTGACCCTTTTTACCTCTGAATCCACTCAAATCTGATAGAAGTCGGACACACCATGAAGTTTCCCCCTTAAAAGTCAGTGTGAAACTTACTGAAGATTATGCCCGAGTTCCCCTTTTCCTTAATACCATAGTAAAGTTAATGCAGGTCTTTACCAAAGATACAGTCCAAATAACAGCAAATAGGTTAAAACACTTACTCATAACTGTATTGAAAAGATGTAAATAAGTCAACGTCCACAAAATTTATTTGCTTGCAGAAACCATAGTTTTCTACTCCATAAAATGTTTCAGTTCCTCTCAATACACTCAAAGATTTTGGTAACATTTTTGGCCTCTCCTAAGGGACATATGGGGCATAAAACCATCATAAGAACTCCAGCAGGCCAATTATCTTTGTGAAGTGACTGAATTATACTGTAGCAGGATTGTAAAAATACTTACGCTCCACGAAGTAAGAGCTGGCATCAATCTTCCAGATAATCTGACCACGGTGAGAGCCATTGACACCACGGTTCTTGTAGTCCAAGAAGTTTTCGGACAAGACCTCATCTGTAAACAAAGGAAACAGTCTCATCAAGCGCCGGTTACGACATCATCTATAGCAGAGAATCAGGCTAAAAATATGCCTTTGGCTTGACAGAACATACTAGAGCTGCTAGACAGCTTGGCACCACATGCTGAGAGATCAGCTCTTTCACTCATTTATACTTTTACAAAATATGGTTCTTCTTAAAAGTCACGGCTTTTCCTGAAATGTAATGTTGAAAGAGTACATCCCTACAAAATTCTCAAAACTGAAACCACCTATCTGGGCATGGAAGAAGCCCTACTTAATTAAACATAATTATCTAGCTGTATGAGAGAGAATGGTAGCAAGACATAATCTCCCCTTCCACTTCTTCCCTTACCAAAACCCCACAGAAAATAGATGTAGGCATCTGTACTGCACTCACTCATAGCTCAACAGATGCGGTTATTTCTTGCAGCGCACTGTGAAGGATACTCATTTGTGCAGAATCCCACCCACTGCATGCCTTCAGCTCTCAGCCTCCAAAACCAAATGACTGACAGCAAAATGCTGTCCCCTCGCAGTGTGTTGAGACACCCACCAGCTGCCAAAGTACCAAACTGACCTTCAGGCTGAAGGAGTCATCTATAAAAGTGAATAATCTCTACATCACCATCACAAGCCAAGGCTGAGGAAGCAACTGCCTTGCAGACACAGGGCTGCGTGCAAATAGATGGCCGGCAGTGAGCCGGAGGAGTGCCCTTCTGGCTGTCCGCACGTTGTAAATGTTTAGTCTGCTTCCAAGTTTCACTGCAGACTGCTCCAACAAGCTCGTTCCAGACCAATCTGCAAGCCTTACACAGCGTAGATGTGAGCAAAAACATCTCCACCCCCCAGGTCAGGGCCTGGCTCTTGACCCTTCTTTATCCAACAGCTTAAAAACCAGTCAGTGAGACCGCGCTGCAGCACCAGGGCCCTGCTCGCTGACCACTGAGCTTTCAAGCAAAGAGAAATGCACGTATTGCCACCACACCAGGCCAGCACGTGGGTTTGATCATCACCAAATACAAACAGCACAGCAAAACCAGAATCGACACGAGAGGACATTTACAGCCTGTCAGAAGGGAGCAGGGCTCACAGCAGTGGCCTGTGGGAGCCCAAAATGGCGGCGAACTCCAGGGCTGAGGCAGTGACCCCCACTGCTGCGGCTCCAGGGGATGGCATGGATTTCGCACCAAAGGGCTGTGGTCTCCACCTGCAGAGAGCAACCAGCAACCTCCCGGATTCCCTCCTCTCAGCCACGAGGACTTCAAATTCTAACAGAGATTTGTACAAATGCTCTTTAAGCAGCTCAGCCTTGGAAACAGTCCCGGGTGCGTGGGTGGGTGCTGAGGCTCGGTTCCGAAGATGATTCCCATCAATTATCAGTTGCCCTAAAAGCTAAGGAAAAATGCGGACCACTCATCTGAGATTAAAATACGCCAAATGTAAACACTATGAAGCACTCGCTCGCCTTGTTATCACACAGGTCAAGGAGAAGACAAAGTTGAAGCCATGGAACAAAGGACACTATGCCTGAGGACAGACTGACAGCGTGACAAACTGCAAAGCGGAAGAGGCAGCCCAATGAACAAAGCCAAGAGACTCAAAGACACATAATATTTTATATATATATATTTATACACACACAGACGTTAAACAGACTTCTAAATCAAAGGAAACTACTCTTTCATTGAAAGAATAAAGCAGTAAGCAGATGCCAATGTTGTCCTGTTGGCTTTACATAGCTGTGCTCCCAAAGGCGGAACACAAGTGGGCTCCCAACACTGAACTCTGGTGCCACTCACTTGAGGGATTTACAACAGAAATCCTTTTAAAGAGGTCATTAATGATTGCAACGGATAATTATAACTGGCAATGCTATCTACAATACGTTTTCCCTTTGCTGACTTGCTAGTTGTCAGCAATTATTTCGCCAGCTGTTTCATAGAATGAAATAGAATCGTGGAATCAACTAGGTTGGAAAAGACCTCTAACATCATTGAGTCCAACCCTTACCTCAGGACTGCCAAGCCCACCATTAAATAATATCACTAAGGGCAAACTGATCTCCCCTAAACATCTACCCTCATGATCTCCACTCACAGCCACCCCTCATCTACTCCCCCATAATGGCCTACTCTGTAGAGCTGCCACCCCTACCCTTGACAGCCACCCCTCAGTATCTCCCCTCAAGATCTCCCATCATGGCCATCTGTCATGGCCCACAGCTGCCCCTGCTCTCCTCTCATAAGCTCCCCTCGTGATTTCCCTCACCTCTCATGGCCACCCCTCCTCTCCCCTCTCACAACTGCCCCTCTCGAGCTCCCCTCACGACTGCCCCTCAAGTGGAATTCGTTCAGCACATTCACGTAGTACATCTCTGCGGTAAACCTTTCAATAGTAAAATCCTCTGGTACGATTTCTGTTCCTCCTCTGTATGTTGTGTCTGGTTGTGGCTTCTTTCAAATGACAAACTCTATATAAAAAAGGGCATATAAGTAGACATCTCTGCTCTCAGAGCTTTGGCTTACTACTGACTACCTTTAGTGAAAGACCATCCTGGATACAGACTATCCAGAATCACCCACATCAATCTGTGGAAGTAGGAACATATATCTAAACACACCAGGAGTTTAAACCTATGAGCTGTCTCTTTTGCTTTGGCAGGGGAAACCCTTTATACTTCAATGTGAGCATACACTGCAGTGATGCACTGAGCTGGAGCCTGGGAACCCTGCCCGGCCCCGCATCCTCAGAGAGGACATCCCTCAACTCAGGCATGCTGCTCTCTGGCTTTATCACTAGTGGCGCTTATTTGTCCTATTTAGGCTCTGTAAGCTGCTGGAGATGCTCCAATGCCTGCCATGTTATTAAAATATATGGTAATTACTGCTCCTCAAGATACATTGTTTATAAAATAACATGCTTACTTAAGGTGGCTTCACCGAGGCAGGCTAGATAGCCTTGCTTAAGGAAATCACAGACATTTTAGGCCAGAGCATAGTGGCACAAGAGATTCCATGATCAGATTCAGAATGCTGTATTCATAGGTATAGTATCTGTGGGGGCCAGCTGGCACTTCCACTGCATCGGCTGTCGCCTGCTTCCCACAGCTGGCACAAAGGCAGCATGAATTCTGCATCACGCAATCTCTCTATCTGACAGCGATGTCAACATATGCCCATACCCAAACCAGATCACGTCACTGTTGCAAGCTGAGCCAGCAGGGATGACTGCAGGAAGCCCCTTCCTACTTTTTGTTGGAAACATGCAAGAAACCTGGAAAACCAGGCTGATAAAAAGGACCGCTCTCCATCTGCACCCCCAAGGTAGAAGACTCATGAAGGGAAGGGATGAGCAAGCTGATCTACGGTTACTGACAGGTTAGCTGACAGGCAAGACCACGGGAGAGCTGGAATAAGCTGCTCCCACTGAGTAGCATCTGCACGCAGAGGTGAGAGATGTGGGTATGCAGGAAGGACAGCATCCAGAGCAAAAGGTCAGGTCACAAAGAACATCAGCGAAGGGATGCACACACATGGAGCTAGTCATGTGCACACAGTTTATGGAGAGCAGCCACTGATGAAATACAGGTTCAAGCAGTGGAAAGGATATTTTTATACGAGTTTATGGAGCTCTGCAATATGCAGCTCACCCCAAGTAGAAGTACTGGAGCCTTTAAATATAAAAACATCTTTGCAAATAAAACCTATTTACAAATGTCATTATTTAGAAATCCAGTATGTAGTTCCTTTCCATAGCCAGATGTAAGCCCTGTCGGTCTCTTCTGAAAATGTAGGTACTTCCCTCTTTCTAAAGAAATAAAACTTAGTTTTACTCCAGCAGAAATTTACATTAGTTGTGATTTTTAAGCCAGACAAATTTTAGCTCTAGAAAAACACATGCAGGTCCAAAAGGGAAATCTTTCTCTTCCAGTTTTTGAAGGTATGTGTTTTTGGAAAGTTAAAGATAAGAAATATCCCTTGGCACATTAAAGATAGCAGTAGTTTAAATTCGTCAGGAGCTTGGAATGTATGAATGTGCCTGATCAACCTGTTTTAGTTGGCAGGTAATTCTATTCCAGGCATGCTATTCCCTGAACATGGACATTATGCATGTAGCACATTGACAAAGAAAATTGTGCATGTGAAATACAGAGCTTTTCAGCACACTACATATACGTGCATGTGTGTACATATATTTATCAGCATTTATGCTCTATGTAAGCGAATAGACAATATGGTAGGCTAAAGAGAATGAGCGTGTGCAAATGAGAACAGATATTATTGCATATTTCTACTGAGAAGCCCTATAACAAAAGAACTGACCTTAAAAACATGTTGCATCTTAATTCCCAAAGGTAAGTAGTGAAACGCTTCACTTCACCTCCACACAAAAGGAAGAGCAGAGTTAATGCTGCTCCCTTTCATATATTTCAGCCAGCAGCTAATGGCTTCTGACATTTTTCCAATGAAGCATTGTAATGCATCTTCCCTCTATTTTTTAAAGGAGATTAACCTTTAAACTAGCTCCTGCATAGCTGGCAATCCGTTGCATAGCCTGGGTTTGGTCCTGCTTGGCCCAAAAGCAAACACTTTGTAATAGCTCTCAAATCTGTGGCTTCATTTCCCTGGATGGTAAAAGGCTAACTAATTAAGCAAAGTGTCAAATGAGGGAGTATTCGGAATGTGCTGCCCTTTCAACATCATCAGATGGTCTTGGACCTGGAGACAGGGATGCTGAGGGCATCTAAGTCGGGGAGCCAGCAGACATTGCTCTCTGCTTCCCCTGCTCTGGGGCACACAAAGGTGCCAGCTGCCTCTTGCTGGTGAGAGGGAAGGCGGCTGCAGACCTGCAAAGCTGTGCTGGGACAGGAGCAGCAGCCGTCAGACCTCCTGCATCCGCACGGTCCCTAGAGGAAACCTCAGGGGAGCAGCTGATGCATGACCCGGTGCCAGGAAGCCGGGCCTGAGCAGCAGCCAGAGGGAACAAGGCATGGTAGAGGCAAACATTAACAAGGGCTTTGGGAACCAGCAGCAATTCTGACAGACTGCTTGTCCTCACCAAACCAGATACCTCCAAGCACAGCCTTTCACTGCTAAAAATATTCCGTGCTATCAATTCCATGCTGAGCAATCCCAATATACTTCACAAGAACTATATATAGAGAGAGATAAAGAACCATGGCCACCAAGAAAGCTATCTTTCAGATGAAAGACAGTAACCAATTGACAAAAAGCATGCTGTTCTTCAGAGGAAATAGGGAAATGCTGATAAAGGCCAATTCTCAAAAAGATCTGTAAAAAACGTAATGGGGACTTCAAGTGCTGTCAGCAGCCTGCACTAAGCAGACACGACCTCAGTATTTGAAAGCTTGCCTGAAATTCCCACAGATAAGCAAACAAATAGTCAATAGATCTTCCTCAGCAGGACCGATGGAGTTCCAATTATAAATAACTGAGCGACCCTTTTGCTCAGTTTGGTTTTACTTAAGAGGCAGAAATGAAAAACCTACTCCCCTTTCTCAAACAGTAACTTGCTGATATTCATGTTCAGCCTATCCTTCCACATTCTCCAAGAATAACAGCTACAACATTTAGAATAACCTGGGCTACCTTCAAAAAAACAAATAACATGAAACAGAAGCACAATGTCAGATATGTGCCTGAACTTGGAACACTATTCCAGCCTCTCACCCATCTCTAATTTGATTTAGCAGCCCATATTACAACACTTGCTTTCTATAAACTTAACGCAAGTTATGTTGTAAAAATATAAGCTACACTTTCTGTCTCGATCCCTTATGAACAAGAAATGTCGTACTCCTGAAATTACAGAAGGACCTATAGTCTTTAGCTGAACAAATTTGCCTTAGCTTGGAATTTAAAAGTGCTTTTGGCCAATATGCCCTAGCTATTATGACATATGAAGACAGTTAGTGAATTGCTTTTAAAAATCATTTTCTGTACAAAGAGGCCGAGCTCTGGTTGATCTGTTTTGCAATTTGCATTGAAAGCTACAGGAAAGCTACATTATAAAGCACAGAATATCAATAAAATAAAATTACCCTAGATAACACAAGTATAAGCCATGGATAAGCCTCCTATTTCTAATGTTTCTTCTCTTACCACCCAATTTATCACTTGAAGCACAGAAAATGATGATAGCAGCCCCTACAATTCACAAGTGCAGCTTGTAATGAGCTCTATCAGGCCATGCCAGGGTTTCCTTTTGCAACAATTTAGCGTTACAAAACCTAGCCTTTGGAAACCCTAATTCCAAAGAGTTGTGCAAGTGCTCATAATTTTGCAAGAGATGAGCTATTAATGAGAAGTGTATGCAGGAGATGCACATACTGATTTCTTATTTACACAGATACAACAGTAAATAAATAAATAAATATCACAAATAATGGCTCTCATTATGGGAGTCAATAGGAATGTTTCCACCCACTTTAGCAGCTACAGATCAAACTTCCAAGGTGGATCGAATCTTCACTGCTAATTCATTTCCCAATTTCTCCTGCAGACAATGAGTATACTGCAATTCGCAGTTAGCATCACTCCTTCTACAGCTTCCTAAGGAGAAGAGTTCTGGAAAACAAGGGACAAATCCTGAAAGCTCAGCCCTTGATGTAAGAGCTCTGCAGGTGCTTTGTTTGAAGTACATGAAAGGTTCCATGTTAATGCCATAAAAATTAATCCCCTGTCCAGCTAAAGAAAAGTAAACTGAGAGGGAGAAAATGTGAACAATGACGGGAGAATAGCAGTGAGAGGAAGACATGGCAAGAGAAAGACCAAAAGAAAATAGGGAGATAAAAGAGCATAAACTGTCATAAAATAGGGATACAGATGGCAAAGTTGCAACAATATTTGGCCACTGTGGGCAGAAGATGATGTCCTAAGTAAAGTAGGGATGTGTAGTAAAGTGCCTCTGTTCCAGGAAAGGCAGGCATAGCGGGTTTAAAACCTGAACCACGTAATCAGAAAGAACTACACATAAACCCCAAAGGATACCTGCTGTCCACTCCCCAAAATCAAGGAGCTAAGATTTTCAGCAGAACACTCTCACCCCTGACATACTTTCAGAGCCATATACAACATTACCCTTTAGCACTTCAGCATCCTCCAGATTACTGCCGGGAGAGATCATTCTGATCTTTCATAACACCAATACCAATTAAAAAAGCAAACAAGACTGCAAAGTAGAGACACCCAATTACACTGATATGCCTGTGGGTTTTCAGAAGGGTCTGGATGAACTGTGGATCCAGTCCTTCCTCACTGTCCAATCCTCCTTTCACTTGAACTAATCACACTGAGAATCTGAGCTCTGCCACTTGAAGGACTTCTCTCTCATTCCCTGCAACTATGGATCCTCTCACTAAAATCAGAGCTGGTGGCAATGGGCCTTATTCTTCTATTGTATCCTTGAAGCGTTTGGGATTTGTCCTCCAGTGCAACCCATCACTCATCTATTGCTCTCACTAACTACAGATCTTCTGCTGAAAAGGCAGAACAAACGAGAAGAGCAAATTGTGGAGATGGGACTCAGCAACAACAGCTTCTGTGGAGGCTAAAAGACCCACAGCAGATGTTTGTTTGTAGTGGGATGGGCATCTATTTAATAATACTGGTGTCGTTTGGTCCTGCATACACTTAAAAGTGTGATATTATCTACATAACTCCAGTTTCTACTTCAGCTATGCCTGTCCCAGCTACAGATCTTGCTTTAAAGCTCTTGCACTTCCAGATTTATTCTCACCACCACAGCACATGGACCACACCTGGGTTTTAGTACAGCACAGCTATACTTCAGCTATGTATTGCATAAACCTCTCCACAATTAATGACATCCAGCTCACATGCAGAACTGAAATGGGAGGGAGGAATCCAAATGAAGATGAGCAAGACTGCCTCTGGCCAGACTGAAAAACTGAAGACATGCTAAGGTACAACATGGAAGAGTTTTGTTTGCTTGGTTTTAATATAACAACAGTTCCAGCGTTCTTGCAGTCAGTGGAAGCCTCCCCATTGCTTACAGTGCATTTTGGAAAATGAGGATTAGGAGAAAACAGTGCATGCATGAAATCTTGCTAAAAGATAAGAGATGCGGCACACCCAAGGCAGTATAAAGACATGATATAAAAGGACACAGGAAGATCTGAAATGTGAATAAGGATGACACTTGTCCAGGTTAACAACGCTCATTAAACAGGGGGAAAATAATTTGCAGTATTTGAAAAATGGGCTTATAGCAATGCTGAAAGCCCTACGAGCAGACAGTAGGTTAGACAGGAGTTTGTGATGTGACACAGCAGCAAACACAAACACAGCTCAGATATGCGCACTGAAGCACCACAGTGTAAAGAATCTCTTGAGAATCTGAAGTGGTTTTATCTGAAAAATGGTATTCAATTATAAGCTTATTACAAACTGGAAGATCCTCAGTGAAGAAAAAAAAATGTCTGTAGGGCTGGAGATGAGAAAGATTACAAAAGCTAAATGCACACACAGCCATCACAGCAGTTGTGGAGGGCAGCATGGGGAATACTCACATGTTACTAACGGTGTGTTTAAGTGTTAAAACACTAAGGAGTGGGAATGGTTTAGTTTGGTTTAGAAAACTCTAAGAGAAGAAAAACATATGCTGAACCTCCAAAATCCACATGGGTACTTGACAACCTCTACAGAACAAATCTTTCTGCTTTAAGCTTTATCCTGCTAAGAATTCCGTGCTGTCCACTGTTGGTGTCATGACTGATTCTACCAGTCAATGGACTGAATGTTCCGCATGGATTATGATCCTTTTGCAGGATTGAAGCTAAAACCCAGCTTCAGTGAGTTATCATTACTGGTTTCCTTATCAGCCTGGGCTATATAGCAACATGGACCCAGAACAGCACAGAGGCAGTTTTATCCATGGGCATATGGACCCTGGAAATCACTGAGAAAGACAAGGCAGCTGTATTCCCTGTCTGCATTATTCCCTCTCCTCATACTCAGTATGCCAGTTAAAGTGGTAAACTCTTTTCCACCCGTTCACTTAGAAAGAAGTTCGTAGTATTACAGCTGTTATTTTATGGAGAGATTCTAAATGAAAACAGGAATCTTTTGGCACACAGCAAACACCTCTAGGACATACTAGAAGTACTGAAGGAAAAGAACTGGCAACCTACAGGCTTCTTTATCATGACTTCCCTGAAAGACCATAAAGCACACCACCACTGTACTAACTGCATACACTTTTTGGTTCACTGCTACTAACAACACTAACACCACAAAAATGACAGAGATGAACCTTGGAAGCACTGAAAAGGAGAAGCCAGATATATTGGGAATATTCAGAGACCCCTGCATTGAAGTGTTAGCTGTTTCTACTTATAAAGGGGTGAAACAGGCAAAAGCTAACTGTGTTCATGTCACACTTGGTTGGCCTGGGAATGGCATATCCTGGTTTTGCCTGGCTTAAGTGGTCCACAAGATACAGAAATGGGAAAGGCAAAAAGTGACTCAGCCTGGTAAAGAGCAGCCACTCTCACCAGATCTAAGAGTAGTTAGGTGAAGGCAAGACATGCTGGAATAAAGAACTGGTATCACTGCACTAATGTATCTGCCAAGCCCTACGATACCTAACACCCTCTCCATTCAGTATTTGTGCAGGCTTTCTATTGCCTTTTTTTATGACATCTTTGCTCCTCTGACACTTTCTTGTTCCTGAAATAAATAGTGCTGTGCTTAGTGCAAGCTGTCTGGCCATTGGGTACCTCTGTTGATGTTTTACAAAGAGAGCAGAATTGCAGGTGTTTAACAAAACTTAACTTGCTAAGGTGATCACAGCTGGGCAAGGCTGCTGTCCCCAGCCTGTGTCCAGCTCTGGGCCCCCCAACACAAGAGGGGCGTGGAGCTGCTGGAGTGAATCCAGAGGAGGCCACGGAGATGCAGCGAGGGCTGGAGCAGCTCTGCTCTGGAGCCAGGCTGAGAGAGCTGGGCTGGTTCAGCCTGGAGAAGAGAAGGCTCCTTAAGGGGAGACCTCAGAGCAGCTCCAGTGACTAAAGGGGCTGAGGCGCTGGCACAGGGTGCCCAGAGAAGCTGTGGCTGCCCCATCCCTGGCAGTGCTCAAGGCCAGGCTGGACAGGGCTTGGAGTAGCCTGGTCTGGTGGAAAACGTCCCTGCCCATTGCAGGGGGCTGGAACTGGATGAGCTTTAAGTACCTTCAAACCCAAACCATTCTATGACTCTATGACCCACTAAGGGGAAGCCCTAAGACTGGAGTGAGATTCTCTAGCAAGACCCATAAAAGGACTGGAAGGATGGGTAACCCCAGGACACAACAAATCCAAACATCAACAGAATTCAGTCTAAGGAGGCACACTATGAGGTGGTTTGTTTTACAGATGGCTGTGATTGAAGCAGGGAGGTGGAGCAACCACCTAAACACAGAAAAGAGAGCCTGAATTGGGGTTCAGAACTGCACAAGGATCCACAATGGCTACCCTTATATGCACATTTCTAACATCTTCTATCTCTGCTGGCAACATGTGATGCTTCCCGCTTCTATACCTTTGATGTTTGGTAAAACAGCCGTATAAGCAAGTCCTGATCCAAGTCTGACAGCAAGAAAAATTTAGATCTTTCCACTTGCCACAGTGGGCCATAGAGTGAGGCCCTCTAAGCCTAAGATCAACCTGGAAAGTGCTTAAATAGGTATTTAAATGTCTATTAACCAACAGCTTTAAAAATAAGCTGTGTCAGTTTATGGTCAATTGTCTTTTGGGGAGAGAAATAACATCACAAGCTGAAACAGAGGAGGAAAATTAAAGCTAAACCTCAGTCACTAATTACATTAAGATGTTCCTACTGGTATAAATTTGAGAGGAACTACTCTGTCAAAGCCAAGTATGGACAGGAAATCAGACTCTAGAAGATGTGTGTACAAAGAAACATTTAATAAACAGCCTTTAATAATGTTTTGTTTCCCATGAGGAAGTGCTGAATGAAAAAAGCCTACTGCATATGGTTAAGAAGAATATAATGTTAGCCCTGATAAATTACCAACATCAGCGTGCGCAGACAGCGGAGCAAACAATTCTTTCAGAAGTCTGGTTTAAATATTTCTCATTAGCTACTCTACATCAGATATGGAGATGATGACAGAAGGGAAATCTAGTAGCAGCTAAAATGCTGCTGCAGTAATTATAAGATAGCTCTTTATCTACAGGCAGCTGCCAGCAGTCCATATTAATCTAGCTTCCTACTGTAGCAAATAGGAATAGTAACTGAGATAACAGGGAAAGAGAAAACTTGGAGATAAATAACTGCAGATATTGCGTCTGCTCACAATAGCCACTAAATGAGAGTCCTGCTTTTTAAAAACAAAACAACCAAACATGGTGTCTTCATTATTCATAACTGCTTTGGTTCTGTGCTTCTCTCCCCACCTCAGTGTACACTGTCCTCACCACACAGCTTTCCTGCCAAGAGAGCTCCAGAGATTTTTAAACAGCAACAGAGATGTGCTCCGTTCAAATTTCTCAGCGCTCTTTTTGAGTGCTCACGTGTGTTTTTGGTTGTGGACGTGTTTCTGAAAGACTTCTGGTGTTCACAGTGCTATAGTTTTGTTAAGGGGAGACATGTGCACATCTCAGGTGAGTTCTTACAGAGTTTAGAGGTTCCTCTGCATAGCTCAGAGCTGATATGTAATATATATAAGGGGAAGTTAGAACATCTCTAGAGTTCAAGCTTAGCAGGAACGAAATGTCATTCCCACTCCTGAAGGCACAGTATGTCTTAGACACCCCATAAGGCTTGTTCTCCCAATTCCCATACTTTCTGTCATCTTACCATGGCTAATCTTAAAATGCACAGAAGTAATCACAGAATCAGCTAGGTTAGAAAAGATCTCTAAGATCATCCAGTCCAATGATTCTCCCAGGACTGCCAAGCTCACCATTAAATAATGTCACTAAGGGCAAACAGATGTCCCCTCACAGCTGACCTTCATGATCTCCACTCACAGTCACCCCTCACCTACCCCCCATACTGGCCTACTCTGTACAGCTGCCACCCCTACCCCTTACAACCACCCCTCAATATCCCCCCTCAGGATCTCCCATCATGGCCACCCCTGCTCTTCTCTCATGATCTCCCCTCAGCCTTCATGGCCGTCCTCTCCCCTCAACATCTTCCCTCAGCCCCTCATGGCCTCCTGTCCTCTCCCCTCACGACTGCCCATCTCAAATTCCCCTCTCAAAAAGTTCATCTTTGATTCAAGTGAAAAGAAATCCCATAACAATACCTGTGTGTGTACGCATCTAGCTAGCCCATCTTCTTAGCTGAGAACTGACAAACACTTAATAACATCTATATTTTAACAGAGACAACATTTACTCTTCTTCCTTCAATTAAGGAGTTTTTCTATAGCCCTTCATCAAAATCATGCATGTGTGTATGGATGTTTTCATGCAGCTGCAGGGGGGATATACTCCATACTATTTTTTGCCATGGCACAAATGACCACCCCTTTTTTGCACTGTTTTACAAGAGAATGACCGGCTGCCTTTCTGAGACCAAGAGCAAAATTGATTCTCATAATCAATTTAAATCCAGCTTTTAACTGCTTCTGCAAAGACTGCTTCCCACTTGGCCACCCTTAGGAATGTGCACATGGATTGAAGAGTGGAAAAAACAGATACCTTGTTGTCGTGGTTTGAACCCAACCACAAACCTCGTCCACTCACTTCCCCCCCTCCTGCCCTCCCCCTGCTCCTGGAGGGACGGAGAGGAGAATCGAAAAGAATGCAACTCCCACGGGTTGAGATAAGAACAGTTTAGTAACTAAGGTATAACACAAATCACTACTGCTGCCACCAATAATAGTAATGATAAAGGAAATAACAAGAGGAAAGAATACAACACCTCAACACCAGCCGACCAATAACTCGCCCCACTCCCCCCAGCCGAGCACCGACCAATACCTCGTCCAACCCTGTCGACCCAACCCTTCCGGGTCACTCCAAGTTACATCCTGGGCATGACGTGCTGTGGTATGGAATACCTCTTTGGCTAGTTTGGGTCAGGTGTCCTGTCTCTACTTCCTCCCGGCCTCCCCTCCTCCCTGGCAGAGCATGAGGCTCAGAAAGTCCTTGGCCAGACCAAACATTCGAGCAGCAACTGAAAACATCGGCGTTATCACCACTGTTCCAAGGCCAAAAGATCAAAACACAGCACTGTACTAGCTCCTAAGAAGGAGAAGAATGACTGCTGCTGCTCAACCCAGGACACTTGTTATAAAAGGGGCTGTGGTTCCTTCACGTTGAGGAGCAAGCTGCCAGAATTTCCATACATGGAGGACTTCCTTAAGCTCTTATTCTGGGTTACTTTATGCTTTGAGTAGCATCCCCATGGTATCAAAACACATGAGAGACATGATTTTTGCTCTTTTTCTTTTGGAAGCCTTTTTTATCTTATGTATTTCCACAGACTTGGAACATCTTTGCTCTGAAGCCTGCAGTTCACAGGGTATCATCAGACGGCAGCGGTGGTGGGAACAGAGTGAGTTTTATGTGTTTCGAAACCAACACTCATATAAAATTATTTGCAGACATCTCCTAGAATGGTTAAACCCCTCTAAGGTGAGAACTGCATGTTGTTCTGCTTTTATATAGTCCCTTCCTGGGATACCCAGGAGCTCCCTCAAGACAAATAACAAATACCAACTCTAATGCTCCCAACACCCAGCTTTAAAGAAAATCTATACCCAATACCCCGAGGATAAGAATCATTTCCCATTGTTCTCATGACTCTCCACAATATTAAATACTGCTACATTCGAACCTCTCAGCTCAAATTTCACCAACCCAAATATCACAAAAAGGATGGCACTATACCCACAAGCTGGCTTTGAGACAAACATTAGAACAACCAGAAGCAACGCGAGAGTTAACACTGTTGCCATGCAAGTGGTAATAATAGGCTTCAACACAGAATCACAGAATCACAGAATCCCAAGGGTTGGAAGGGACCTCAAAAGATCATCTAGTCCAACCCCCCTGCAAGAGCAGGGTAACCTACAGTACATCACACAGGAACTTGTCCAGGCGGGCCTTGAATATCTCCAGTGTAGGAGACTCCACAACCCCCCTGGGCAGCCTGTTCCAGTGCTCTGTCACTCTTACAGTAAAGAAGTTCTTCCTGATGTTAACGTGGAACTTCCTATGCTCCAGTTTACACCCATTGCCCCTTGTCCTATCACTGGATATCACTGAAAAAAGCCTAGCTCCATCATCCTGACACCTACCCTTCACATATTTGTAAACATTGATGAGGTCACCCCTCAGTCTCCTCTTTTGCAAGCTAAAGAGACCCAGCTCCCTCAGCCTCTCCTCATAAGGGAGATGTTCCACTCCCTTAATCATCTTTGTGGCTCTGCGCTGGACTCCTTCAAGCAATTCCCTGTCCTTCTTGAACAGAGGGGCCCAGAACTGGACGCAATATTCCAGATGCGGCCTCACCAAGGCTGAGTAGAGGGGGAGGAGAATCTCTCTTGACCTACTAACCACTCCCTTTCTAATGCACCCTAAGATGCCATTTGCCTTCTTGGCCACAAGAGCACATTGCTGGCTCATGGTCATCCTCCTATCCACCAGGACCCCCAGGTCCCTTTCCCCTTCGCTACTTTCCAGCAGGTCAACCCCCAACCTGTACTGGTACATGGGGTTGTTCTTCCCCAGATGCAAGACTCTACACTTGCCCTTGTTAAATTTCATCAAGTTTCTCCCCGCCCAACTCTCCAGCCTGTCCAGGTCTCGCTGAATGGCAGCACAGTCCTCTGGTGTGTCAGCCACTCCTCCCAGTTTTGTGTCATCAGCAAACTTGCTGAGGGTGCACTCAGTTCCCTCATCCAGGTCATTGATGAAAATATTAAACAGCACCGGTCCCAGCACCGACCCCTGAGGAACTCCACTAGTCACAGACCTCCAGCTAGATTCTGCGCCATTGACCACAACTCTCTGCCTTCTTCCTTTCAACCAGTTCTCGATCCACCTCACTACTTGATCGTCAAGCCCACACTTCCTCAGCTTATCTATGAGGATGCTGTGGGAGACAGTATCAAATGCCTTACTGAAATCAAGAAAAACTACATCTACCGCTCTACCATCATCCCTCCACCTAGTCACTTCCTCATAGAAGGCTATAAGGTTGGTCATACATGACTTCCCCCTCATAAAACCATGTTGGCTGTTCTTAATGACCCCCTCATCCTTGATATGCCTAGTGATGGAATCAAGAATAAGTTGTTCCATCATCTTTCCAGGGATGGAGGTAAGGCTGACCGGTCTATAATTACCCGGGTCCTCCTTCTTGCCCTTCTTATAGATTGGTGTGACCTTTGCCATCCGCCAATCCTCAGGCACCTCGCCCATTTCCCACGACTTACCAAAGATGATGGAAAGTGGCCTAGCAATGACCTCCGCCAGCTCCCTCAGCACCCGTGGGTGCATTCCATCCGGACCCATCGATTTACAGATGTCCAGTTTGCATAGCTGATCCCTAACCCAATCCTCATCTACCAAAGCAAACTCCTCCTTTGTCCTGACTCCTTCTGGGGCTATAGAAATCCGGGGCCCTCGGGGAGAGTCTGCAGGAGTAAAGACAGAGGCAAAGAAGGCATTCAGCACCTCTGCCTTCTTTATATCCTCACTAATCTTCTATCGAGCAGACTGGGAAAAGCTCATCGTTTCCCTGGTTCTCTTGTTCCAGTCTGGCTGTTAACTCAAAACATAGTCATATATCAGATTACATTGTGAAGGTCATACCCACAAGGCCAGGAACTTTCCCTCTCCAAACAGGAGTGAAGGCTCATAAAATCTGCGCAAAAGCAAACACACAAATCTAAGCCATTAGGGGTGTCTGGATCTCCCACCCCCATGGACGGGTCACAAACACTGAATACAGTGGTTTGTTCCAGGTCAGAAGCATGTTTTTGTTACAACCCTTCCAGTTGTCCCCACTTTGTCTCCACCAGACTGTGTGGTGATCTCTGGGCACACAAACTTGATTCTGTCCTGATAATGCTAAACTTAAAGATGCACTACAGCAACTCAAGGGCATTCAGCCTGCCAGATTTGAGACTGTTCTAAAGCCAAGCCCCTGAAATGCATTTAGCAGATGTTTTGGCCATTCCTACTGGTTCCCCCTACTTTGTTGATGTGAATAGAGCCATAGTGCCAGTTAACTTCCAAGATTCTGAGTGTTTTCCACATTAACCTAACACCAAAACCCAAGCGATCTCCCACGGTCTCCTATGTTCGTTCCTTAAGGGAACCAAAACACCAAAGCTCACCTTACATTATATTCTGGGAGGGGAGGAGTGGGAAGAGCAGAAGACAAGAAAAAGGAATGAGAAGTGCTGCTACTTTCCATTTCCTCAGTCATTTAGACTGGGAACCTGAGAGGCTGGAGACAGAACACCTTCAAAGACACCAAGGGTCTGTTGGTTTCTTGGGGACTGGACACGCTATTCATTTTTCATTTGGCAGCAGTGTTTCTTGGAACGAGCCATTGGCTATCACCATTAACACCAGGCATCCGGCCAGCAGGGGCAAGGATTCACTTCACAACTTACACTTCAATTTACTGGGGTGTCTGCAGCAACATCCTGTTTGATACGGTAAATTAAGCAGGAGTAGCAGGGTGGATTTTCTTTTGCCCATTTAAACCTCTGTGTATTCAGGTTACCCATCAAAAGAATTTAGAATGTGTCTTCACAGCCTTGGATATGATGTCTGAGGCATGAAACCTGGTTCAACAAGTTCAGTCGATGTGAAACAGTTCTATGCACTGTCTGTTGACTCCCGACCACCAGAAGGTATGCCTTGTCTCTTTACTGAAGCAATACAATCCTTCATGAGTTGCCTGCACTATGGCAGAATAGGCTTAGAGTATTTCTTAGTGACTAGTACTGGGGGCTGCTGTCTTCTCATCTGTTCCAGTAAAACACTCAACTGCGGGATCAACAATAAACTCAAGCAATTCTGTTCAGGCAAATAAATGAGACTGGGGTTGGAACTAGATGATCTTAAGGTCTTGTCCAACCCTAACTATCCTGTGATTCCGTGATTCTAAATCCAGTCTCTTGTTTTTTTCCTGAAAGACTTTGAATTTCAGAAGCCTAAAGCAGGGTATTTTATGAGGTTACTCACAGGAACAAGTACTGCAGCCTGGCTTAGTGAAAAGCCCATTCCTTTCCTTCCACATCCTAAACAGCCACCCTCATCTCCCTCTTTCTCCCAGTTTCTCCAATACCCTGAACTCAATATCCAGTGCTTAACACTGTGCCACCAGAGTTCCTCTACATGCTCAGACCTCCCATTCAGTACCTCCTCACATCCCCTATGTCACCAACATTTGTGTTCCCAATATTCTCATCACATGATGCCAAGACTTCTGATTTTATCCACTAAAGCACTTAAGTAACACCATAGCTCCCTACAATTCTCCCTGTGATTGCTCCAAAAGCTCGACTCACAACATCGTATGCTTTACCTATTTATGATTCACTACCTGGACAAGATGAAACAGTGCCATTTGAATTAAAACACACGCTTAGTGCTAGGCACACTTATCCAAATCGATACAGGCCACGTTTTACCAACATTTCCCTTTGTGGGAGCACCAATTTGAGTTTGTCTTCACCGAGTCACTGGTTTTCAGGGAATATTTAAAAACGTCACATTTTTAAGACCTCAAATCCATTGAGGAAAGTGTCTGAAACTGATCAACCATGTTCAAGCTCACCAGAAGACAAACAGTTAACACAGACTTCAGTCTAGGCAGCAGGACTATTTCCATAGGAACCAAACCAGCTTAAAAACCCACTAATTTTACAGTGATGTGAAACAATCATAGAATCACAGAATAGTTAGTGTTGGAAAGGACCTTAAGATCATCCAGTTCCAACCTCCCTGCCATGGGCAGGGACACCTCACACTAAATCATACAGAATCATAGAATAGTTAGGGTTGTTAAGGACCTTAAGATCATCTAGTTCCAACCCCAGCCAGGTAAAAAGTGTATTGAAACCATTTATTACTCTTATGTCAGGCTGGATTTACTAGATGCAAATGCCAAAAACATGCTAACATATACAGCTGAATACAGCTTCCAGTATAAATAAAACCCATCACAACAAAACTCTCTGGGACAGTTCCAGACTTCCTCAGTCTGTAATTCTTGTTCATATCAAAACAGCCTTTGGCTATACAGAAACAGGCATTCTGTTATTCTGTTTCAGAAGGTTTTTAAATGATTCATGTTCTTGACTTGTAAAACCTCTCATCTGTCACACATTACTCAAGGACTCAAGAGGAAACCCTGAAAATATTAGGCTGTCTTTATACAGGAGAGATTTTCCCCAAATCCAAAAGGCTTTCAAATGAAAATATCTTGAAATTTTAAGAATCTGCCCACAGAAGGCCTCTTCATATGTCTGCTGAAGAAAAAGTGAGTGCCAGGACTGTAACCAGCAATTCAGGAGCAGAAAAAATGCTTGCAATACATAAACCCACTTGAAGACTACACTCATGGAGCTGTATCAGCACATTATTACCATTAGCTCATACTTCCCTAACATCTAAAACTAAAAAAAGCAGCAAGAAACTCAAAGTGGAAGGAGTAAGAGGGACTCACCTATGAGATACATGCCGATCCAGTCCCCTGCATCCACTTCCTCCTTTATATCCCAGTATATCACTAGGTCCTGCGAATGCCCGATGGAGTAGTAGGAGCTGCTGACCATCAGCGTAGACCGGCTGTCTGAAGTGACAAGGTCTGTGTCGCTGGTAGACCTAGGAATGGTGACCGTCTCGTGGGAGTTATTCCTGATGTCCATGTTATGGAACTGGTCAGGATTATAGCTGTATCTGAGAGGCTCTTTGCACCGGCGCCGACTTTGTGAGTTCCTAGATGGAGACGCCATGGCTGCCAGGCCCAGGAACCTGTTTTGGTACAGATTCTGCAAAGAGAAAAAGAAAGCAGGGTATTTACAGTAGTATTCACTTCTCAGTGATATCAGAGCTCAGGAGAAGCAGTACATCAGAATGAGAAAGGAGCAGATCTTTTTCCATTCGGCATTGCAAAAACAAGAGGCATGAAAAGGTATAGCAGCAAACACAGTGCTAACTCAACTCATACTCCCTAATTCTTAGCACGACAAGTGTAAGAGTAAGCCTTGCACCACCACACTAAGCTACAATTGGCAGTGGGTGAAAAAATTAATAGTAGCTGGCTTCCCCTGTGTTAACGCATGCATCCAGACACAAACATCGTGACCATCAAACTGCTAGGGAACCATTCTCTTTCAGTATCAGGAAACAGTCTTCCCACTTTTGACACCTGGAGTTAAGTCTTCTCCTCAGTAATTCTTGTTACATTTGCGGAGGAAACCTTCCTAAGCGCAGTCATATCCCATTTGGAGACACTGGTTAGCAATGAGTAAGAGCTCTTCCTCCCTGGTAGAGATCTGAAGAGCGAGTGCCAGGAAAATGGAGGTGTCCCTGTTACCAAAACAGGGGTGTCTTCACTGAAGTGTAAATACAAACTAAGTGTTGCAGGGTCTCTCAGTACAGCTGATGAAGCTTCCGACGCTGTTGCTCTGGCTCTGGTTTTGCAGTAGACTGTGAGATACAATGCACACTCACTCCAGCAGGACTTTGGGAATGCACTGGACAATTAATGGGGATCGGGAAGAGTACTGCAGAGGAGTCATCATCCCAGCAGTTGGAAAAATATTTGAATTCCAACCTACCCTCCTTCCTCAAGGCGAGCCAAGTGACTTGTACAAAATGTGTCACAGGGCATGAGTTAAGAGCTCTTGTGAGCTGGCAGACGGAGAATGCTTAAGTTATGACTGGGTTAAATTCTGATGTGGAGACATGCTCTGATAGTGATCAAAATACTGGTTATCCCTTCCTTCTGGCCTCTTTGGTTTTGCCATTTTCCTTCCCAGCTTTCCCTCCTCTCTCCCTGCAGCTCTGCTATTTCAATCACTTGGCTTTTCATTATTCATCAGCCTTCCATTATCCCACTGTTGCCAACCATGCTGTCAAGTCCATCAGATACAAAACCAGACAGCTTTCCAGGATGCTATGAAATGCTTTTCACATGATCAGAAGTCAAATCATCCCTCTGAACTCAAACAAATTAAGCGGAAGAAAAATCACAGCTTCTTTGTCCAGCCAAGCAGTTCTTTAACCCTTGCTTTGTTAAGGTTGCGGTAGCACAGAAGACCAGGAAGTCCTGAAAAAATAATTTGTTCATTAATACCAATAATTAAGAAACCTATCATTGTGCCTTACGGCTCTTGCATAAATATTGTACAGAGAACAAACACTTCAAGTGGCATGTTTGTACCCCAAGAATAGGCTGTCACTTTACAAATGCTGCCTTACAATGCTTACAGTCCATTGACCCAAATCCTCACTTACTGCATTAAACAGGGTTTATACGCAAAAATAGCTCCAACAGGAATGTTACACCTTACATTACGTGTTGGCAAGATTGAAACTAGGAATGCAAAAGGCTACCTTAGGGATACAGGAATAAGGGAAGGAAGCAAAGTACATAGTGTTGCATTTGCTCTGCATCTAATCATATCTTTGCTGCCTGTTTTCTCCGTTGTGTTTATTCACTGTTTGAAAAGAGAGTTCATTTCATAGTATAAAGACCAATATTCCCTGTGAGCAGGAAATGCATCTCTCATCAAAAAGCAGGGGCTCACATGCTGTGAACATTTTCTAATCTGGGAAGCACTTGTGGACACACGCAACTCTCATACCCAAGTCAGTCATTTAAAATCAACAGGAGTTTCTTAACGAAGAAGGCATCTGCTGTCACAACAGTACCCGAGACGACTACTATGGGTTGAATAATAGGGAGATAGTAACATGAAGATCTTCAAGCACCCTCTTCTATATTAGTCTGTACCATTAACATGGGTTCCTTCGCTCATAGCATGCTACTCAAAAGCTACTTCAGTACAAAAGCAGACATTTTATTTCTCATGACAAATTACTCCAGGGAGTAGTGGTTCTGCAGATACTTTCATTTTTGAATGTTAATGGATGTACAGTATCAACTGCACACTTTCAAATGAAATTAGACATAAACATTTGATTATTTTCAGCTTCAGCATGACTTTAACCAGCTTTAATGAAAATGGTAAATTCATCACTATGTTCTAATTCCACAAACTCCCATTTTCCTGTATGTTGATGCCAGTGGAACAAATGGCATAATCTGAAAGCAACCCAGGAAGTGACATTCTCCAGAAATCTGAGTAGCTCGTATTTCCAGCACTGATTCTACCCAAATACATCCATCTGCAAAAAGGAAAATCCCTAAACTGAAAAAAATCCCACACAAACAGGACCACGGTCACACATAACTAACTGGATTAAATAATGTCATCAAAATACAAGCACGGCTGTGTGAATAAATAGAAAAGAGGTTAGGAAAAACAGTCACTCCACATTTTATTACCAGCTTTGCACGTTTTCCATGCAACTCTCTGAAGCATTTACACAGCCCCCAAGCCCTGGTGATAAGAATCCCAGCCATAGTAAGACACCTTCCACCCAACCAGGTTGCTCCAAGCCCCATCCAACCCGGCCTTGAACACTGCCAGGGATGGGGCAGCCACAGCTTCTCTGGGCACCCTGTGCCAGCGCCTCAGCACCCTCACAGGGAAGAACTCCTTCCTAATGTCTCATCTCAATCTCCTCTCTGTCAGGTTAAAGCCATTCCCCCTTGTCCTGTCACTACAGGCCCTTGTAAAAAAGCCCCTCTCCAGATTTCCTGTAAGCCCCTTTAGGTATTTTAAGACTGTTGTAAGATCAAGGTTGGCTGTCAGCAGAAACAAATCCCTCTATTCCTGCCTCAAAACAGTCACTTCAGAGCTGCTCCTACAGCCAGTCCTTTTACAGGAATTCCCACCCATGGACCTTCTGTACCAAATGACCCCCTTTCTGACCCAAATGAACCAAACATGGTTCCCACCCACTCCCCTCACCACTTGTATGATGGTTAGCAGCAAGAATAGCCTTTGCTGCTCAGGGTGTCTATGCATGTAAGAGGAAAGGTGGTCTTCTCCTTACACTGTTTAACCTTTTTGTCTTGGATTACCAGATTTCTGCATCTTGCCACACTTAAGTGCATCATGCATATGGTATGATCAACATGTGAGCTCAAGCTTGTCCTAAGTTGAGGGTGCCAATACTGCACTAGTGAGTGATGCACTTGGCTATTTCCTATGTCTGAACTTACCTAGGACAGGAGGAATGAGGTGACAAGGATGTACAGTATTTCAGTCATATCACTGATGTCCAGTCACACATCAAGTAGCAAATATAAAGGTCTTTCACCTTACATTCCTCATTTGGACATACATAATATGCAATACAACACACAAGCAATTCTCAATTACCTGTATAAGAGACAATTTCTAAATTAACATTATGTCAGGAAATGCAAATATCACCTAGGTTTTCTATTGCTATCAGCTACTCTAGCGGAAATAAGCATTTACCCCAATGAATTTAGTAATTTTGGTTTTTTAATACCCTTTTGTGTACAGACAGCTACGACAATAAGCATTTAGCTATAAAGTATTAGTGTGCTGAGCAAAACTTGCTAAAGGAATGTTTTCCCCTCTCACTGGCCCTCCTTCTGATTGTCACAAAGTTCAGGAAAGCTCTCTAAAGATCATCCAGCCACATAAAAGTCCCGCTCAAAATGAGATTTTTTAGAGGATCTGGAGGGCAGAGCTTACCTTATTTGTGTCACTCAGTCCCTCTATGGAAAAAAAAGGTCAAAACTTAATTCAAGGTTTTTTAATCCTCATATAAATGCAAAGGAAATTACAGGTGAGATTCGATTGTAAAGAAAACTGATCTCAAAAATGTACACATAGAAAACCTTTAATCACTAATGCCAAGAAATAACACAGATTTTCTTTCCACGTTCTTTCCCTTTCCCACTGACACCTCTCTCCTTGCCCAGTTGCTGTTTGGCACTGGGACAGCAGAGAGCCTCTTCCTTCACCACCTCAGAAAACCCTAGCGTGTCCCTCTCTGAGACAAGAGGAATCCCTCTGGCTGGCGAACTGCAGACCATTACTGCCAGCTGAATTTCACCACGGGGTTCAGAGCTGCCATGCGGCAACCTCCCCTGGAAAGCTGAAGGGCTTCATGTTAGGGACTTTAATTTATCATTTTAATTCATTCCAGAAAGGTAAGTGATGCTTTAGCAATACAGAGGATAGGTCTCAGCTAAGCATCTGCAAGGATGCAACTCGCTTACCTGTTCAGACAATTAAGAGCTGTCTTTCCGATATCTGGACTGACACTGTTACTTCCTATTGCTGCTTTGTCAGAGAAGAAGTATTTGTGCCAGTCAGGATGGTGATACAAACAGACTTTTACTGTCCATACCAAAGATACTATACGATCGAAATACAACCCACCACTGGAGCATTGGCAGATGAAGAAATTAAAGGGAACATGGTGAAAATACTAGCCAGCATGACAGTGGGCTCAAACTGAGGCACACGTAGTCATTCAGATGTCTGCAAGCATCATTGCAACCAGAGTTTCAAGGGCGAGTACCGAGAAAAACAATGAGATGGTTTTGTGTGGCGGGAAGGCTGGGACACAGCACATTTATCCACCTGAAAATTTAATAGGCCAGTAGTCAAGTCTGACATCACAGGCAAACCAGACGTGGAGTCAGTCTTGTTTGCTCCAGAGATGAGGGTTCTCCTGATGAGCTTTTCTCCCTCATTTGCAGGGTCTGTGCCTTTTGCAAAAGACAAGGAGGAGCCAAGGCAGACACAAAAACCATAGGGTAACCTGGTGAAAGTGGTAAGTTGCAAGCAGAAGTCTTCTGAGCAGTGTTCAGGAAGGTAGGATCGTGTGTATCAAGAAGGATACTGTACTAACAGAAACAGAAGGTTCTAGCAGTCTGTATGAAAGGTTTAATTGGCTGGATGCGAAAAACTTAGTCCCGGCCCAGGTGTGAACACCCAGAGCAAAATACTGAGGTAATACATAGTGCAAATGATGCAGCATCTCACTTGCTGAACACAACATGAAAATCATCAAGACTGGGATTGGAGAATGCTATGAAGTCAAAGGGTTTGGAGCTCTCAATTTGTTTGAGAGGCACAACAATGGTTTTCTCAGTGCTCCAAAGGAATCATTTAACAGCACAAGGGACACACAGGCTTCCACCATCTACTGACCCCCTTTTCCCTGCAAGATATTATAGAGCACATAGATGAAACTGCTACTCTTGGGAAGACTGAAATGAAGGCTGCAAACATTTCACAGGGATGCATGCTATTATAACACTAGAGAGCTTCAAGTGCATTTGTCTCAATATTGCACATCTAAGGCAGAATATATATATATATATGGCTATAATAAACAGCAATTGAAAAGCAAAGCCATTATACATCAGCAGTGGAGCAAATGGACATTATTAGGTAGCTCATTTTTCCATTTTCTGACCTTTGTGTGCTTCCAGCCTAGCTGCACTGCTATGTTAATGTATCCTCTTACATTTAACTTTGCTTCAATGATGTGCAAATCATTGCACAAATGAGAATCAAAATGAAAGAGCTGGCCTCAAGTTCAACCCAGCAAGGTTCAGTGCTGGTGCCTGGGATTGATTCCTGATGTAGGTCTATTAGTCATAAGGCAGCAAAAGCTGGCAGCCCAGTAACCAGGAGCACTCTTAGCATCTACAAAGGAAAAATACATTTAAGAGCAGTCCACATTTTCTGAGAGCACTTAAACAATCTCCTGGGCACAAGCAGATGGAAGCTGGAATATGGAGCAATGACTGGAGGGAAATTCTTGGAATTCAGAAAAAGAAAGGGAAAAAAGGAGATTTTTTTTTCCTTTTCTTTCTGGAACAAGTAAAAAAGAATGCTGTCTAATGAACCCAAGAGAGCACGCTGAAAGATACACACATCTTATTTCCAATTACATGATTCCAAGAATTAAGATTTGTACTCCTATAAGGATATAAACAAAACAAGTTTCTGATAAAGGTGACATTTTACCAGCTTTAGCTGAGATCACTCCAAGCTTCTACATGGTAGCCTACTTCTGTCTAACAAGGAACGATTAACAACCTTACATTCAACACATTTGCACAGTGATAATCCATCTGAGTTCACTACATAAAGTACTGGGAAGTTTCTGCAACAGAATGCAGCAAAGGACAGAATTAATTTCTTAATTTCTCTTGAAATCAGTAGCTGAGAACAGCCTTGTCTCAGCAGTTTGGCACAACAAGGGGTGAGAAGCAGCCATCTGACTTACCTGTTACAGAAAAAAGTCTGAAAACATTGCCAATGTGTTTAAAGGACACATTCAGGTACTTAAGAATGTGGTAAACATGCAATAGAAACATCTCAAAAAGAGAACAAGGTAATAATAGAAGAGTCAACATGGTAACATCTTAAACCATGACAACACTGCACAGCTTTATTCTGGTCTATTCCACACTGTGAAAATGAAGAAATAACCTTAGGATCTGCTCATGTGCTACTATCTAATACTCTAAAGCCCACAACACTTGCCTTTGCTGGTGCTCTAACAAGAACTACGTATTTTTGACTTGGTTGGTTTTAAACATTAGAAGCAGGCAGAGAAGTGCTGCTGTGGTACCAGACAGAGGCAGGACAGTGACCACCTCTCAACAAGTGCAAAACAAAGCACCCGTTGGTAGGACAACACCCCTCTGTTACAAGCATCCTCATGTCTGTAAAGGCCAGTGTGGACCACATCAGCTTCACAGATACAGAGTCCTGGTGATTGTGGTGCTGCAGACTGAAACTCTCTATTCCTCATCTTTTCAAACCCAAGGATAATGTTTATGAGCAATAATCACTGCAAGAAGAAAAGCAGCCATTCTGTACCAGGCACTGGTACTGGTTTACCCTGCTATTTAAAGCAGAGAAGCATCATGCTCAGTAGAGAGCTGTCTCCAAAACCCTGTGTGCCCCCACATTGATCTATCTAAGGATCATCACCGCATTCATCAGGTCCACTGCACAGCTGCACTCTGCTTGTCTCCCAGGAATGCTTGTTTACTCCAAAGGGATTTTGGGAGGCAGGAGGTAAGAACAGGGACTCTCTTCTTCTCTGGAGGCTGAAAACACTGATGCTCTTCTGTAAAGTGATCAAGTGAAACTCCTACTGAGAAGCCCTGTGGTGGATGCCCTGTTGCAGTTTCTGCACAGCATATGGTAACAGACGTCTCTTACCCGGTGGATTTTTATAACCAGTTCAAGTACAACACCCATGCAGAAGATTAACCATCTTTAACAGCACTAATGGGCCCAGATTGCTCCAGCTCAAGCTTTGAGTACTTCAGTCACCTACTTTAGGAATGCAGGTTCCCAAGACTCCCTGTATACTCAAAGGGAAGAAATAGGCTTCTCCTGAAAAAGACTGAGACTGAGGTAAGGATTTTCCAGAGAGGATTTAGTTCCACCTCTTTTTATTACCTTTTTAAGCAGTCACGGGCTGTTGGGATCCTAGGTTAGCTATGTTAGGCTACTGTTAGTTGCTGGCTGGGGTTAAACCACATCAGCTAGATAGGAAGGAGCCAGACCTGTGTATGAACCTCTCAAGCTATAAGATTTTATATTTATATACGAAGATAAATGGGCAAGGCACTGCTGAGGGTAACAGAAAATGTGTACTGCAAGTACATTCAGGGATGTGAAACAGAAATAAGGCATATTAAAAACCCATACTAAACTACTGCCTGATTATTTAAGAGCAGTCTGATTTTCTAGGCAGCTCTAACACTGCAAACTCGACAGTACACACAGAGAAAATCAAAGCAGAGAAAAATCAAAGAAAATACTCAGCATAATGTATACATTTTACGTACAGACCTTTTCAAAAGGGTACCAGTAAATGTAGCAAGGGTTTACAGGAAAACCTGTGAAGACATCTTCCAAAATTTAACAGACCTCTAATGAAATGATGTAGAGTGAATATGAGTTGCAGAAAGATACCCAGTAACGTACAGTGTTTCCCAGAACTGTCAGGTACAGTCATTTCACTGCTCAGAAGCAGTCCCACATTTCCCATATCCCTTCCCCAGAGTCCAAAGACTCCTCTGAAATCATTTTACAAGGAAAACCTCTTAATTTCTTATGACATATGAGTTACAAAAATCCCTACCAGTAAGAATGTATTATACCTTCTACCACTGCTAAAAAACAAAGCTCTTGTGATGTCTGCAGTGCTACCAGATAGAAGAAAAGGTGTTTAATGTATTACACAGGTCTCATGCACAGTTATCACATATAAACTACCCACCCCCCAAAGGCAACAGAAAGCAAACAAACACAAAGTGAAGACTTTAGTATCAAACTCCCTTCAGACACATGTATGAATCTTTGCAAGCAAAAGCTTCATGTGTGTATGTATCAAAGGATTTACCCTGCAGAGCTCGGATCTACCCAGGCAGTACTCCCACCACCTATACTTCCCTCTCTGCCTGAACTCTCCTGTGTGCACTCAAAGGGATCCACATACACACACCACAAGAGGTTCATTGCTGCTATGACTTGTAAAATTTCTGTCTCCATGACTGCAGTTCCCTGCAGGAGCTGCGTATGATTTCCCTGCCTTTATTCCAGGCCATCAGCAAGGGCCCCATTTCTCCTGTGCTATGTCCCTCACATCAAGGCGGCCAGTACCATATTCCCAGGTGACCATGCCTCTTCCTCTCCTCTCCATCCCTTTTTATCTTTAGGGCATAATTCCTCTTCTTCACTCCTCAATATCGCCACCCTCCCCTCACCCATAGGTAGGAAGGGACAGGGCACAAGGCATCATTTGCTGTACCACCCATAGGATAGGCACTGCATTAAGACGTGGAAATAATAAACACACAAAACCAAGGAGGGATGGAAGAAGGGCCTTTTCACTCATGGCTCCTTTCAGCTAACTGCCACTCCACAGCAAAGAGAACATTTTAAATTCATATTTCATTCATTGCCCCTGAACTGTCTCATGCTGTTTACCCCCTTCTGTATTTCTTTAAGAGAAAAGTGGTTTGAAGTGTCAGTATCTTAACCTCCTCAGGCAGTGAGGTAAGTAGGTATTAGCAGCCTATCGAGTATTCATGCCTATATCAATCACTCCTTTGATCTACAAACAACAACAAACTATTGCAACAAACCAGTCTCTGAACCAGACGCTACCTTTGGAACATGCCCTCAGCTCCATCTTCTACCTTTCAATTAGGCCTAGAATATTCCCTTACATTTTACAATTAGAGTGGCTCCAGAATTCCTGTTATTATGATATTACCTGCAGACAAATACAGAAATGCAACTACTTGAGTATTCTTGATCCTGGTTCTGATAAAATCAAAGGCAAAACTCCCTCTGACTCCAGTGACTTTGTAAAGCAAAGGAAAAACTGTATCATCAACAGCTGCAGTCAACAAGGGCTAATCCAGACCTGGAAAATCAAGAGGTCATATTTTAACTGAAGCACTTCAAACGTTTTTGTCCGTGCTACAACCTCTTCTGTTGGAAAACCCATTAGACAAACGTGTAGAACAGCAAGCTGCGTTTTAGAACACAGATCACAGAACTACTATAGAATAAGATCTCAAACCCTAGGAACAAACATGTCATTTGACAGGTAAGGATTCATTTCAAACATGATTCCTTTTAGACCATGGTATCTGACTGTTTTTTCCTATGCAATTATAATAATAGAATCCACCACACCTCATTTATTTTTTCCAAAGAAAAGAAGCCCCTCATGGATTTAAACTGCAACCCCAGCCACTGAAGCGTATTCATCGTTACTGCACGGTTTTTGTCTCCTGTCACTGGAGGGCAGAATGAAAACTGCTTGCAATATTAAGAGTCTGACTTTCACATTCAAGCTTGTTCTCGACAGACTGATTACTTATGTCTGCGCACTCTTGGGGATATGATGACAAAATCCCTCTATCTTTTGTAATAATTTCCTTAAAAATACATCTATCTAAAGTTCATTCTGTGCGTGCAGGTTTGTTTTCAAGAAAAACCTATTCTAACAAAGGTTTTGAGGATTAAGAGTTCTTATTCTGCACTGAAAAACAGCAAACGAAAACTGGTTTATGTTTAGTACTGCCACAGCTCCGATAATTTATTCTTAATAATCCTCAATAATTAAACCCACAAGACATAGTTTAAAGGGTGAGATTTCTCACTTCCTGGGCAGGTAAAACTAGCCTCTGATAGCTCTCTCCAAACCAGTTTGCTCCTTACTGCTTCATCTTTATTAAAAGCTGTTTATGTTTTGATTGTATAAATCATATTAAATTGCTATTCTAATTGTATTAATGAGAAAGCAAAGAAACTGGGGAAGCTATCCCAAGAGGAAGTGAGTAGTTCTGGTATTACAGTCTCTAAAACTGGCTTTATCTAGGGCACAAAAACAATCTTACATGAGAGAAGCTGCATTCAGAGACTCTGCTTTCCTCTGGATCACTGCAAGCCGGTTCTGAGCTATATGCTGAAGGTTTTCTGGGAACCTGCTAGCCAAGGTTAGATGAAAGGTAGCCTGGTAGTTCCCTCTGGAAAACAAGTATGGGCACAGAGCAGATTTTCAAAGCAGAAACTGCACAGAACAACCAGAAGAGAACTAGATCAAGGAGATGAAGAGCAAACTGGTGCAGGCTCCTCCAACCAGAGACAAGCCCCACTGACTACCCCCAAGACAAACAGGACCTGCACACAGAGCTGGGCAAGTCCCATTCTGACAGTATCTGAACTTTACCCATACCTACTGTGCTGCTAGTACACCCACAATACAGTAATTAGGTACTACTATGCTGTGTCACACAGCCATATGCACAGTCATCATGCGTAATGCTCACATTACTCCATGAGGTTCTAATTTACTTTTTTACTTCAGTTTGAAAGGTCTCATGAGAGTTTTCAAAGAGGAAGAACATCTGCAGAGGTGACTGGAGATGTTCTATTCCACTCATCCACAAACAAAAGTACAAGAATGGTTCTGAATGAAGGTTTAGTCACATTTAACTTAAATGAGGACACTTAGCCTTAACCCAGCGCTTTTTTGCTGCCACTGAATTCTCACAGAAGAGAAGTAATTACAGTTTTTAACACTACACTTGAAGTAAGGCCCCAAGTAGAACATTTTTAACCTATTTTTTTGATAACAACACCTCTGTCAAGGAAGTGTCCTAAATCCATCCAGAATTAGGTTCTAGGGCATTGTGATGAAAGTCTACAGTTTAAGTAGGTAGTATTTATAGAAGCCTGCACAAGTAAGCAAGTTGGAACACTGAATGTGTCTGCAGGCCTTAAACCTGAGTTCTGAAAGAAAGACCGAGACACTCACATCACCAGGCAGCAAGGCTGCAGACACGCAAGCAGCCAGACCCTGCTTCGATGTCTTGGTGTGGGACTCACTTCTAGTCTCCTAAGGACGATGAGAACTGCCTCCTGTCCAATTCCATGCACAAATCAATGAAGCAATGCTTTGATCCACAGATGCTACTTTTAAAGTGATGGTATTACTGGACAAAACGCTACTCAACCTTAGGCTGTAAAGCTGGAATGTCAATGAGGTTAAAACTTGACTTTTGAGCAAGTATTTCCATTAAGGGCTCTCAAGCACTGCAAGAATTTGTTTGTGTGTATATACTGGATTTGCATGCCAATGTTTTGGTAGCAGGGGGCTACAGGGGTGGCTTCTGTGAGCCAATGCCAACTGGATCCAAGACAGACCCACCACTGGCCAAGGCTAAGCCCATCAGCAACAGCGGTAGCACCCCTAGGAGAACCTATGTAAGAAGGGGGAGTTGCTACTGTGTTGGAGCAACTGCAGCTGGAGAGAGGAGTGAGAATGTGTGAGAGGAACAGCCCTGCAGACACTAAGGTCAGTGCAGGAGGAGGTGGAAGTGCTCCAGGCACCGGAGCAGAGATTCCCCTGCAGCCAATGGTGCAGATCATGGTGTAGCAGGCTGTGCCCCTGCAGCCCATGGAGGACCCCACACTGAAGCAGAGGAACAGCATGAGGGGTCCTCCCCCTGAGGAGGAAGGAGCAGCAGAGACAGCATGCGATGAACTGACCAAACTCCCCATTCCCCGTCCCCTTGCACTGCTTTGGGTGAGGAGGTAGAGAATCTAGGAGCAAAGACAAGTCGAGGAAGAAGGGAGGGTTTGGCTTTGGTGGGCACCTGGCATCCACCCAGGGCCAACCCACCACAGCATTAGACCTGCAAACCAGAAAGACACTAATGTGACAGATTTGTCACTGGTAATGCATTACCTCCATGGCCACACACTAATGTTGTTTCTGGTACTACTTCTCTCGATATTGGTGATAAATTAACTCGATTGCTCTATTTTTCTAACCTTTAACCAGAAGCCAAATGCTTGTATTAAACACATTCAGGTGTGATTCAGAAAGCATTCCTGGAAACAAAAACAAACAGCCCTGTTAGCAGTGGAATTAATGAAGCTGTTTTCCTGCAGAGCTCTGTCCTTCTTCACCAACAAACCTCTACTGAAGTTCCAGCTTTTTCCTGTCAAAGATAGAGAGAATCCCAGCGACATTCCCAGCTGCTGGAGTGGTGATGGACAGGCTCTACCTGCCTTTCCCCCAGGCCCAGCTTGGGTCTCCCTCCTCTCTCCAACTCCTGAGACTTGTAGAAACATAATTATCTCAAAGACAACTACTCCTCTCTCTTTCGCTTGGAATTAGCCAAGGGCTTCAACAGTAATTAGGTAAGGGAGCGAAAGATGGAGAGACAGCACAAGCGGAGAAGTCTGATCAACCCAGGAAGACGGGCTATTAACAAGATGATTAACAGCCTCACTGATTTAATCGATCACTCACAGAAGGGAATTTCCTCAGGTGTACAGCTCTGCAGAGATGGGTGTCTGGGCATTGCTAAAGCCAGTACAAAAACGTAACAGAAATCTAAGTAAAGCGACTTCCATGTGAACAGGGCCTGATCTAATACATCACACAACACTATTCCCTTTCTAGCTTCACTCTTTCTAATCAGGGTTTTGTCTACATTGTGTCCAGCATGTTCTCACCCTGTGGAAAATCTGAGTTACAAATGAAACACCACAGACTTGTATTTTCCAGGTGGATTCTGCAACAGATTTCCAGCTTACTAGTAGACCCAACGTGAATTTTATCTCACATCCTAAAGGAGGCATCAAGGGTATAATCTTTCTTCAAGAAGCAAAGAAATTCATAGAGGTGGAAACTCAGTGTCATGAAGAATGGACTAATTTAAATTGCAAAGTATAGAAACCACCCTCATTTATGTTTTTTAATGTCCCAATGCAATTACAGTATATATTCACACAGGAGTCAGAGATAATGTATTTGACACAGCTTCCCCCCTGTTTTGTAGAAGACTGCTTTTTATACTAAGGCTAGCTCTATAAATTGTTAAATATTAATAGATTTAAACATTTATTGACTTTAATTAGTCTTTTATCATAATAAGATAATGCATTTTTTCAGTTGGGTTTAAAGCGATGGACCACATTTTGAGAAAAGACTTGCATTTCCCAGTAAAATCAAAATATTTGTGCATGTCAAAACCAAAGTATTTCCACATGTCATTCAAGGGGCAAAGCTGCAAAATACTCTGGAAGCAATGGAGGTGCTCAGTGTGGAAAACCTGGAAGTTAAAAGTGTATCTGTATTTTACCAAAAGAAATGATAAAGCCTTTTACCTTAGATATTCAAAAAGGCCCAGGAGCTTCTAGCTGACAACAGGCAGTAGAGCACAAAGAGGTTTTAAAGTGGCATCAAAAGCCACACAGTGCAGCTTGCACATACTGGTACAGATCTATGTAAAACTTCCCAGTTCTTCCGAAGTGAATTCAGCAGAGGCCTGATCTCACGTGTCTTGGATGAGATGGATGAACTTCTCTTGACTTCAACAGACTTTGAAGCACATCCTGTCCCACTGGGTCATTTGGGGTTCATTTAAACTCCTAAACACTCCAGGTTAGATTAAATTCCTAAATATTCACAGCCTTTCACTTCCAAGATAGAATGGGAAGAAGAGCAAATATATCACATCTCCTTACAAGAGCCCTTGTAGTAATAAGTGGAATGATAGCATTGTTCAGTTGTGCTGGCTTTCAATACACATCTCTTTCTGCTGGTGCCCTTAAATCCCCTTGTGCTTTCCCAAACGTATAGTTATTTCCTTACAAAGCTGTCAGGTCATAAGCAAATACAGAGAATTGTTCCTTCAATTAAACTGGTGCTGGAAATAGGGACTGAAGTAAACAGGAAGGGGGAGCTGTGCCAGAAATTAATCTATTTCTTAATTTCTCTAGTAAGATACAACTATCAGCCCAGCCAACACTTACATTATTCTAATTAAGAAGACATTAGGAGAGCAAGAGCTCTGGTTCACAGCTCCAGCTCTCCTCCTACCACTGCCTTCCATTTGCTGCCTTCACTGGCACAGCCAGCACCTAGCTTAGAGTCTACAGGACAAGTTGTGGGAGTCCTTTCCTGCTTGCAGGTTGGCTAACCACCCTCCCCTTTCCATAGAATACAGGTCAGCTAGGTTGGAAAAGACCTTTAAGATCATCAAGTCCAACCTTTACACCGGGACTGACAAGTCATTTGCACCCAAATGGATTTTGGTGGATCTGCCAGCTCTTTGCCTATGAGACAAAGATCTGAGAAGGGTTGCAAAGTTCAAAACACACTCTTCATGTCTGTTTGGTTATCATTAGCAAAAAGAAAGGCAATGAGGGTACATAAAGTGTAAGACAAATGGGTTGCAAACTGCTTTATTTTGGATACATGGGAATGCTTAGGCTGGGAAAAAGCTTTCACAGCAGAGTTTCCGCCTGTGTGTCCTGTTTTATAAAAACAGAATTCTTGTAACTGATTATCTGTTACTTATTTTTGCTCAAGAACTACACTGAAAAAGCATGTTTGAAAGGTTTCTGTATGTTGAGTCCTAAACAAACCACAGGTAGCAACTCTACACGAACAATGTTTGGTCTTTTCTCCATAAATAACTTGTGTGATTAAAAGGATGAACTCCACACATGATCAACTAAAACCAGGTATTTTTGTACTAAAACATTGCTGGGTGTCTTCATGTAAACACACAGCATACTATAAAAGCACATATGCTATAATGACACACAGAAAGCTGGGCTTGTTCAGCCTGGAGAAGAGGAGGCTCAGGGGAGACCATAGAGCAGCTCCCAGTGCCTAAAGGGCTACAAGAAACCTGGAGAGAGGCTACGGAAAAAGGCCTGTAGGGACAGGACAAGGGGAATGGCTTTAACCTGACAGAGGGGAGACTGAGGTGAGCTCTTAGGCAGAAGCTCTTCCCTGTGAGGGTGCAGAGGCGCTGGCACAGGGTGCCCAGAGCAGATGTGGCTGCCCCATCCCTGGCAGTGTTCAAGGCCAGGTTGGACCCAGGGGCTTGGAGCAACCTGCTCTAGTGGAAGGTGTCCCTGCCCGTGGCAGGGGTTGGAACTGGATGAGCTTTAAGATCCCTTCCAACACAAAACATTCTGTGGTTCTACAGTGGCACAGACGACCAAATACAAACACAAAGCTCACACAGAAGCTGATTTTCATAAGTGATGGATCGATCTTCTTTCCTAACAAAGGACTAAATCCAAACCAAAAGGCTAAGATGCTGGTCTTCGCCTCATCTATGGAAGACCTTTTTAAAGTCAGAAATCACTTGCAGAAACCACCATCTACTATTGCACTAATTCCTTTCTAACTGAAACTTTCTTTTAATTGTACCATAACATTTTTTTTCAGCTATGTTTGTACCTTTCCATTCCATATTTGTAGTCTGCATTGAGCTTTGGTCACTTGCATAAGGCTAACTTTTCTATACTGGCTGGACAGTTAAGGGAGAGAAAAGGGTGCCCTAAAATACCAGCAAGATAATGACTTTGCTCTGTTGAGCAAAGGGTACATATAGGGAAACTAATATAAGAAACTAAATTAGGTACTTAAACACAAGGCTGTGAAGAGTGCTCAGACCCCCTCTAGGATTTGGAAGGGTCCTGCATTCCCTGCACCAGTCCAGTCTTCACACTGCTAATACTTATCTCAAATGCCTACATACAACTCAAAGGGCTTATCTGCAAGGTCAAGTAAATGCCCTTGCAGATACATGCTGTTCATTGCTATAGACTAAATAGTGCATCTGGTTTGCTTGTCAAACTTATCAAACCTCCTTGCAAGAACGAGGTAGGTGATATATCTAACAGACAGCACTTTGTGACAAGTACTTTTGATGTGCATCACTTTCGTACATCTGATTACAGCTGCCCACGTAGACTGAGAAGCAGACTTATCTTAACCAGAAGACTCCCCTATAAGGAGACAAGTCATTACAGCCTGTTGAACATGCTGCAGCACGTAGTTCATTTACTTTCCTCCTGCTGTCACGTCAGCAACCTATCTCTGGCAGGGCTCTTGGGGGGGTGTATTAATCCAACTTCCAGGATCTCCTGTGTGTTGCATGCAAGGGCCCAAATTCGTTAAGACACTCAGGTAGTGGTGAGGAATGCACTTGTTTAAAAATCTGGAACATTCATCATCACCGGTGAACTTGGAAATGACGCAAAATGGAGCCTTCTGGAGGCCAAGTAAAATATGGGTTTGCTCATAAGTTAAACAGACATTTTGCACTCTGCTTTACTAAAACAAACCCTATTCTCGATCCTTTTCATATCCCTTCTACTTTTAAACAGGCCCTTTGAGTCTTTTCACTTGGTAAAAAAAACCATGCAACCCTACCATGACCTCTATGATCTTTTTGGGAGGATATTTCCTTTAGTTTTGGAACTAACTGAAAACCACTGAAATACTTTTCACCTCTGAAGATGTACTTACCTGATGCAACAGCTGCAAAATTCAGACTATTGTCATGTGAAATGTCGGGATGTGAAGAGTTTTCATAAGCTAGTCTTCCTGTGACTCTTCACCACATTATGTGAGACTGTATGCACTGTATATAGCACATACATCCAGGAAGGTGTCACATCATGTTTAATGCAGAATCCCACTGAGTTTGCAGCTACAGAGAGGTGAAAGGAGGAGTGCTGCTGGACATGGTCACACAACCTCTCAGTTGTCATCATCCAGAGCCTGCAGGTATTTCCCCAGCAATTACAGTACTGCTTAACTTGCACAGAGGCTCCAAATACCTCCCAGTAAAAGTGTCAGTGCCTGAGGCTCTTACTGGCTACTACAAAGAGCAAAACTCAACACAGAAAGGATACGTCCTCATGAAACTGGAAGAACATAATGACCTATTACATATATGGCTGTTCACTGAATTCTTCCTCGTTGCAGAAATGAAGTTATTTGGATGATTAATGACAAAGAAAAAGGCAGAAGCAAACACACAGACAAAAGCCCCAACCATAACATTTCAGTGACAGAAATAACACTTGATAAGCTTGAATGCACATTCTGGCTCTCTTTGATAACGCAGTGCAATACAGAAGACTAAGCTGTGCAGGAAGATGCATACAGCAGCAGTGTGTTATGCATGCAAGTGATCTCAAAGGTTCCCCTGGTAAGTGGTTAGTGCCAGTCACACATTCCTGCATCTCACACATTAGTGTCTACCGTGATGGCTGATCTGTGTGTCGTGATGACTCTGAATTAATTCACGGTTAGAAGCTGCAGGTTTCAGAAAACGCCTTGTGAAGGTGAGTGGTTGATGTGCTTTGCCTAGGCATGGATGCGTGCAACTGCAATGTCACAGTTGCCGGCTGCTCCCAGGACCTCCTTGCTATGATCTTGTAATTACCATGTCTTGATTCAATAAGAATTCTTGGGCAGGCCACACAAAACAAAACCAACACTGACATCAGATGGATGCTTAGCAGGTTACAAAAGAAAGAGAACAAAACGCAAACAACAAAAGATCACTTCAAATGAAGCTTGACTGGAGGCGTTGTTGAAAAGGTGTTCAAATTACCTGAACCACTTTGTTTGATCTTAAACATGGACCGGGGGCAGCTGCAACGAGCTCCGAGCTTTGGCACATTCCATTATATGAATGGTAGTGAATTTATAATGGAATGGTATGGATGGGGTTTATAATCAGAAAAACACACTGACCTTAACACTACACAGGTGGAGCAGCATAATGACCCGCCAATTGTAAGCGCATCAATTCCTGGGGAAAAGTTCAATGAGGTTAACTCAGCATGTGTTCCAGAACCAACATCAGCCACATTTTAAAACACCGTTTTTGCCACCAAAACCTCTCTGGTTTTGCCAACATTTTATTAGTTGATTTGTTTCACTGTTTGGTACCAAGTATGTATCTTACCCGTTTTAACAGCACACTATATGTTCCAGTAGGGCTAGACATTGTCACACACTTCAGTGCTGAAATACATGTGTTTAAATAAATCAGAATGGTGTTAACTACAACAAACATTTCAGACTGTGTAAGATTAAGCATCATATTCATTAAACTTAGGGAGAAACTGAAAGGAAACAAAAGACAAGCAATGGACCTTCAGCTTCACTGCAAAATCCTCATACTGAGTGAGCTTAGATGGGTGGCAGCCCACCAATATTTCCACTGCCCATCAGTTTATTGATAACCTGGGATACTGGTAGGGTCCAGCCACAAAAAGCAAATTGCAGTGTATCATACTGGAGCTGACTGAGTATCCAACACAGGTGGAATGGCCCAAGAGCAGACCACAAAACACAGTGAACAATAATATTGTACTTCTCCATCAACCTCAACCCTATTTAAGAGAAAACACGTTACAAAAATATACAGAGAGAAGCAATGAAACAAAGGAAAACTTGAACCTGAGTCAGGGAGAGCTAACCAGCAAGGACAGAAGACTCCCCAAACATGCAATAATAAAGCTTTAACAAAAAAGAGACAGACAACCACAATTTAGCCACAACATTTATGATGTCTGTATTTCAGCTCATTCTGCCTCCTTCTCTTTTGTGACCAGGGCACGCTGAAACTTTACAGCTTCTCCACAGCACTAGCAGGGAAAGCACCTCAGCAACCAGACCATCCAATACCAGCATCTCCTCACATCACACACCTCTGGAGACTGTCATCCCTCCCTAACCTTCATCCCCAGCAGCACTTTCTGCTGTGCCCTCAGTGGCAGCTGAGAAGGCAAGAAAAAACACTACTAAAATTGTCAATTCAACAAAAGCAGAGAAATGAAGAAGAGAACCAAAACCAACGGCCAAAGGAGGGGATTATAGGAACATGTTCTCTTGTTCAGAAATGTTTAGCTAAGAAAAGATGTATAAACCAAAACAAGGTCATTTGCTCACACTCCCCTGAGATTAAAAGGCTTTCAAAGCACACAACAGCCATGAAATTAAACACAACAAAAGTACACATCTCCCTCTGTGTTCCAAAAGGCGGTAAGTCTCATGGACATTATCCATTTTAGTCCCAAATTTACAGAGTGCCTGCAGTCTGGTTGCCCTTTGCCTTTATCGAGAAAGCGCATTTACACAGGAATAAAGCAAGGTGATCCCAAAGCTGGGCAAGGAACCACATCACCTTAAAAGGCAACCTCAGAGAAGTTCAATCACATGCACACTTTTTTCACCTGTCGCAACCACAATCGCCATGAATTTCCTACAGCCACACAGAAGCTGGTTTGAGACTTAGTAGCTTCGCCCATAGCAGAAAGTAATGTACTACAGTGTTTTCCTTAACATCCCTCCTGTTAGTAATTTGGGATAAAAGCACAAGGTCTCTTCCCAATCTAACGCCGCTTTCATAGAAAGTTTCATTCTTCAAGGCCAGGTTGGATGGGACTTGGAGCAAGCTGCTCTAGTGGAAGGTGTCCCTGCCCATAGCAGGGGTTGGAACTGGATGGGCTTTAAGGTCCCTTCCAATTCAGACCAGTCTGGGATTCTTCACAGGCAATGTAAAAACCCACGCAAAACTCTGGAGCAAGGAATTGCTCCCGGAAACACACCCCCAAGCCACCTGCTGTGCTGAGTGAGGCTGCATCCACAGCACACTAAGGTGTTGCAGTAAACTCCATTTCCTCCCCTCTTCCTTCCTCAAAGCATCTCAGCATTACAGACCTCAAGTCACTTTGTGAATGGAAAGGAAAAATAAACTGATACACCAACCTACCCACACTGCCAGGCTCACACACCATGCAAAACCTATTCTGAGTCATTGAAAGCACTTTCTGCATGGAGAGTTTCTGCAACAGACCTTATAACAGTCCTCCAGTACCTAACAAGGACCTACAGGAAATCTCAAGAGGGACATTTTACAAGGGCCTGTAGGGACAGGACAAGGGGGAATGGCTTTAACCTGACAGAGGGGAGATTGAGATGAGCTCTTAGGCATAAGCTCTTCCCTGTGAGGGTGCTGAGGCGCTGGCACAGGGTGCCCAGAGAAGCTGTGGCTGCCCCATCCCTGGCAGTGTTCAAGGCCAGGTTGGATGGGGCTTGGAGCAACCTGCTCTAGTGGAAGGTGTCCCTGCCCATGGCAGGGGTTGGAACTGGGTGAGCTTTAAGGTCCCCTCCAACCCAAACCATTCCATGGGTGTTCCATTCTATGAGATAGGATGTGCTGTGATGTCTCCACACATTTAATCCGGATAGAACCGCATTGCTCAGGGTTTACAGCAACCCTGACAGTAGCCCCAGCTGCCATCACCCTGTCTAGCCATGAAGGCCCCACAGGCAGCAGAGCTCCAAGTGCCATGCTGCGGTCGGGGCTCTGGCCATGGATGGTGAATTTACAGCCCTGCTGCAGGACAAGTGGCACGTGTGCCTGCGTGCGTCCAAACTTCAATAGCAATAGATAGGAAAAGCGCTATCCTACGTGAATAGATTTACTCAGGGGTACATTTATGTTAAATGACGTGCTTCAGAAATGCAATTACGTTTGAAGCGCACTTCAGGTAAATTGGAGAGCCTGTGATCAGACAGACTATCACTGCCCCCAGAAACACCTTCCTGGATTTCTTTGTAGTCTGTCTCTGGTCACCTGTGAACTCCTGTCTTTACATTTAGATTGCACATTTCTTGGCACTTTTATTCCATTTTCACATGGCACTCGTATAGCATTTGCCTTCTCCTCCTCAGCCCATGATGGGGTCTGCCAGTATTGCAACAGAAGTCTCAAAAGCACTTATTTCAATACATGCACACAGAAACTCAGCATCTCAAAGGCCAGGAAAACCAACAGCATTATATTTCAAACCTGCATGATAAAGAGGTGGGAGGAACAGACTAACGAATACAGCAGCTGAGCTGCTTGTGTCAAGACTACCCACAGCCCAAGTACGCATCCATTTTCTGGCTAGGAACAACAGGTTTTCAACAAAGTGCGCTCTGCATCCACAGAAGATGAGCAGTTTTGTCTGAGCTCTCTGGACAAGATTAGCATGATCCAGGAGAAGCGTGAAAAGCAGGGAGTAGAGTTCACTGGGTCGCGTGGACTCCTTTCTCCTTCTGAAACCAGTGGCAAGTTCAATTTGATTCAACTGCTGTTTACTACCTCCTTGATTCCTGTGTGTATCTTGCTCACCTCTTCTCACACCTTCTCTTCCATCACCCATCATTTAACATCAAGGTTTCTTGTTTGTTATCCAGCTCTGACAAGCCCAGCTGTGCCTCAACCCCTCTCCCTTCAGGCTTCTTATCTCTCTCCCTCATTTCTCCTATTATTCCCTTTCCCACCCATTCTCCTCCTCCACTTTTCACTTCCTTCTGGTTTGTCCCTCTCCCTACAGAAGACGTTGCTGGTCTCTGCAGCTGACACTTGACCCCCCCATCCTACCTCTTAAGTAGTGTCTGAGTCTTTCTGGGTTTTATGCTTATCATTTCCCATCCCTGGCAGTGGTTGGATGGGGCTTGGAGCAAGCTGCCCTAGCGGAAGGTGTCCCTGCCCGTGGCAGTGGGTTGGAACTGGATGAGCTTTAAGGTCCCTTCCAACCCTAAGTGTTCTTCGAGTCTGTGAAGGATATTAACATAAAGATGATGTATGCTATGCCCTGCCTGAAGCGATCCCAAGACTCATTTCCTGCTGGTACCTGCCATATTGCTTCAAATTCCTACTCAGAAACACTTTTAGCAATGAATGTTCTGCAAATAAAAAAATGAAGCCCTGATCATGCTAAAGCTAGCATGCAAACAGCTAAAGTCAATGCCTGTTTTACATGTCCACATATATGTGCACATATCTCCTTGGACATGGTGACGTTTCGACTGTATCCTTGCCTCCCGCTGCTGCCCACACTTTCTATATTGCTTGCTCTTAGCCTGTGAACTGTTCAGTACTGAACTTAGTGCACTTTACACAGCAGTTAGCTCAAGATCTCCAGTCATAATGTGCAGTAGTGGTCAGTAACAGCTCAGTCTTTGCAAGTCAACACATCTAAGGCTGAAAAAGTATTCAATTCAGTGGTCAACAGTTTGTTTCTGGCAGCAGACAGCAGACAACTGCCCAGGTATTGAGCCACCACTCAGACTGAGATGGAGCACCACAGAACATGCTTTTCTGTCAACAAGTTATTCTGTTAACAACAGCAGAAGAGCCGATTTGGTTTTCCTGCAGATACACTTTTCTGCTCCTCTGTCACTCCCCTCTTTGTTCTCCCCTGCCTGTATCAGCCCCAATATGCTGCTAATAGCAGCTGCCTGTGGCACGGTTTAAGCGCTGTCTTTGTACTGCAGGGGCTGGGACTACACTGAACACACCAAAACAGCCTTTTTTTTCACCTCCACAGCCCGGTATTTGGAAAGTTTCTTTAGTTTTTCTAAAGATCAGAGAACAAAAGGTAAGTCTGGGTATTTATGCTAGAAGTGTTTGTTCCCCCTCTCGCAACACAAAGGAAAACACATAAAAGAAGCTCCCGTGTTTTTCAGTGATGCTAATTCCACCTGCAGAATAGCAGGAGCCACTACTTTCACACACCTTCCTACAGCAAAAGGATAAAATCTCTTTAGATAAACATTCAGTTTTGTGACTGCGAGAGAAACACTAACAAATTCTCAGGTGTAAATTAGCTAAATACCTCACAATCCCGTACACACATTAGACACTTTCTTTTCCCTTCATTAGACAAAAAGAACATAATGGAATTAGAAAAATAATTAATGTTAATTGAGGATTTTAATTGCCCAGGGACAAACCTCAGTTGCCTTGAAATCTGGCTCCAAATCAGTTACATCTGCTGTGGAAAGCACTCCAGCTTTCTCAAGTAAAGGCACAAAATCAGTACGTATTAATGTAAAATGGAACCTCTGATTGTTTTACACCAAAGGCAAATTAAATGAGCAACATCCTTAGGCCATTTGCAGGTGAGATCTTCCATTTGCTAATCTGTGAGTCTACCACACTGATCTCAACTTGCAGCCCAGCTTGGAAGGCATCAGACAGTAACATTAACCACAAAGAGCTGACATTATTATAAATTACATCATTTGGGGGTGGGAATAGATGACCTTTAAGAATCCCTTTCAACCCAAAGCATTCTGTGATGAAATGCTAATACACTGAGATGAAGTTTAGAACCTAGGTCCTGAATGAAGACCCTCCATAAAGCAGAGAGACAGATGAGTAGAGAACAAACTCCATGATTTCTGCCCCCAACCAGGCGACATCTCAAGCACATGTCCACTAAGGCCTTGAGATGAGCAGGGACTGAAGAGAAAATGAAACAGTATTCACAGTAAGTTGTGGTCTCAGGACAGACCCACCTGTTTGGCTTATTTTCTATAGGCATTGCAGAAAGGAGGACTGACACAGTATTTCCTTTGCCGGACAAGCAGGATGGACAGCAAGGAAGAGCCTGTGAAGATTAACTGAAAGGGGGCTCAAGCATTCTGGGGATGCCAGCAATGAAGGCTGACCAGCAGAGGTGCTGAACTCTGGGTGTGAAAGGAAAGATGATAGGAAGGGTGTCCACAGGTCACAGATTCCTCAGAAGACGAGCAGCTGTTTGATATAGTCTTCAGAAATGAGAGCCAACAAAGCAAAAAGGGGGCAGAGAGACAGAAAATACAGTTGGAGGAACATGCTCTGTAGGTAGAGGATGCTTCCAGCAGTACTGTGGATAGATACAAAGTGAGGCACGTCCATTCCTACAAAGGATATTGCAATAAGTGAGGCCCCAGGGAACGAAACACTGGACAATGAGCTGGAGAGCTCCTGAAAGCTTCTCCTGCACAGCCCATCTCCACCAATCAATTTCCAGCATCATTTCCTACCCTCAATGGAGGGATCAAGTTCTGAAAGAGCACAAAATCCTTCTTGTTTTAACGAGCCTCTGGGAAACATCTCAGCAACCTCCCTTCCTCCCCTGGATTTTGTCAGGCTACTCACCGAACTCCTTGGCTGTGTACAGCTACTGACAGCATGCAACGAAAGCTAAAGCAAGTCAGTATTATTGCACTAACAGAAAAGGTCTGTTAGTGTTGTTTCTGCATCACTGCCATCAGTTATCCCCTTCTCATACGTGGTGACATGATGTACATATCTGTTTCTACCTAGTATTTCAGTCAGCAGCGACGTTTTCCAGTAGAGGTCCGTAGCTATTTTTGATTACTTATTCCACCTTTTTCTCATGAAGGAAATTTCATGCTGCTGACAGGCATCAGCAGTTCAACCTCCGGGCACAAAAGAAGTCCTGGGACAGTTGCAGGAACAGCAGCTGCCAAACTCCTGTTAGAGCTCTGCAACCAGGACTCAGTGCTTGCCCGAGTTGAAACCATTGTGCTTGACAAGATGAAACTGTGTACACTGCCACATCTTCAGACAGAGTAACTTGTCATTGCTCCACTAGCTCCAATACACCGGCTGAAGGGACTGGCTTCAAGTCTTCAGTCTCTCCCTGACAATGGTGATTTTCATAGTGATGTGGATACTTGGCAGTACACTGACTTAAGTGGAAAAACAGTTCATCAGCCACTCGTGAAATGAACTTAGATCTGAACTGTGGTCCTAAACGATCGCTGGAATACTAACATCTGCACACGAGTTAATGCTTACCAAATGAAGTTTACCAATGAATGAGCCATAAACATCAAGCACAAGGAAAACAGACCCATCTCCTAAAGAAACAGGCACAGCAAAGAAGAGTCAGCATTTGCACCCCTTATCCTGTCTCTATAACCCTGTATTCACAAATGCAATTTCAGGGTCTATCTAGAAGCATTCTTTTACGAGAACAGAAAGAGACAATAGAATAGAGAGGAAAGACTTGAACAAACAGCGCACATAACAGTCATGCAGTGAACTATGATGTATTTTGTATTTGAGCAGGATGTTAAAGCTATTAGACCTACAGCAGGAGAAGGTACAAGACAGAAAACTTTACTTAGCCCTGCCTAAATGCCATAACTCCCCTCTGACTGCAACAAACCATTAAGGCCTGCATCTGCAAAGCAGCGTGCTTCAAGTATGACAAATTGCTGCTCGACCTCTCTGGAGCTGGCAAAGTCCTCGACTTACCTGATGAATTGTGACACACAAACATCCAGATATTAGCAGCACCAGCAGCATCTTCCCCCAACTGCTCAGTGCAATGACCAGTATCTGCAAACCACAGCTTATATTTAGATGAGGGGAAGCAAGGAGCAAGCCCAACAATAACAAGCTTCTGCTATAAATGATAAATACCAGACCCTGTCACTCCTGTTTCTAAGCCACCACTGGAAATCTTAATGCTGCACTGCCATGACACCAACCCTCCTAATGCTACGCAGGCAGCAGAGAAGGCTCAGCATCCTTACTGTTACAACAGAGTTACCCTGCACCCCACTTTCATCCTCTTTTCACTACAGATGGAACCACATGCTATAAAACAACAAACTGGCACTATATATGCCACAGTGATGAATTTATTACCTTATTACATGCTGGGTTTGGATAGTTTCCTAAACATGGAGTTTATGGTAAATGTTATGTAGATGTTAGAGGTGGATTCACTATATAAAAGGATTTTGTAAGCTCTGGGCCAAGACTGTGATACACTAGACTTATATTTGCTTTCCCATAAACACACAGGCAAAGGTTAGCACAACAGTACCTAAGCGAGTCATGTTCAGAATTGCACCATTCACTTCTTCAAAGCAGTATTCACAGACCAAGTTGTTAATGGAAGATATAAAAAGGAAAAGATTGAAAATCTTTTTTTCCTCCTTCGAAGGAAAGAATTCCCAATCCAGAAGCATGATTTCTGTTAACTGGTTGGCTCCAGCTTGCTCTGCATTAAACCTCTCAAGGAGGACCTGCACCAAGCCTCAACAGGTATGTGCTTGGAAACCCAAAAAGTAGATAACCTGGGCCATGTCTGAAGTTACAAGCAGCAAAGTATCTACAGAAGCTGAAATTTTCTACACAGATAGAATGCAAAGCCACAGTGATTACTGGAGTTAGCAACCACTGATTATTTATCCAGTGGTCCACTTTCACAGCATTTCAAGCTGGCTATAAGGAAAAGAGATTTTTTATAGTCATTGAAAGTGATAAATAGGATAATCAGAGAGAAGAAAAATGACACAAAGCTTTATGAGAGGCCACTGAAGAAGGCAAGTACTATTTCTGAAGCAGACACACTCGAGGACACATTCACCACAGGAAGAAAAGAGCTTATCTTCATAGAAACCTGCCCACAGGGACAGCAGCCCAATGTCTTACCTAGACCAGTAACCTCCTACTACTTTCCACGCACTATCTTCTAAATAGAAAGAGCAAGATGAAGCATGTTTTTAAAAACAGGCCACTTAGATGATTCCCATCCAAAGAGGGCCAGAGCAGCAACATTCCGTCTTCTCTTGAGGTATCTCAGGTGATCTCCAATAGACAATCTGGATGAAAAAGTTACTTCCAATGGATTATGCCCTTTCATTTTTAATAAGGCCCTGGAAGTAACAGGGTGAAATTCCTTTACTGCTGAAGTAGATTATAATTTGCTATTAACTTTTAGAGTGAAACATTGGCCCCATTAATTACACCTTGCTTCCCCATTAATGTTACCCTATAAAAAGGGGCAGTAGATTAAATTAATTTTAAAGGAATATCAAAGCAAGGTCTTACTTTCAGAAGTGTGACAGTACTTGATGCTTTTTGTCTTAAGAGTCGAAATTAAATGACCAAAACTCTCTCGGAAAATAAAGTTATGAATAAGACAACATTTCTATCTCTGCCATCCATACTGTTATTTTCTACAGGACTGGATCCAAAGACATGGTTAGAAGTGTTTTCCAGTAGCAGAAAATGAATTTACACCACTGTCTAATGTAGGATAGCGTGAATTTAGTCACCAGGTTTGTTAAAACTAAGACTAGCTCCATCTCTAGAGACCACATCATTGACCACAACAGTGGGGCCAGACAGGATTCTGCAGATTGCTCCTGTGGAACTGTGACAGGAATCCACACTGGATGCTGTATTAGTCTCAGCCTGGCCTCATGACTTACAAGGACACAGTACTTAACCCTCTAAGAGTACAGCCACTAGATGTGGATTTGTTATGGGATGGATAACATCAGTAGGAACGGCAGACAGCACTATACTGGATTCTCTTATGATCCCAGCTCCTGTAGCAGCTGCTATGCAGAAAGGGAGCATGAAGGGATGGGGCAGGAGGTGAAAAACTCTGTCCAAATCCTTGTCCCTCAGACAGTCAGGGGCATCAAGGCGCAGACGATAGTAACTATGAAAGTGATGCAATATCCATGTTAAATCAGGAAGCGGTTTCTTTGCCCCCTCTCCCTCCAGCACTTCAAGCCTGGCCAGTCAGCTCAACACAAGGCATCAGGCACACTTGCTGAATGTCGTGCAGCACATCACGATCCCATCCCCTGGCGCCCGTAATGGCTGGCAGCTATTATTACTCTTAAAGTGCACGTTATCATCTCAGGGGGGCTGAACTGAAGTGGCTGTCTCCTGGAAATAGTCCATCTCCTCATTTACACAGCCACTGCTCAAGCAGCATAGCGTGGAGAAGCTTGAAAAAGAAGGGGTACTCAAGGCAGTCCTATCTATTGCCTCTTAACACTGCCTGGCGTGTTTCTTCACATTACACATGCACCAGTCCCTTAACTCCTATGCGCAGGTTTACCTGATGGCATGCGATTGTTGCAGCTACGTGGGTTAGCAGCTAGAACGGCCTCTGCAGAATGCAGTCTGCAGAGGTGGGTATTTTTTATGTATATTGCAACATTATAAATAGACTTGAGAGCTAAATCCTGGAAGTAACCCCTGGTATTAATTCTCATTTAGTTTGGGACAGATTCCAAACGGGTGACTGTGCAGGCAAACATTCGTCTGAGCATACAATTGGCTGGAACGAACACAAAATTATCCGTTATTATGTGCACTCCTTTAGACACCAAAGTAATTCCCTAGCAGAATTCCAGGGATCAGATTTCACTTGAAGACTGCTGTTAAAAAAACTAAACCACTAAAAATCACAACAGTATATTCTTTAGCCACATAAAAAGGAAGCAACTGAGAAACTCAATGTTGTTTTAAATCTAAAGAAACCTTCAGCATAAACCTATCATTTTTCAGCTGACTGCTGTTTTTTCCCCTCCTCCAAATCCCCCAGTTAATTTCCCCCCTACAATTTAATGTCTACTAATGTCTGTTTAGATGGTGGCATATAAGCATAGTCATCCATTAAGAAATACTCAGCAGGATGTGAATACTGGGAAGTAGCATGTTTTCCATCAGGTGCATCCGAGTTTCAAGCTTATATGCACAAAAAAATCCAGAACTCCTCTCGGGAACCAAAACTTAGCTTCTCAAAGTGAAATACCAAACAAGTGACCTGTGAATCATAACCTAAGAAACCTCCAACTTGTATCAGGAAATCAAGAGCAGGAGCTTCGGCAGATTCTACTGATGAACAAGCAAAACAGAATTACTTCTCTCCAGGTAATTCTTATGATGAGGTTGTTTATGTCCTTTACAAAAGAAACTAATAGACACTGATTAACCATATGCCAGATCAGCTGCCTGGAATATTGCATTTTGTAACAAGATCATGTGGGAATCACGCAAAATCATCATCAAGCAGGATGGAATACCTCAAAACGACCTGTGGCAAACACAGCCAGACTGCTTTTTCCACACACTCTTGCCCCACTGATTTTCCCTTTCTGTCACCTTTATTTAAAAGGGAAAGAGGGTATTTGTGAAGTTACAGGAGATTTTTAAGAGAACCCTGGTGTGAGGGTCGTTTGTTTAATAACTCACTTCTAGCACTCCATGCATTTGCACCCGTAAAAGGTGCTTAGAAAGTTAATAATTTTCTAAGTCACATAATCCAGATGTTACTTTGTAAAGGAGAATCCAAAGACTGGTGTTCATTCAAGTCAATTAATTCGTTCTTGGCTATAACTCAGGTAGAAAGAGGCTTTGTACGTGACAACAGACATGTATGTGAAATGCTTTTGGAAATAACCTCTCGGGAAATAGGCTTCCCAGAGGTACTGATTCTACACACAAGCAGCAAAATATCACCTGCAGATCCCCTCTCTCTTCCACTCAGCTCAGAAGACACTTGAACACGTGCCACCACCCTTGATACTCAATTAGCAGAGGTGGAAATTACCTTACCAAAATCAACAATGTAGCGATTTCAATTTAGCAAATTGAGGCATATTCTTAACTATGTGAATAAAACTATCAAAGCTACTCAAAGCAATTATGTGTGTGTTTGTAATCAAGCTGGCACTGAAGAAGACAATCAATATTACTTGTTAATTGTGGAGATTTGGTGAACTCTGTGCTGGAAGATTCATTCTGCATTTCAGCCTTTTTAAGGAAACAAAATCCAGCAGTAATTCACTTTATAATCTGAACAAGTATTTGTATTACCATGTTGAGTGACCCTGGATTTCTTTCTTTACATATGGTTTATAAAACCCACGTGTGTACACACACATATGTATGTATACATAGATGTATCCTGATTTCTTAGCCTAACCTATATATGAAACCTCTTCTCTGGGTTTGTTTTTAATCAAAAAGCACTACAAACCATGAGAATAGCTTATTAAAATGAGATTGTATTTATGGTAACTGAAAAGACGAGGCACTGCTTATTAAATGAACTGAAAGGATGCATTTTCCATCACAGAACACATCTGAGCATTTCACCTTGCCTTGATTGATACGCTACCTCTGGCAGTTTTCTCCAGCCAACACGGTGTTCTTCAGTCTAGTGGAAATATGCTCCTTAGGTCTTATACAGAGGCAACAAAGAAAAGATGGCAGTTATGAACAAAACTATTGTAAATATTAAGCCAAAAAGCACTGTTACCTATTTTGGAGTGTTTGAGAGGTCTGGGGATAAACAGCAGAATTAGCAACTAAGATTTAATTGCAGCTTTTACAGTATCTGGTATTAAAAAAAACACAACCCTGGAGCTGTATGAACAAGTAAAAACCTTTCCTCCCTATCTTGTGAGTTCCTAGCTTTAATTTGACAGAGAAACCGGAAAGGTCAACCCTAAAGGCCTAAAAATCACAAGAGAAATTTAAAAGAGGTTTTTCTTCCCACAAACATCGTTTTTTCCATAAGACAATTTCTTGGCTCCTGGTTCTTGATTCATGCTTTTAAGCACTTGGGATGGGCAACAAAGAATTACAGCTAAAAGAGACCAAGATGCAAGTGAAGAGCTTGCAGAGGAAGAGATTTGTGCTCCGGCTCTTATGCTGCACAGCAGGATACAGAGCCACACACTGGCTCATGTGGAGCTGCCTCGGCTGCTGCTCTTCCAGCATAGACACACCTGGAAGCCAGTCAGATGAAGAAGGTGAGCACATCCAGAAGAAACTGAGTGGGCAGGCAGGAAGCCTTAAGATGCTTGCCATTCATAGAAATTCCCTTTCCCTTGCAAACAGCAGAAAGGACAACAAAGCATTTCTCATCTAACCATCAAACATAACTACACCTAAACTCACAAAATTAACAAAGAAAACCAGATTAAGCCGTACAAGATTAACAAAACCTGTGAGAAGCCCAGCTAAGAACACTTTCTTCAGGAGAAACATGCTGATACTCACGCTGGAAGAAGACACAGCCAAGGAGATGTTCTCGAGGGATACAGGTTTAGGTGACGGTTACTTTTAATATACTTGGACCTAAGGTAATTCTCCTCCTTTTAACTCTTGGAGATTGACAACCCTGTTGTAGAAGACTGCATCCCGCTGAGACTTGTTGTCGTGGTTTAAACCGATCCACACAGCTCGTCCACTCACACACACACACACCCCCCCCCCCAAATTGTCAAATGCACTCAGCCTGGGAATAAATATTAGTTTGGGTCCTGCAAACACCCATACAAGTGAATAACTTGCAGCATGCCTGAGTGCAAAGCCATTTACTTGCCAAAATGTTTGCAGGAGGAGGCAACGGGTATGAAACATATGTGAAGAAACAATTATAACAGCTTATCACTCAAGCAAACCTTAGTGGGATTTCATGTACGGCAAAGAAAAGACACTATTACCTGAAGTGCCTTCTCCCTTCCAACTAAAAAGGCTCCTTCAGAAAAGAAAAAGCGGTTTTACTGTCTCAGAAAAGGTTTCCAAAACATCCTCATAATGGAAAGTTTTAATAAAAAAATCAGAGGTCACACATCCAGCTCCTATAATTCTTCTGCAGTAAACATGTCACAAAAGCAGCATAAATCCACTGAAATTTACTGCTCATCTTATCCACTGCCACACCAATTTTACATCTACCTGTACCTTTGGAATCAAAGCAACTACATCAGGTTAACAGTGACGCAATGAAGGAAGGAATCAGACCCTTCACATTTATACCCGTTCTACTCTAGCAAAAAGTAAAACAAGAACTTTGTTTTCCAAAGGCTAAACCCCCATGGTTTTCTCCTAATAACAGTTTTAATTACTCATTAATTTATTATGAATAGCTATAAGCAGTGAATTGCTGAGAGATTCACTTGGCACACAGAGATCAAAAAGAGTCCTTTTGGCAAAAACTATCCGAACTTCCTCATTATGCAACTCCTGCATTTCCCCCCCAGTAGTCGTATTTTAAGAAATATGTGTCCATATATGAATGAGGTTTCCAAATGAAAAGTGTCTGGAGAAAACTGGAAAAGCTTCCCATTGGATTTAATCAGACTGTGAAGATCCTGTGCTCCTTAATTCAAAAGCAGGATACCGTAGTACCACATTCCATAGATAAGGTTGGGAGCCCTTCGTACAAGCAGTTACAAAAACACAGGCGAAACAAAAATAACTGCTCAGAAATGCTTAATTAAAAAGGATCCAAAATGGAAATAGGACTTCTCCTTGCTCTGTAAATGGTGAGGTACAGCATCCCTTCGCACACGTTAATCTGGCATTTTGCAAGCACTCAGACTGCTTGCCACTTCAGCATCAATCTGCTCCTTCAAGACCATTATTCATATCTTTTGAAGTATTTCTACCCTCTGAATTATGAGAGCTCTGCCCTCCGAAGATAGTAACAGAAAGCCTGTCAAAACCCAACATATATTCAAAAGATAATGTGATAAAGCGTGGCAAAACCACAAATCTCCTTGAAGTAAAAAAAATCATCTGGTCACAGAAGTCATGGGTATTTTTGTTATCTCTAAGTATTTTTATATTTGGAATCAAAGAAACCACAAAGTGTTTTCCAGACATTTACTCATCTTCTTTTGAAAAGGTCATTTACTCATAAGCACTATAAGCTGATAATGATGAAAAATGGTGTCGTCTCCCCATGCTTACTCCAGAATCTCTTCTGATCACTTAGTAGTCAACCACTACTGATGTACAGCTTTAATTATGCCGTCACACGGTTAACACTTCAAATCTCACCCCCGCTTGCTCCTGCTGTGCCAATAAACAGCGTGGATTCTAGCTCCCAGTATTCCCCATGAGAATCAACTCTATTTCACAACTGGCTAACAGAAGCCATGACAGATCCTTTTCTGTTACAAGCTATTACGATTTACAGCTCACTTAGACACTCTGAGAAATGCTTACTACTGGGAGACTCCAGCTCTGATATGGAAATCTCCTAATTTTGTCTTGGCAGAATCCACTTAGTCAACAGACTCTCCTTGGAACGCCACCCGAGTTCCCTGACAGCTACCAATCATTCACTTGGGACCGGGGAAGTAGCCTATTTCTTTAGATGAAATCTTAGTGGTTGCTTCTTCTTGAGATTAAATGGATCTTACAAAACACATTACAAGTCACAGCCCTTGGCTTTACCCTCCAAGTTACTACAATTCAGGTAGTAGTGGTTAACACCACACTGAGCCAGAGCACACATGCCCTGCAATGAACTGCCTTCTTTCTGTCTGCTTATGAAGAGTCATAGGGATACAGAGAATCCATCTAAATAACTTATCCCATCTACCAAGTTCTTAATGAATTGAGCATGAAGCACATGGAAAAGGCACACAACTCTCACAGAGACTCTTCAGGACTGAAGGCATCATTCGGATCATCAGCAACTGGCAGGCCAACATCTCTCCTGTTCTGCAGCAACACAAAGGCACTTAAATTTACATGAAGCCTCCCCTCTTTGTGTTCAGCATTGATCTTGGGCTGGTTTTATTTAATTTCATGTCAAATTTTCACATCTCTCTGTTCTGGGTGCCAGATCTCTTTTTCCTTCTTAAGCACACCTGGAGAATGCACTTGTGGTTGGCAGCTCCTTGTCAAAGTTCCTTGCCTCTTCAATTGCCTTTCACTAAACTGATCTCTACCTACAGTGGTCTAAGAGCCACTGTTTGCAAAGGGAAAGAAACCAACTGTCCCATGTAAACTGAAGCCAGGATTTCCACACATCTGTTTCCTGAGATAGAGGCTACAAAGTTCCTGAAAACTTCCTTCTTCCACAGAATAACGAACTGGATCCCTTTCTCCTTTACAAACACCACCACAGGCAAGTTAAAAATTAAGATACAAAGGTCAAAAAGAAGTAGGCCAAGGGTGTCTCCTGGTAACTACTCCGAGCTTAATAAAGTTATACAAGTTAATTTGGCCCAAGTTCACCATGTATTTAAAGCCGATTACAAGAATTAGACTACGATGAGTTTAGATGTCAGTGGTTACAAATACTGAGCTTGCCTTTTTCTTCAAATTACAACTTGCAGACACCACGAAATTACCTCCTCACATACATAAAATGCTTAAGATTAACTCCATTTCTATCCTCCTTTCCTTTAAAGCATAAGGCAGCAATTTGCCCGTCTCCATGGAAAGGAGGAGTAGCCTCAAAGTGAAAACACAAGTTGGTGATTATAAATTTCTTCAGATCCAAAGCTCTGCAAAGCAACTCCAAAGCAACAGAACCCCTAACTCAGAAAGATATGAATAACCAGAGGTGATCAAACCTTCTGACCTGCTTTTGTTACACCATCATCTTTGCTGCTACCACAACAGCATCGGAGGAAGACAGCTATTAGACGCTTTGCAAGCTGACCCTGACCCAGCAATGCAGGCTGCTTAAAGCTCAGACCCAGGAAACAGCCCTCAGCATCCCACAGTAACTGTGTGATGTGAGTGCTGATCAAGAGACCCTCTCTGGTAAAGTTACTAATGTGGCATCCTTACAGAATCGCTGAAGCCCGGAGCGGCAGCATGTAGCATCAAGCACCTTTAGATTTGCTCCTGCCCAGGCATGCAGCCAGGATGCAGCTTTATGGGTCATCCAGAGGCAAGGGGGCTACATTTCATCAGGGCTGATTTACAGCCCTCAAAACCAAACCAAACAAACCAACATGTTAGGGCCTAGAGAGACAGCGGATGCCCTACGACACTGCCCAGTTGCAGTATCTGCTGCAGACTGCTCTCCTGGTCTAGATAGTAGGAGTAAGAGAATTATTTAATTGGTAAATGAACCCTAAAGGACAGATCTGAAAGATGACAGCCTAAGATGAGGTAAAAGGTAATTCAGTCACTGAACTAGAGAGAACTTCCCTGGTTATACCAGTCCAGACACTGGACTTGCCTTCCACAACCCTAAACCATTTTGGTGCAAACCTCACCAAATCAGTCACTCCGAACATCACAGACAAGTCATTATTTTGAAGAACTGTCACAACAGGGTGGCAAAAAAAGTAATACAAGACCTCTAACATGAGCCTTTGTTAAGTGCCTCCTACAAACTGTGGAGGTGGCAGAAACAGCAATAGGGAAAGAAAAACCCAGGTTTTAAGTTTGGATTTGAAACTAAGTCACACCGAGATCTAGGCTATTATTTTGTAAGTGATATGAGAGTATGGAGCTCGCTCTTCCCACCTGTAGCTATCCCTAGCATTTATCTTTCTCCCAGTATGCACACAGACTGTCACCATCCAAGCTATGCCTGAGCATAGCTTGGATGCTCTGAGCTTCTGAGCTCCAAGAACCATAACTCCTCTTGGACCTCTGACATGCCTCAGTGACGGAGCAGAAGCCCCTGTGCCATCTCCCTCCATGCCAGTGTGGATCCCATGCTCTGCACCTCATGTTCAGCCAGAGCAGCTGGCTGCTGAGAAGAGATGACTAGAACCTAAGCCTCACACTGCCCCAGCATTTGTCCAGACCCATTCTGAACTGTAAGAAGCCTCCGAAGAACAGATGGAACATGCTCTGCCCCGTATTGTTATCATACCCTTCCTTGCTTTCTTCATCAAAGTTATTTTGAAAGCAGCTTTAAAAGATCTGAGGAACAAGCACTCTAATAGCAGTCACAACTCTAATAGCAGTCACAACTCCCCTCACCAACTTAGACTGGCTCCTTCGGACCTCCACTCAGAAGGGGTAGATCAGATATGACAGAAAACTGCTGATCTGTGGCTCATTACCTACGTAGAACAGAGTGGCAAAGTTTACTGGCTCTGCCTCACTTCTAAAATTCAAACACCTTCACATACTGAGAAGAAAGTAGATATATGTCAAGCCCTTAATTCCCATCCCAACACTGAAAGACCTGGTTAAGATCACAGAATGTTTTCAGCTGGAAGGATCTTTAAATCATTACTTTTCAACTCTGCAGTGTCACTGGTGTTCATCTGCCTTTTTCCCCATTTAGGCCATTTCAGTGGATAGCTTCTCCAGACGAAAATTACATTATCTCCATAGCATTCTCTCAGCCTCAAACCTGTTCGAGGTGGCGGCACAATAGCTTGCATAATTTACCATATCTAGTTGTTTCTCAACAGGTTTTATTAATGTCAGTTCCCTTCTGCAGGAGTTGAAGCCTCCATGCTTAAGGCAGCAGACAGTCAGTTTATTATTTGAGCTTAGATATGGTTAACTGCTCCATCCCTGGCAGTGTTCAAGGCCAGGATGGACAGGGCTTGAAGCAACCTGCTCTAGTGGAAGGTGTCCCTGCCTGTGGCAGGGGGATGGAACTGGATGATCTTTAAGGTCCCTTCCAGCCCAAACCATTCTATGATTCTCTGAACACAACTGCAGATAGTTTGCTTCAGTTAACCAGATCTAACCTTCTTAGCTTGCAGGCTTAGCAAGGATAACTAGTCTTTGCTGAACTTAGCTCTAAGGCCCTGGTTCTGCACAGCACCTGAGGTTTACCTTCAGACATACCAGAGGGCAATTTAAGTTAACTACTCATGCACCTCTTATTGCTGGTATGACTGTAGCACAAGACTGATCTTATGAGCCACCCATCACGGCCTTCACATGACAGAATTAAAACTCGTAACACCCAAAAAAGCCAAGAGGCAGCTGTGAGACTGGCTCAGCTCTGGAATAGGGTGGAGATGGGAGCAAGGAGTGATTTTGCAGCAGTCCCAGCACTTCATTATAGAAGCTGGGTACACTCAGCAGGCTGAGCCAGCCCAGCCTCATGTGTTCCTGTTGCATGCGTCTCACTGGTCACCCTAGTACAACTCCATCCTTAAATCAGGACATGTGTCCCAAGACAGGGTGCAGACGCAGAGCAAAAGACCAATTCCAGTCCCAACAAACCTGTGACAAACACAAAGGGACAGTAAAGCACTGCCTGACAGTGAGACAAACCATAGCAGCTACAGACTAACCACTGCTTTTGGGGTATGCCACATAGAATCATAGAATGGTTTGGGTTGGAAAGGACCTTAAGATCATCTAGTTTCACCCCCCTGCCACAGGCATGGACGCCTCTACTTTGAGGTGAATCTCCAGGGCTTTTGTTTCAGCAAGGGAGATTCTCCCCAGCATGAGGACAGAATATGAAAAAGCATAAAGGATCTTGTATCTGAGATATCTGAGGGCATGCAGCACTTTTTGGATGCTCAAAGGAAGCAATGACATAAAGCTTCTCCCAGTTAAACTTCAATCTCCTCCTTCCACTTAAGGGAGAAAAAGGTCAGGATATTGACAAGCACACAGTTACTGGAGCAGTTAGTACCCCCAAAACCATACACCTTGAAAGAGACATCCCAAGATTACTGACAACAAGTTAAGAAAGTTATATGATTACAAGAAAAGGCACAAAAACCTGACCAAAACCACATTACTTTATCAGTGGTAGGATTCTGCAGAGACACACTGCAACTCTGCCCAGAAAGTCTGGGAAACAAAACCTGAGTTCATATTTAAAAGACATATAAAGTAAGATCTCCATTATTGGGACTGGAATGATCAATCTTGATCCAGAACAACTCTCCCCACATTCAGGTAAGCCCTTATAAAAATTGGGTTTACTACCTCTCTATAAACTGCTCCTGCCAAAGCTAAGCCACACTGGAGCTCTGAACATTGAAATAACCAACGTTTACCTGGGAGCAAAACCCGGGAGCCAGAGCTTCACAAACAAAACTGCAGGATCCCTCAATCCAAGATTACAGTGGATTTCCCCCATGCTTTATCTGACAACTGCTGGACGTTACTCAACGCCCCCAAGGAAAGCATGACAGCAGCCAGTCAATGGGTCTAAATTGTTTCAGGAGATCCTGGTTTCCAAGTGACCTTGGCTGGCTGAGCTGGCATCCCAGCTCATTTCCCCATTCTGCCTCCATTCATCACCAAATGCCCCCACAGTAATCCTCAAGGCATATCTTCAAGCAATGGCACAAACAAAATTTGCAAGATAAATGGGAAGTAGCTCTCTGCTTTCTGCTCTTGTACCTCACGCAACAGCCTTACACTACATAATGATGTATTGTAAGAAGAATACTGCTCTGATGATCTCCTGTGTCCTTCCCAGAACTTTGCTGTGTTTCTGAAAAAGACAAATTGCCTTCATTAATTGAAGCTGTGCATCCTGCATTTTATAGGGAAGATGCCACAAGCAGCATGACTCCACTTTGCAAGGAATGACAAAGTTCCCCGCATAAAATAAACGTAGCAAGGAGAAAATCTGGGAACTCAACAACAAAAAAACCCAACCAAGAGCTCTACAAAGTTGATTAGAAAAGCACAAACCATCCAGGCTGGTTCTGAAGTAGCCACTGTGTGGATCTATTTGTGAGGAAGTGTCTTTAGGGAGGCCCAAAAGGAGGAGTATTCAGCTTCATTTAACAAATCCAGCTGAGGGGCAGCATGTACATCCTTGCCATCCACAGATGTCTGTAATGGAGAGGCACTCTGCACCTCGGGGTGCTGATGATGTGAAGTGCACAAACCTAGCCTTGATACCAGGCCCACTCACGTCCGTGGTAGGTCCCTCAGAAATCCTAAATCCCTGTACCCTTGTGAGGATCAGAGCTTTATACCAGTGGAGTTACTCAGGGTGCAAGGGGTTAACACACACATAGGTGTTCAACTCAAGAGTCTTAGGGAGCCAGCTCTAAAGTCCCTTGAAAGCAACAGGAGTAAAGACTTGATCCATGGTCTTTGGACAGGACTCCAGTAAAATTCACATTGGAAAGCTAGCACTCCAGATGAAACATAAACCATACAGCAGAATATCCATCACTTTAGCTCTTTCAAGCTGGATAAAATGCTATAAAATGTGCCGGGGTAATGGTAGGGAAACATATTGGCCTGGCTTTGAGATGGATAATCTGCTGAATCACTTTCATTACTGATTTATTTGATTTTCATCTTAAAATAAGTAAGCCTAGACAGCTTACCCTTGTACCTTTAAATAACTTGCCTGAAGAAAAACATACAGGTAAGGCTGCCAAAGCAGCAGCATTTTCTTTATGATAAGGGCATGAATTGCAATGTACCAGTTACAGCTTGCAAATATGGAAACAATGCTTTTATGAAGGAATTCCCTCAAATAACTAAGATTTCTTTGATAGATTCAGCCACATGTGATTTTTTTTATATAGGTGTGCTATATATAGATCCATGCACATATAGAGATGGACACACACAAGAGAGGAAAAAAGCAAGCTTTCGATAAGACAGCTTAAAGCTTCAAACGCCAGGTTCAGTTTGACTTTCAAACACAGACCATTCATGCTCTCACCCTATGAACACCCATAGGAATGCTGCCTCTAAAGCAAAGTAGCCTCACAGACAATGTTTAGATTCTGTCCTCATTATTCATTCAATATTGAAATTGTGCAACTCCACAGGCTTGCCTGCCCACTGGAGAGAAGTTGATACTAAGCAACAGGCTAAGAACTGACTAGACATTTTCATATTGCCCCATGTCAAAGGCACAAAGGGTAGCTTGTAAACCCACATAAGCACAAATGCTAGAAGCCTGAGCAAATGCAGGTATCTAACTCAATTTTGAGCCTGAAGAGCTGAGATGATCAGAATATTCAGACACCACATTCTGCCACCCGACACAGGTACGCTTCTAACCATGTATGAGTACTAAACTGCGGTGGCACACCAGCATGGACACAAAATCATGGGAAGAAGCTTTACTGAGCAAATTATAATAGAAGCAGAAAGAGAAAGGAATTAAGGAGAGAGATGCTTTGATAAGTGTTTATGGAGAATATCCTTGGCTGCTTTGAAATGAACAATGAAGTTTAGACTGTAAATCCCTCAGTCTCCTAAAGCACAGCCAGCAAAGACAATTGTGGCTCAGAGTGCAACCAGCCTGAAGAGCACTGCAGAAGGCTTCTCTTGCACATACACCCTTCCTTCACTTCCAGCTGGCTCTCCTACTCATTAAGTGCCTGTCCTTGAACACCATGAGAAACCCATTTCAAGACTTCAAAGAGTGGGATAGCGAGGACCCTTTCATAATAGTGTGAGACTCTACAGTAAGACATGGAACAGTTCTGCTGTCGAATTCATCATTTTTCCCTCCTAAGAAATCCTTAAACCTTTCTCTTTAATCACCCCATGAAAAAATTGGGGTTTCTGTTGCCCTGGACCACTGCATTCTGCTATACCATGCTTTCAACCTGGCCAAAAAGGAAGATGGTCTGCACACCCATTGAATTCAGTCAGAGTAGTGGATTCATGTTTCCTAAAAATTACTTCTGTTAACTGTGACTGGTCAGGAATTTTGGCTGTAACTTCAGGTAATTCTCATACCACTCATGTTTTTCTATACATTTTATATTCACAGCAAAACTGATACTTCCTAGTTGGTCAAAATCCTGTCAACTCACCTGCTCTAAGGCAGGGCTCATCTCATATGCTGGAAGTGGCTGCTCTTAGACAGGTATATTCAAAAAATAAGCCAAATACTCAGTTGCACAGAACTATCATGGAAAGGTTTAGGTTGGAAAAGACCTGTTTGTTCATCGAGTCCTACAGTAAAGACCTGCTAAAATGAATGCAGTTATTCCAAACTACGACAACAGGTTTGGCCAACTGATCTGACAAGCAGACCCATTACTTGGGAGATCTCCATGACAAAAATGCTAGTGTGTGACCTGGGGAATCAGATATGCTTCTTTTAACATCCAAAAAAATGAGTGTCCATGATAATGTATCCCCTTAATACACCTCAACAAGACAGAAGAATAGAGCACAACAATTATACACCTCTGCCAGTAAAGTAAGGCTTTCATAGAGCACACTAGCTAGGTAAGAATCAATTCTTTTTTCTCTTCTGACCAGCAAGGTTTCCTCTTAAGCATTTAAAACACGACTTTTAATTACACAGTTTTGACAGAAACAATCAGCATGTTTAGAAAATGAGCCACAACAAATGATCAGGCTTGATAAAGAACAGACTGAACGCTGGAGAAGGTATGGCTTACACAGAAGGTCAAACTGTGTGACCACATAGAACCCCCACTGGTCTTCAAACTTCACATACGACATTTTGGGAAGACTTCTGCACTAATTCCTTTCCACCTACCAAAGCAGCTGGTTTTACTGTAACTTGTATGTCCTCTTAACAGCTCCTACTGCCTCGTTGCTCAACCTGTAATGTTATTAAAAAGCAACACTGTAGGAGATCCGAGTAGCAATTAACATCCTTTTTGCTGTTAAACCCACTATTACTAATGTGACATATGTTTGTTTTGCAGAGTGAGGCACATAGTTGTCCTTGCTTCAACAGCAGCTTCTCTGAAGAATGCATCCAAGACGTACATTCCCCAGCACTATTTGAATCTGATCCACATGATTTCACCAGCACTCTGCTGAATGGGAGAGGAAACCTTGGGTCACAAAACTGCTGGTGATGGCTGTCTTCAGTCTGTCCAGCAGCTCCTTAGCTCTGGCACTCAATTTTCAGGCTTGGGTTCTGTCCCCTCCTCTGCTCCAGTGGACAGTCAACCACCAGTATCTACACTTCAAACTACAGCACAGTTAACAGCGAGCCCCTCTTTGCCACACTAGATTAAGCTGATCCACTATAGATAAAATACTTAAATATCAGTAGAAAGAAAAAGCAGGAGAATGAGTCTGGCTCCCAATATCACCTGTAAGGATGCTCACTTGGTTTTGCTTGGGCAAAACCCTTCATTCTCTGCTTCTGCTCCAAACAGATTTTCATTATTTCCATAACATTTAAACAGAGGAGATCCCAAAGACTCCCCTGCTTCAGACTAGTTTCCCCCTCTGTGGTTAAAGTCACTGGTTTGACACACAAATTTAAATGACTCCTCAGGAAATATGGGAAGTGATTCCAAGTTTTCCCCATCCTAGATAACAACATAAAGCAACAGAAAAAAGGGAGCATGACCATAGGTGAATTTGTGAACACAGGAATTTCCTTAGTTTTCCAAACTGCTGCTGAAAATGGTGGGGTATGTTTTAGTTTGGAGTGAATTAAAGGGCTTTTTAGAGAAAAGGGAAAAACTTGATATTTGGCATAATCTGAACAGGGGGTTTTCCTTGCTTTGCTGTTTAATTTTATTATTCAGTTCATTTGCTGTATCATGTGATGTTCAAGATAAATCAATTGTCTAGACAGGCCAGATATGAATGTTTGGCATGTTGATACATCTACCTTCAGTCTTTGCATCAGACATTCATCAATATCAACAGATGTCATGCATGCAGATCAAAGGCAAACATTCACCTTGAGTGTAGCCCTGAAGCAGCTCTGAATCACTATCTTTGCAACAAGCAACAATCTACTTTACTCTTGTAAGCTCACCTGTCATCAGAACACCTCAGATCTGCTGTAAGTATGAACACCACAAAAGAAAACATACTTGAACAGATTATAGACGAAGAGTTGTTCCTCAGTTAGGCTAATGCTATGATTAACTCAATTAGCTTAATGCTATGAAAGAATAATCTAAATGATTTTTTTTTCTGATGGATTGATATCAGGAACTATTCCTGTTTCCATTAGCACAATTGCTTAGCACTTTGGTTTTCACACAGAAGAGAACTCAATGGGCAAAGTGTAAGCACAAGAGGTGACCTCAGTTCTTGTTCAGGCTTTGCACCTGCTATATGTCCAACTGAACTTGGTAAATACAAGTTCACTATCCTAACTCTGACAAACCTTGCAATATTCCACACACTCATCAGTAAGTCCCAAGTGGCATTGAATTATAGACAGGGAAAAAATGAGCCCAAACACAGCCAACTTACTTCCATTTGGCACTGAGATTTGATATAACAAGCACAGTTATGTACCTGAGTTGAGGCTTGGGTGGTACATATTAATATGTGCTACTCATGTTTTCTTACTTAGGAGTACAATCACTGCCTCTCTTGATTGTTCAGATGTTTAATGTATTTGTATCTATTGTACAACTTGCTATTTTCATTGTCTTGGCAATAACAGAGATATTCAACATTCACTAACAGAACCCGAAAGCAGCGTCTGTCACATAGCATAGACACATGAGTAGTCAGGACAACAAGTATAAGGGTTTGCACAACTTAAGTGAATTTGATAATCAATATCTGATTCTAGCAGAAAAACAACAGCAGATAGATGAAGCAAGAACATCTGCAAACCTCACTTCTCCCAGTGCAAAGAAAAGGCTGGAAAGGTATCCAGCTTGTACCTTGCACCACCTCCAGAACAGACTTCTCTTGCCTGCTGTTTCTTTAAATCTATTTTAAGCACCACTGGATGTTTTTATTTGGCATTTAAAAAGAAAATATTTGTTAAAAACAAAACAGAACCTTTAAAATATACAGAATAAGCATGGAAATGAGCAGTTTGGTTGCCAAATGTTGTGTGGGTAATAATTATGGGAAAACTAAAAGCCTGGGCAATGCAGTGAACACAGATCTGACATACAGTACTTCTAAACATTGGCAGTCTCTATTATCACAGCCAGTGTTATTTCTAGGACTTGTAGAGGAAAAAAAGCCTTATATTACAGTCTGCTCTTGTCTCACTGCAGTGGACTAACTCAATTTTGATACTGTGCAAATAACACTGATCTCTCTGAACAAGGGACCTCAGGTGGAGTTTCTTTATCCGGAAAAACTTGGTGATATCCCACAGTGCCTCACAGCCTCCCTTTAACTACTGGAATGCAGAAAAAACATACATCCTTTTAGCTTCCAATATGTGAAATCCTTCAGTCCCAACCACAAGGGGAAAGATTTTTCTTCTAATAGAGAAGATTTTGCTCTATTCTTTAAAATACATGTGAAAAGCCAGACGTCTGAAGATAATGACAAGGCTGCAAGGTAGACTCACATGCCCAATTATATTTCCAACCTTTCCTTATATTTCAGTTCATAAAGAGAGTGTATCTCCGGTCACAACACATTACGACAGCCCACATTTCCAGCTACCACCATTTGACATCTTAGGGTATAGCAAACCAGCCGCGTGGGTCCCAATGCAGCTTGCACACACATTAGGCAAATCTGCCACTGAAAACAACAGCAGTCACACCTATGGGGAGGTGAATCCCAGGGTCTGTAATTCTGGCAGCTATAAAGCAGGGAACAGATTTAATAAATCTGAATTTATTAAGTTTATTATAAATTTATATAATTTATTAAATTATAAATTTATTAAATTTAATAAATTCAGGTTTAATATAAGATCGCAGGAAAGAGAAATCTGTGGGTCAGAGACAACAGAGGGACAACTCAGAAGGACCAAGTGTTATGGTATTAATATCTGGTATACAAAAACTGGGGCCTTAGTCCAGTATTTTACAGTGTTCATTCTGCCTTGAAGAACAAGATTTCTCTAAGTGCTTGGCTTAAGGAATAACGGGACAGACAGGTTATCCTATAACAAATATCACTGACGGAACAATCTTTCCTAGATTTCTAAGTCAGTGGATGAAATTTCAATTCCAACACCACTAGATACTTTCTAGTGATAGACACTCATATGCTCCTCCTGGTTAACAGCTATTATTTGTAACATCTCACAGGTTCAACGTGGCTTTCTTTGCCTTCAGGTAGCACTTGTACATTTACACAGCTATCTCGTCTTCCATGGATCTTTGCCAGCCTCTTCCCAAGATACATTTTTCCTACCTTCATATCAGCTCAATAGATTCTCTGGGAAGGGAAGGAGAAGAAGTAATCTGGGCACCCCGAGCATTATCACATTCAAAATGATAAGGCACAAGCAGAAATCTGGGTGGAAAGAGCTCTGTGTCAGATTGCTGCAAGATGGAAAGAACAAATTATAGAGAGGTATTGCCCACAGTGTTATCAGCTACCAGACTCTCTGCATGACATTTACACTTGGTGAGAGTCTGAGAGTCATGCTCAGAGCAAGATGTTTCAGGTTGATTACTCACTCAATTACAGGGCACTGTAGCCAGATTAAGGAGATCGCTGTGTCCTTGGTTACTTGGTATGCTTTCGTTCATACCATTTACAGAGATTTGGTAAATTTGGGTGAAAACATTATGTTTGCTGTCACTGTTTTCTTTATTACAAAGAAATATCCCAAACTAACTGAAGTCACATTGTCTTCAAAAGCAGCAACCCATAGCTGTTTGAATTACAGCCAGCAACAGCAATATCACACTACCACATCTCTCTGATAGCCACAAACTGCAGTTTCAGGGTAGATATGCCTCAGGATGGAAACTTTGTGAGAAACTAAGTGGGAAGAGGAAAAGAGTTAAAGAGGAAAAAATTGGGAAAATGCCACTGTATTTGAAAAAATCACTAAAATATCCCCTCAGAGTTACTGGACAATACAAACTTGAAGTTCTGGAGCCACAGAGTACTGCAAGCTGGGAGAGTATTGGCAAAGAACCATTACGAAGCCTGTGATGCTTCTAACTTCTATTAACTAAACTTATGTTATTGGCTTATGAGACAGGAATGGCACAAGGGGGATTTTTCCTTCAGATCCAAGACAGCTGCTCCCAAGTTTCCACAAGGAACTCCATTCCTACACACCATGCTGATCACAGTATCTATTATCAAGCTTACTCAAAGCTCTCACCATACAAAGGGGTCTTGATTGCTTTAACCCTGAACTAAAGTAGGCTGTACTCATGAAAGCAATCCTATCTTGCTAGTTCTTCCCAATTTTAAGCCATAGATTCATAGAATGGTTTGGGTTGGAAGGGACCGCAAAGATCATTCAGTTCTGAGGCCCTGCCATGAGGGGTTTTGAAAAAAGATGTGTTTTAAAGGGATAACAAATACATATTTTTATATACATTCATATAATGCATGTATTCATAACAGCTGTGTATCAGAGGTGCTGGAAAACAAGAGTTTTCTGGTCCTATTTACAGGCAAAGAGATGGCCGGCTATGTAAGCAAAATTAATACGTTTGCCATTTATTTCTTGATTTGACAAAAATTGGTTCAAGGACTTGTTGGGCTTGTTTGCAGCCTGAAGAAGAGAAGGCTCCAGGAAGACCTTAGAGCAGCTCCCAGCGCCCAAAGGGGCTACAAGAAACCTGGAGAGGAGGTTTTTACGAGGGCCTGTAGGGACAGGACATGGAGGAATGGCTTTAACCTGACAGAAGGGAGAAAATATTAGACATTACGGAGAAGTTCTTCCCTGTGAGGGTGCTGAGGCGCTGGCACAGGGTGCCCAGAGAAGCTGTGGCTGCCCCAACCCTGGCAGTGCTCATCAGGGCCAGGTTGGATGGGGCTTGGAGCAAGCTGCTCTAGCGGAAGGTGTCCCAGTCCGTGGCAGGGGGTTGGAACTGGATGAGCTTTAAGGTCCCTTTCAACCCAAACCAGTCTGGGATCTTTTGCTGCATAACTGCAGGGGAGCAGGAGGGCAAAGGTGATTCCTGTCCACAGGCAGTACACAGATGCATTCATCCTTACAAGAAATCTACCGCTCACACTGCTGCCAGTCAGAATCAGACCTCACACCACCGCAGCAAACCTATTTAAGAACCACTTGTTACCAACAGATGATTAGCTCCATCTTTTGTGGACACAAAGCAAGGTTTTCACCCCTCGCAGCTCCTTCCACCAGCTAGCACCAGTGAAAAGTTGCTGTGTGGGCACAGCCTTTTAATTAAAAGCCTTGTTACGCTCTGCACAATGCTTATTTTTAAAGCGGCGCATGAAATGAAAAAGGAATATCTCCCAGCACAATGCATCCCTGGGAGCCTCTGGTAATTAGGGCACTTGCTTAATTTTCACATTTTGGTTTCTACTGGGGTATGTGCCAATTAGGAAGCTTCTGTGACGTTCCTGCCTCCCAAACTTTGCCCCCCGCTCTTAAAAATTCATGCAGCTGATGTACGGCTGCCTGCAAGCTCCTCTTATGCTACAGCAAACATTAAATATTAAAGTGCCCATGAAGAAGTATTATGTAAGCTATCATCAGTTCACCAGCACTAACTGATGGTTTCTTAACCCACTGATCCTGGTGCATTATACCTCCCATTTGGCGCCCAGCTCACGTATGATACGGGTTTAGGACAACACCCCAGTGGGAGCTCAGCCATGCAGCTTGGGCTGCAGAGATGAGGACATCATCAACTGCACCAGTCCTGGATATCACAGCTGGCAGCCTCTGGGCAGCACAGACAGAGCATCTCCTTTGTCCCCCACTCCCAGGAACAGTCAGGACTCTCAATCTTATGCAGCAAAAGAGACATAGAAGGAATGTCTCAGCCTCCAGAGCTACTCGCCCAATTCATACCCTTTTACCTTCATTGATGAATAAGTCCAATGCCTTCAGTGCTTGCATTCACTCATTGGGACTTTACTTATTCTGTATTCTGCTCAACATGCCACTGCCTCACCTCTCAGTCTTCTCATACATAGAATCATTTAGGTTGGAAAAGATCTTTAAGATCATCAAGTTCAACTATTAGCTTAACACTACCAAGTCCACCACTAAACCATGCCACTAAGTGCCACATTTACATGTCTTTTAAATACCCTCAAGGATGGTATTTAACTGGGCAGCCTGTTCCAATGCTTTCAACCCTTTCAGTGAAGAAATTTTTCCTATTATCCATCTAAACCTCCCCTGGTGCAGCTTGAGGCCGTTTCCTCTTGTCCTGTCACTTGCTATTTGTGAGAAGAGCCCAGCCGCCTCCTGGCTCCATCCTCTTGTCAGGCAGCAGTAGAGAGCGATAAGGTCCCCTAAACCTCCTTTTCTCCAGGTTAAACACTCCCACTTCCCTCAGCTGCTCCTCATGAAGACTTGCATGCACACAAATAGGGCAGCAGCTCATTTCCTGAAACCAAGCCCAGTTTAGCACTGTGCTTAAGTATATGCTTAATTTTAAGTAGATCCAAATGAAGCCTAGTGTTTAAAGACAAGTAGAAGCTTGGCTTCTTGATGAGGATTATAAAAGAGTGATTCTAGCTATTAAGGTGAGCTTTTCTGTAAAAATGAATAAAACGCAGAACTACCACTCCTCAGAACATCCAAGTTTTGACATTCGCTTTCATCTCTAATTAGGGCAAAAATTCAAAATATCAGCATTTTTGACAGCATAAAGCATTTAGAAAGCACTGGTTACAGATATTAAATGTTCTGCTATTCCCCAGCTGAATGCAGGTCCATCTTGGACTAAATAGAGAAGTCTTAATTTACACTGGTTTGACATTGAATTGTATCAGGTCTAAACCAGCCTCGAGGCCTCACACAGTGCCACAGAACCACCCCCCCAGGAGCATCTCCTGACCTTATTCTCCCCAAAAGGGCTGATTTGCTGAGCCACATTACATCTCCCTGCACTCAGCATAGAGAGAGAATGGGCAGGCTAGTGGGGGGCAGTTCCAAGAACCCAGGGCTCACAGAGGGGGAAAACAGGGTTAGCTTCTCTCACCAAAAGGGAACATAGAATCCCAGACTGGTTTGGGTTGGAAAGGACCTTAAAGCTCATCCAGTTCCAACCCCCTGACATGGGCAGGGACACCTTCCACTAGAGCAGCTTGCTCCAACCTGGCCTTGAGCACTGCCAGGGATGGGGCAGCCACAGCTTCCCTGGGCACCCTGTGCCAGCGCCTCAGCACCCTCTTAGTGAAGAATTTCTGCCTAATGCCTTATTTCAGTCTCCTCTGTCAGGTCAAAGCCATTCCCCCTTATCCTGTCCCTACAGGCCCCTGTCCAAAGTCCCTCTCCAGGTTTCTTGTAGCCCCTTTAGGCACTGGAGCTGCTCTAAGGTCTCTTCAGAGCCTTTTCTTCCTGGTTTCTATTTCCTCTGTATGTTATTTAAGACTGTGATCAAGTCACCACTTAAGCTCTCTTTGATAAGATAAACATATCAACAGATTAAGGGGCCCCATATCTTCAGTTCATCACTCCTCGTGGTTCTTCTCTACATTCCACTGTCAAAACCTCTCCTGACCTGTGGGCACAAGAAGAGGAAGCAGCACAGAAAGGAGCGGCAGCCTTCTTTATGTCAGCAATGTTTATTCCTATTTACCATTACATCTGGAGACCTCAGTTATACAGATGTTCTCTATTTAATCTGTCACATTGATTCCGTATCAACTTAGTGTCTCAATCAAAATGTTGTACAGCAGCAAGAGAAATGCCTTACAGTAGTCTTGGTGTATTAAATCAATTGTATAAGTTTTCTTAACCAGGCTTAAAATGTCAAAGAAAAAAGAAAAAAGGCCAGCTTGACATGATTTTGTTTCTACAAGTCGACACCCACGTGGGCTAGCATTCCTCATGCTACGCTTCCTTCCTGCCAGCTGTATTAAGCATATCCCGGGCATCCCATTATTTCTGCTTGGCATAAATAACAAGTAATGGACATGAGTTGATGGGTTGTACCATTCACTCTTCTTAAATACCTATAAAACTCTTCCTTTTTCTAGTTCTCTTGAACCTCTCCAGGGCCCTGATTGATGTTAAAACTGATATTAGTGGCCTGCAGAACACCTTGATAAGCTCTTTTAAAACTATCCAATGCAGACCTCTGGATTTGTTGACTTCCTTAAATGTAAAAGTTAATTTTCTGTCCCCCATCTGGTGACATAGAAGCCATATACACCAGAGATACACAAGACAACAAACTCTGCTCAATGCCGAGGTCAAAATGTCTTGACCTGGATAAACTAAACCAAAATATTTCTCTCCAACTATGCAATCCAGAAATCCCAGTATTCCTCCCCCACCACAACCACCCAATCCTGAAATGTTATTGAGGAATATCTCAAATGAAAACTCCAGATCTCTCTTCTTATATTAAGGCTGCACGCAGATCATCTATGCAACCTTGCTAATTTCTTCCCTTATTTTACCTCCCTACCTTTTGCTATCTCTCATCTATATTTAATTTCTAAATGGTCTCTTGCATGTTCTGTGAGTGGATAGAACAGGAATCTCTACAAGGTCTTTTAGTCATTACGAATCTTGTTTCCCCTAATGTCTTCCCCCTTGACCTTAATGACATTCTTCTTTCACTGCTAAGATATATGTGTGCGTATATATATACATATATATATATATATATACACACATAAAGATAGTTGTGTCTGGCGCCCTGCAGAAAGGATTATCCTCTTGCTCTGGCCATGTCCCAGTACATACCAGTAAAAACTCTTTAGGATGAATTTAGTCATAGAGGAAAAACTCCACTGTGCATTCCTGTGGCTAAAAATAAAAACTGCTGTCAAACACTAAAAGGTAGAATCAATACAAGTTTTCCTTTCTGCCTATTCCTGCACTGCACAAGGATGTGGATAGCCTGAAGAAAACAAAACGAGCTGTATGTTCTGAGCTGGTCCAAGGGAAAGAAGCTCAGTCAAGGGGAAAGGTAAAAAGCACATTAAATGTTCCAAAAAAGCCTTGCTCTACCAGAACATCAGGAGCAAGTCAAAGAAGACAGAATACAGGCTTGAGCTGTACAAACTACAATAAAGCTGGTTTCAGTGGTTAATCTTAAATGTGTTTTCTGTGAAGAATGGGGAGTGGGAGGAGAGTCCAGTGTTCATTTGAGGAGCACAGGAGCAATGGCCTCCCGCAGAGGACAAGAAGTTAGAAGACAACTTTGCTCCTCCTAGTTTTCCTGTGGCAAATCTGAACTCATCAAAAACCCTGCCTGCCCAGAGCCTTACCAGGGAAAAGAAGACAAGTGCAAGAGTGGAAGACAGCCCATTAGTTTAAGAGCATGAGCAGCAGTGTGATTCTTGCACAAAGGTACAGCAAGATACAGCAGCCTGCAGACGATTTTTGTTCTCATTCAGAAGATAGCAGAAAGCCCACATTAAGGGTTGTCCAAACATTTCCCACCTCTTCCTTAGAATATTCACCCCTTCTTACACAAAGAGCTGTGTAAAATTCAACCTTTCACAGGACTAGCTGTTATCAGTTGTTCATGGTGAAAGAGTGGAGTAAGTTTTCTAGACCAGAACAGGGCCTGATTCACCTCTCCATCTGTTAAAGCCTCATTTCTTTTCTGCAGTAAAATGGAAACAGACTCCTGAAGTGAACAGGTAAATCTATTCGGTTCTTTGAACTCCTGATGAAGTCAGTAAGGAATATAACATGGCAGCCATACCTATGTAATTCTTCTCATACCGGTGTAAATAGGGTTTGAACACCTCAAATCCCTGCAACACCCAAGCAAACTGCTGCAGCATTAACTTCTTTCAGACTGAAGCACCACTGTTCACAGTGCACTGTGGGGATTTTGCTTCACTATTGGTTTTTCTTCATTTTAGTTAAGCTAATGTAAAAAAACAACACCCAAAACCCCATAGGGTGGACAGGGGACAGCAACCAAATACATCACCAGCCCAAGTTACAAGACTGAAGAGCACATTTACTATTGCTCTCTACCACCACCCTGTATTTGCTGCAGTAGACAGGACTTTGAGCTCACCAGCTGAGCACGTGCTATTTCACCAGTGCCTGCTGCAGCACTAACTATGCCACTATGATCACACTGCCAACAGTACCTGGAGAAGTTAGATAGAACATAACTCCTTTATCCCCACAAACCAGTCCCTGCAGTGACTATACAGCGTACACAACTTTCATCACCAACTCAACTCCCTTGCTGTTATTTAAACTATATCTTTCTCTCACCTAACTTTTGACATTGAATTTTTCCATGCTTTCAAAATCTTCTCTACATGGTATCACCGTTCAGAGATCTCATTTGTTAAAAGGCAACAATGCCTTGAAGGGTATATTGCTAAGTGACAATCACAGTATCTATTTTAGAAACCTTTATAAAGCAGATAAAGTAAATCAAATGTGTTTTGGGACCTGCCACTGTTTGTGAATATAAAAGGAAGTAAGCTTTGAAATTCAAGGGATCCCTTTGGTCTGCATCCAAAACATTCAAATGTAAACCCACACAGTACAATTATATATGGACACATGAAGCAGACCTGTGACAACCTGACCAGCCATCCACACAGTTCAATTTGTTTCACGCTTTTCAGAAGAGATAAATTAAACTGGAAGGTTTATTATGCCAACATTTGCATTTGTTCTTTTTTACCAAGATTGAAGTTTCTTTTCCTTAATCTTTCTGAATACAGTGCAGACATGCTGGAAGATGAAGGCGATTAGAACATGCTGCCTAGAGACTTTGTGAGAAATGCAAGATAAATAGGTTAGCTATTCCCTTCGGTGTACTACTCACATTAGCTCAAAAAAGGCAGGAAGGAGAAGCAGAAAAAGTGTTTAAAAGCAATCCATAAAGTCCAACGATAGCAAAAGAAGGTATGCAAATGTGGATTACTCAAAAACCAGCTATTCCTAACTGCTGTTTGACAATCAATGGAATTAAAACTCCATTGGCTTATCACCAATGCCCACATCTCTCTTTAGTCATGATACAGCCTCTGTTTCAAGAGGTCTGGATCAAGCCCCTTGTCAGTTGCTAATTATTCCCCAGGGACAATTTCTTCAGCTTTGCTACCCTCCTATTGTGTCAGAACGGCCTCCAAGTCTGGGAGGTTTTTTTGGACCCTCACAGACTGTGACACACATCCAGTTGTCCTCCCTACAACATATACTAAACAACAGGGGTCTAATGTCCACACCTGAGGTGGTGCACAGGACAAGCACCAGATGGATCACCGGGCACGACTTCCCATTCTGCAGGGACTTGATTGTGTAAGGCCTTTAAAGGAGGAGTAATTCAGCCTTTTCATAATCAGACATTTTTGTTCTATTTGTTGATCCTCTAAGCTTTAGGCAAGAAAAAAACTAATCCATTCAAACAGCAAAGCCAACCAAGAAGGCTTTCATTTTGTAGTTCATTCAATACAAAGATGATACTCCACTAGCAGTTCCCAAACTACATTTCTCCAATGACTGGCCTGGGTTGGATGAGACTGGCTTTAATTCCCTCACAGTCTTTAGAATTTGAGAAGACTCCAAGATGGTCCATGACAAATTAAGACTTGACAGTCACCCATTTCTAGTAAGTTTCAGAATCGCTGCTGCAGATTCTGAGCAATATTAAGTATGATTATAGCCTCGTGAGTCTTGCTCACAGGTTCAGGACAAACACATTTGATGTACTAGTGGAAAGACATCATTCCCTCCAAGTAACAGTCACATATTGCTGCTGCTCAGGAATCTAGCAGCTGCAGCACTAGCACCTATTAGAAACAAGGGTGTGCCTTTAACAACTATTTTGCCTCACGAACAAAATTCATTCTCAACCCGCTTCATTTTGTATTATAACGTGACTCTAATTTAATTATGGCATATATAGTCCATGCTGTTGACATATTTTCTGACATTGCCCTGCCTACACCCTATTCCTCTGACGTTCCTTCTCTACAGAGAGCAGCAGAGACAGCTCAAGAGCAACATACTCTGGGGATAAAATAGTACACACACGTTCACCTACTTGTGCAATGGGAAGTGAATTCAGCAGGTTTCCAGATGTGGCACAAGCCTCACATGCAGTACCCCAGAACTCGGGACAAAAACCACTGCAAAGAGGCACAAAGGAAAAAGGCCCAGCCAAAATGACAAAGTCTAAAAGAAAAATACCATCATAAATCACCTTGTTGGGGTCAACTGGAGTCAGAGGCAAAACACACTCGTAAAACATCAACTCCTTTCCCTGTTACATCACAGGAGGTGTACGGAGCAGAGTCATGTACTGTGTTTTGTTAATAAAGAAGCTTCCCAGTAACACTGTCAATGATTCTTTATCGTTTAGTAGCAGCAAACAGAGCATCACAGAAATACATGCCCTTTACGTGTTTATTGTAAGGTAGACAAGGAAGCTCATTATTATTCCTCACACTGCTTCTAATGAACAAATCTATACTCTCACTTTTCATTGACTTAATCAAGGATTCTCTATGATATGCAATTAATCTTTAATATGAAAGTGATTAGGGAGAAGACAAGAAAATGCAGCTGAACATCCTGACCACCAAAACCCAGATTAAGGAATTATTCAAAATCCATTTCCTTTATATTGCATTTTTACATTTGCAAATCTCTTGATACAGGAAAGCCCAATGAAGCAAGTTTATTTTTACAACCCATGGAACAGATTCACAGTTTTCATTCAGATGGGTATGTTGGTAGCTCCTCAGCAGTGAGCCCACATTGCAATTTTAACACTCTGAGGCAAAGCAGAACAAGAAAGCAGTTCACAGAAAGGTACTGGGAATACATATCGAAATCGTAATACTGGCAAACCATCCACATCTATCCTGTCCCTGGTCAAACATACAAAAAAAACTAGATGTGACAGTTTACCCTGCCTTGCTAAAACTTGCCTGGATCACACATCTCTGAAGCTTAGCTTCATGGGCTTAAAAACATGGAATATGATAGCTGGAGAAGGTGCTCTTGACTGGGACAGGAAACCAGCTGGGATTCGCTAGAAGGATGGACCACCACTGCGTATCTAAATCAAGCTTAAAAGCCATTGATTGGGTCTGGTAAGTTGTAAGGGCAAGAAGGATGCTGGAAGCTAAACAAAAGCTAACCGGAGACAGGTTCTGTGGGTTGTCAGTCTGGAAGGGACTAAGCCTCCTGCGATGCCTAGACAGGGGACAACATAACCACCATGAAAGGGTGTTAAATGTCTGAATTTCTACATCAACCCTCCTAAATGTGTGGAGATGGGAACTCAGCCACAGAAAAACTTCATTATTGGTGTTTTGGAAGCTTAGTAGCTCATCACAGGTATTACTTTTAATCAAAAACAGAAGCATAGCGTAGGCTGGTAATATAGTTAAGACTGCTATAGGCAAGCCCTTTAATATGGGTAGTGCTTGCATGTATCTTTGTTTCACCAGAAACTTCAAAGGACTTAGTTTTCAGAACATGGAGCCCCCCTAAGAACTAGTTTCTGAGGAGACTTAAGGAAATGAAGATCCTTATTAAAAATCACTAGCCACTTTTGAACACAACAGTGATCAGGTGAAATGGCAAGGTGGGCATCATGACTATGTACATCTTTGACCATTTCATTAACCTGTTCAACAGACCATTTCCATCAGGATCATTTCCAAGAGTCAGAAGAACAAAACAATTCTGCAAGACAACTGTTTTCTTTCTTTCTAGAGGAGTCTCTTGCTGCTTCAATACTTTGTACTGTAAGCAGAGGTCTGCACTAGTAAGTCATCTCTGAACAGTAATGTATTTTAAGACCCAGCTATCTAGGACCCACTGGACCTCGATCCCATTCCTTGAGCAAGGCAATGCCCCCAGCCTCAAGCCATATCTCCAGAACCTGACTCTATTGCTGGCAGCTCCCTAGCATAATACTGCCTTCCATTTGCCACACCATTACCTGCAGCAGTACCAGTGTGCATTATCTGTATTTCTTTTAGTTAAAATACATCTTTGATATCTGTGAGCTCACCCCTGCATTTAACTGTGTACAGTCACCTATACAGTGCAGCCTGATACTTATAAAGAAAACTAGAAAGTAACAACCCCTCCCATCTGCCCCTAAACGCTCACATGCAAGATAGTATGTCACACTAAGCTTAGCGGGAACTAAGAGTAACGTGGCAGCCTTGCACTTCTAAACCAGGATCAATCTAAATCTTTAAGCTACTCTGGCATTCTTTCCTTGTTTTAAACCTATCTCTAATGAAGCTGAGCAACAGACTCTACCAAAACACCCCCATCTTCCCAGTGCAAAAATGCAACCATGCAGTATTTCCCATGGACCTGCATCTTTCAGAGACAGAGGAGATTTGCACAGCCCAAATAATGAAGCAGACAACTGAATACACCAATTCATCCTTGCCCATGCTCCCAAACCCTCTGTCCCCCAACCCTACCTTCTATTTTCACATTTGGTTGCCCATAGTACTCTGATAAGTGCATGGTGGGGGGAACAACTGCATTTTAGCTTCCCAACCAATGTGCAACAGAAGCACAATGCAACAAACCTATTGCCTGCAACCTTTGCACTGTACAAACCTGAAAGTATGGATTATATTCAATCTATAACTGAAAGCCCCTTCACACCTTGCAGTCTTTTCATCTTTTCCCTTGTGCCTTCCCAGTACCATTACCTTGAAAGAGAAGCAATCTTAACTGCTTGCCTCTCATGGTTCCCTTATTTTGTGGTTTAGAAAAACAGCTCATGAAAAAAGAGAGACACTAAGCATAGGCTTAAACACAGTCCTGAATTCAGACCAAAGAAAATAGGATTTATGCATTGCTTATTATACCCATCTATCTTAGATGCCTGCAATTGTCCCATTCTCAGGGCCCACTGCCTCCCTTCCAGGGACTGAACGGGGAGCCAGAACTCAGCTTTTACCTCCTCAACTCTGGCCCCGCTGTCAAATTCAAATAATCTGATCAATGAATGGGAGGTACCCCTAGGAGAAAGACAAAGAGACAACCAGGACAGAGGATTGTTATTCTGTAAGCCTCATTTCCTTCCAAAACCAGGCTAAAGAAGTATCTTGGGACAAAGGACTTGTGACAGCACATCACTTACCTACTCATGTGCAGGAATGCAGCCGGGTAGCACAGTAATTATGGACTGGAGAATTTGTTGGGGGGGGGCTTTAAATGATGTGCTTACCCTGGGCAAAAGCTTTAAAAGGACAAATTGCAAGAAGTCATTATCTCACCCAACCTCTTTCCTCCCTTCCCCCTCTTTTTAATTGTAACCTTGATCAGAGCCTGCTCCAACAGTCGGGGCTTCTCCTTTTGTTTGACACTGTAGTAAAGTTGTAGGGTTGTTTGTGAAATATGTTGCCATGGAAACTAACATTTGCTGCCATGGAGATCATGTCAGCTCCAGCCTCGCATCTTCACCGCAGACTCAAGGAAGGCGGAAGAGAAGCCAGGGAGGAGGAATTCTTCCCTTGGAAAACCAAGTGTTCTGCAACATTAGCAAGCCTACTCAGAGATGCAACAAAAACTGAGGGCACTCTTAAACCGTTAAAACTTACTGATGCTTAAAGAGAAGCATTGTGTCTTAAAGAGCAGCAGTGTGTTAGCGAAGTCACTTTTAACAATGTTCTCAGAACCATCGTGGTTAAAGGCTTCAGGGTGTTGCACAACCTACACAAAAAATCGAAGATTCATTTTTAGACCATCCCGATACCACAGAACCTTTCCTGACAATTTTTCCAAGTCGAATAATTTCAAAAAGCACAAAAGGAAGGAAAAAACCCACGCTATTAACTGTAAAAGCTGCATGAAAGGCATGTGGGTTAATAAATCAATCGAACAATGATCCATGACATACATATATGGTCTGATTAAGACCTCAGTTAAACAGACTAAGGAAGTGAAATTCATTCTAAAGGAAATGACTAAAAAAATCATCTAAGCATCTTTCTGAAGTGAATGGTGGATACACAATATTTGCATTCATTTCCCTGAACTTTAGAACTCTGGTATTTATTTTTCCTGTATTCTTTAAATGAAAAGTAGAAGCTAAAGCTAAAAGCTACTACTAAATTACTTTAAGGACTTATGAGGTATCGTAAATCCCCCCAGTAGCCAAATCCTAAGCCTTTAGGCTCCCTGAGCAAGCCCTAATAGACACAAACTCTGCTTTAGCCCATTCGAATTAATTTTAAGCAGAGTCTCTCTAATCAGCGTGCACAGACTTCTTGCTTCAAAATTAAAGACATGCCTAAATCTTTGCCAGATCAGGGACAAAGTAAGTTCGTCGGCTCATGAAACAACTTGAAGCACTGATAATAAAACCTCTGAAAGAGGAAACGTATAAATTAATGTTTAAAGAGCCATCAGGAAGAACAATCCCTTCCTGAATTAAAGCTAAATCTTGCCAAATAAAATATCTATTATGCTTTATGCAAGATATATTGCATCTCCAAACCATACCAGTTCTCACTTGATGGCTCTGCACCCAGCACTGACAATTTCAGCTTTTAGAACTCACAGCCACAAACATTTTTGCATCTTATAAATGCGAACAAGTGGAGACTAAAAAACTAGAGTTTCAAAGTTCAACCAGTCCATTTCTCTGAAAGAAGGGGAAACAAACACTAAAAATACGAAGAAACACATCTCCCTCCTCAAGCTGATAGACTTCAGAGAAAAAAATGAAGAGCCACATCTTGACAGAAAACTTTGCACATCCATCCATCCACAGGCTTTATCAAAGCAAAACAGTACACATATCCAAGTGCCTGAAACCCATCCTGCTATAACTCCACACAGGCTACCGAGTCCCTCCTCTGAAATCATAGAATCATGGAATAGTTAGGGTTGGAAAGGACCTCAAGATCATCCAGTTTCAACCCCCCTGCCATGGGCAGGGACACCTCACACTAAACCATCTCACCCAAGGCTCTGTCCATCCTGACCTTGAACACGCCAGGGATGGAGCATTCACAACTTCCTTGGGACAACCCATTCCAGGGCCTCACCACTCTTACAGTAAAGAACTTCCTCCTTATATCCAATCTAAACATCCCCTTTTTAAGTTTTAACCCATTACCCCTTGTCCTAAGAGGTCTTCTTGTTTTCTTGTCCATTGAAGGTATTCCAATGTGCTTTTCACAAAACTAGATCTATAATCAACACTTCTATACTTACAGTGTTAACATGCAGGCAGAAAACCTGCCTTACATCCGATACACCAAGTTGTGAGGCATGCAACACTATTTTCAGCATTCAACAAGAACGCTGCTCTATTCAGTTTGTAAGGGGTACTGTACAAAATGAGGAGGACCACCAGCAGAAGCTTTCACAAGGACATAGCAATGAAATTACTTTTTCAGTAAATCAAGTTTAAGATGTAATACGATTCAGTGAATAAAGGATACTTTAGCTATAGAGTTCAGAGATTCACCTCACCAAAAAGTCTTCAAATATACACCTTAAAAATGGATTAACATCCTCCAGTGCTCCCGCCCTCCGAAAACAGCTGGGATCTAACAGCACCCTGAGTGGACAGGCTGAAGCCCTGCAAAACACCCCTACTAGGACAGCCTGATTCATTGAGATGCTACAGCTTTACTTCTGTTTCTTTTCACACGTCTCTTTTCTCACTATAAACAGGTATCTAGAAAACACTTTGAGACTTCTCATCCATAAAGATTTTTTTCCACACACACAGGAGGGGAAAAATCAGATCAGAAAACTACAGTCATTTCATTTTAACCATCTCAAGAATAAAGTTTATGATATACACTGGATCCCACTTTCTTCCCATCTCATTTATTTGGCTAAAAATGCATGAGGTATTGGGGAGAAAAGAGGTTTTGCTTATCTGCAGTGTTTCTTCTACTTGGGTGCAGTTTAAATGCTATAGAAAATATTCCAGGAAATAGCACCAAATACTCTTTTTCTAGCTGGTGACTGGTGCAGAGATCACAGGACCAGCTGACACATTGTGCATCTGGCCAGTTTATTAACTTTCTGGATCTTGCAATAATTCCTGGGGAGAGGAGAGAAAAAACAACTGACTTTTATTTGCCTGACATTGAATTTGCACAATCTTACTAGTTTGATTTCAGGAGGGCTGAAGATTTACCAGATACTTCTCCAGAACACAGAGACGAATCCAGAGCTTCCCCAGAGACGGCAAAGTCTAGACAAAGAAGAATAAGCGTGGACTGAAATCCCTCTGGCAGGCTCCTGCTCTGATGAGCAATCCCAAAAGCTCTTTGAGTGGGACAAATCCAGAAAGAGCATCAAGAGATTGGGGACGGGAAGTAAGAAGAAACAGTCACCAAGAACAAATCACCTCAAACCAATTTCATTTCCTTCTGCATCAAATTAACATGTTTTATGGCTTGGGAAAAAGCACAAGTACTTTATACCTTGACTTTAAACAAGGTTTCTGACATAGTCTCACACAACGTTCTCTTAAGGAGGTTTGGAAAACATGGCCTAAGGAAAGTTAATTCAGGATGGATGGAAAACTTGGGGAGCTATATGCAGCAGTTATTACTGGTTCTACCTGAGTGTACAGCACACATCTGGATGAACTATGTGGGCTAGTCCTGCTCCATCTTAAATTTCCTGTTATCCAGCTGGGTAACAGGAAAGAACCAGCTTATGAAATCTGCAGACCAAACGGAACCAACTAGGAGGATTCAAATCCAGTATTACCATGACACACTGGATAAACTGGAAAATAGGAATAAAGAAACACAAAGCTGTACACGCACAGGCAGAAATAACTGCAGAGATACAGTAAGAGGAACTTCTAGCCAGGTAAGAATTCTCAGAGAGGATCCATTGGTAAGAGGGGATGGCAGTCTGAACATGAGTCAACAGAGTCAAGCTGTTGAGCACAAGACAGACAGGCTGGAAAGATAAACAGGATGATGGCCTGCAAAACACATGGAGTTATCCTTCCATTCCTCTGAGGATCAGCAAAGCTCCAGCTGCGATACTACACCCTCGCCTGGGTGCTGTATGTGAAGAAAAAGATAAGCCAACTGGAGCAAGTCCAGAGAAGAGCCACAGGAAGAAGCAAACCTCAGGAAAACACAACTCAGAGATATACTTGGGACTGGTTAGTAAAACTGTGAGAAGAAAAAGACAGGAGGTGGAGTAGGAAGAATGGTGCAAATTACACTGTTTAGTATTTAAGGTACTACTGAGAAGAAGAAAGAATATTTTCTGGTGTGCTGGCAGCAATGAGACTGATTACACCACAGCAAGAGTCAGCTTTGACATTACAAAGAACTTCTTAGCAATGAAGAGAGCAGCACAGGCACATGCTTCAATGGGAAGCTGCGGACTCTTCATCCTGAGCTGCCTTCAAGAGCAGCTACACAAGGTTCTGGAAAGCAATGGGATTGACCCTGTGTTGGGGGGGAAGAATCAGTGAAGAGATGCTTATTTCTTGGAACAGTATTTTAAACCCAGAGAAAATGAAGCAGGTCTGTAAAATCACTGTTGCCTTGCAGTAAAAGACAGTGGGAGGGGTACTGTATCTGTATGCAAAATGTTCCTTCCTCTTTCATATGAGATGGTTTGGAAATGGTCACTACTCCAATTTTATCAAGGACCTACTTTAAACATCGCTTCTGACTGAAAGATAAATAAATAAAAGCCAAGTAAAATGACTGCTCGTGATGAGAATCTGCTTCCTTGTAATTGAGGAATTACACAGTAATTGAATGTGGGGGTGTTTGTCTTTTTTCAGCTTGCGTTTTCTGTTATTTGCAGACTTTCAGTAAGATTTGCAGGAGGCTGTGGGACACAACAAGATATGACAGTTGCTGTAATTTCTTGTCAAATTCTCTTTTCAATTTTCATCTGCAATAAAAGACAAATGGGACAAAAGCAATGACAGGTACCCTCCTCACTGCATGAGGAGGAGGAGAAAAATCGCATACACAAGTCATCCATTAGTTTAATGCAAAAGAGATTATGGAAGCAGTAGTCACTCAAGAGCAAAGGGATAAGTGATGTTCTTGCTAGCCATTACGTTAATGGTGAGAGCAAGGGAATGCCTGTATAATTGCCAGAGCAGGCTGAGAGGCCTCTGGGGAGGCAGGCAGCGTGTGGGGCACATGAGAAGCTGCTCAGCCCTAGCACAGGGCTGCCTTATAAAATAATGTGTTATTACAGGCATTGGACCCATCCTTGCAGACTTTATCTGTTAAATGTCATTCCCTGGTTTGTCCCAGGCCCCATGAGTGCATTACAAAAGTACTGCCTAGGGGAGTAGGGGATCAAGTATTAGGTTCCCTGCATTCCCTCCTCCTTCAGTTCATGTTCTCTTTACACAGTTTCCCAATTCAATCCCTGGCTGTAAACCAGAAAACAATCCTCACGTGTAGAGGTAAGAGCAGAACATGAATGCATTCTCCCCCAGTGCACAGCTCTGAGCTTTACAAAACCTGGTGACACCAACGGACGAAGCGAGCTGCTTCCCTTCCTTGCCTCTAGTAGACCTGGGTAAATGCAAGCCTAAGAGAAACAGCATTTACTGCTTTCTTAGATCTGCCATCACACATAGGGCTCCACACCTCGACTGACCTTCTGCCAATCAGTTAACTGCCCGTGGGGTCTAGTTGGTGCACAACTGACTCTAGCCAGCATGCACAAAAAATTAACCCCATTGAATACAATACAAGCCTGATGAAATGTTAGGGAACTTACCCACCCTGCTCCAGGTACAGCTTCATATGAGGTTTGCATGGCTATTGCATGGTACTCTTCATCTGATGCTGTGCACCAGAGAGCAGCTCCCTTTTAGCCTGTGAAGACTGGAAACAGCTGGTATCTTCAAAGGAGGTGATCATCCTCCTTTGAAGGAAGTGATCCTGCCCCTCTACTCTGTTCTTGTGAGACCCCACTTGGAGCACTGTGTGCAGTCCTGGTGACTTCCACATAAAAAGGACACGGAGTTGTTGGAGCAAGTCCAGAGGAGGCCATGAAGATGATCAGGGGACTGGAGCACCTCCCAGATGAAGACAGGCTGAGGAAGTTGGGGCTGCTCAGCCTGGAGAAGAGAAGGCTGCGTGGAGACCTCATAGCAGCTTCCAGTACCTGAAGGGGGCTACAAGGATGCTGAAGAGGGACTTTTCATTTGGGACTGTAGTGATAGGACAAGGGGTAACAGGTTAAAACTGAAACAGGGGAAGTTCAGATTAAGTATAAGGAAGAAGTTCTTCCCTGTGAGGTTGGTAAGGTGCTGGTACAGGGCGCCCAGAGAAGTGGTAAATGTTCCATTCCTGGCAGTGTTCAAAGCCAGGCTGGACAGAGCCTTGGATGACATGGTCTAGTGTGAGGTGTCCCTGCCCATGGCAGGGGATTAGAACTGGATGAGTTTTAAGGTCCCTTCCAACCCAAACCATTCTCTGATTCTATGATCTCTGAATCGCAGGCAAATCATTTGTACGAGGTCTAAGCAAAGCATGAGCAGAAACCCAAGCATGGCCACATGCCATGAGCAGCCCTGATCCCCAGATCTTGCAAGCCATCCCCCAGACTGGATGTGCTCCCTCCAGGACTAAATTTAAAAAGACAACCTTAATCAATCCCGTGATTAAACGTTGCTTTAAGCCACTCAGCTGAGCATCACATCTCACACGCCTGGTACGCTGCTCAAGTTCTTACTGATGGGCAGACATCGCTAACAAATTTCTCCCTCATCTGTTGGCTTTTTGGCAGTCCACAACGGGTCACTCTTAATGCAATTTCATTTTCTTAATTAAATCTTCCCTGAGGTATCACCACTGGGTATTATTTCCCTTTGATTCCTTTATTTAATATTTCAGAACAGAGACAGTCTCACCCTGCTTTCACGGGTTAGAAATCCTCCCTTGATTAACCCACAGAGAAGATGAGGGGATTTTTCTTTTTAAGTGAAAAACATTGGTGTTTGTTAAATACACAACACAGACCATGTAACAAGGCTTAGGAGACTAAAGGAAAATGTGAAGCACAGCCAAGTTAAGAAGGAAAAAATCAATAAAAATAAAGGATTGTTTCTTGCTATCTTGAACTTTACAGAGCAGGGTTTGTTTGCAAAAAGGGGAGAAAGACCCCCAGATCTCACTGCCTTCCTGTGGGAGCAGCACTTTTGTGGGTTTAATAAAAACTGGTGCTTATCCTAATGTATGTAGTACCTATAGTCACAGGTCAAGGAAAACAAGAAATCTCAGCTTTCTTTTCCAGAAATGGATCTCCAATCAGCATGTACTGAAAGTCTTCAAATCAGGAACCCTATAAGCACTCTGATCCCATATAAATCCCTATATTGGCAGGGAGTCCAATTCCTAGTTTCCTCAGGAAATACCTCAGGACAGAAATATTGGCTGGATAGGTGACTACCCTTTGTACTTTCCAAAAAGTGCATTGCTCTACATAGCTTTGTGCTGGTGATAATGAATCAATCATTACTGCTTGTGATGCCTTCCACTGAACATAATGATACACACCAACGTTAAAGCAAAACTAAACTCTCTGGGAATGGTAAAGCAAAACTAAACTCTCCAGGAAGACAGAGATGGATGATGTTAGCAACATACAGTTCAAGAAAATACTCATATGAACCACCACAGAAATTCTGACCTCAAGTTTTAGTCTTCTATAGTTGTCCTCATAGACAACCCTGTAGCAGATATATAGTGAGATTTACATTATTCAGTTCTAGCTGTTTTGCTTAAATTAGCATTAATGCTCTCTTGAGAGAGCAATATCCCCACACAAAAGTCCAGCTTACCTTCAAAATACAGAATGGTTCATCCCAAGCCCCTCTTCCTGCTACAGAGACCAGTTATTCCACTGGCACAAGAGGGATCAGTTCTAGACAGCTTCTAGATACAAGAGCAGGAGAAACAGCTTCAAATAACCCACCAAAAAGGACAGGACTCCTCAGCAGCCTCCAACAGCCATAACCATCCCAGTAAGAAACTTGTGAAAATCCCGAGCCAGACTCATTGAGGTCTTCTTCATTTTGGAAGAGTTAAATACCATATCCCCTATTAATAAAGCAAAGATGAAAATATCAGGAACATCTGAAACAATGGTCTTACAAATGGCTAACATCAAACACTTCTGTGAAATGCAGGGTATAGAACTGACCCGCAAATCCTCCAGCCAGTGTCTGCACCCCAACAACCTGACAGCCTTACACTGACAAGGTAACAGCAGTTTACGGATATTATTGCAACAGCCATCTTGTAGTAGTAAATATTTGGGAAGGATGTAAAGGAAGACAGTAGTAAACTACTCAAGCAGTCTCTTACCACAGGCTCAATGAGTAGAGAGCAGCATGAAGAGGGTGGCCATACCAATGGCAGAAACTAATTACTTCAGGCACATCAATTAGCTAGCAAAAGAAGGGACAGAGGGCATGAGAATATGTATTTAAGAATCAGCAGTATTCAGCAGGTCCATGAAGATAAGATAAACAGACAAAACCAAAAAAGTCCTGGGATTCAAACGAAATGGAACAAAGGAGAAACAGGCCCTCACTGCAAAATTTTAACTTGCAGAAAGCTGATGAGAAACACCTTGCCTTCCTCCCACTGCTCATCCCAGCCTTCGCTGGGTACTTGCCTGCATTGCCATAAGCGTTCACGAATAGTTGTGTAGACCTTGCCTGGGTTAAAACCACATGGCGTAAAACAACTGGTTATTTCTAACCCAGGTCATTTTCCCGATTCAGCTCTGCATGTATCCACACCAATGCACATCCTGACTCAAGGAAAGGACTAACATGCAGGAAAGAGTGTCTAGAAAAACAGAAGGATGCACTGGGAAAGAAAAGGCTCAAGGAATGTATTAATGTGCATAAAGGGCTGGTGGGATGAAGAGCGGCAAGACTGAGTGAGGCTCTTCTCAATGGTGGCCAGTGACAGGACCAGGGGCAACAGGAACAGACTGAAATACAGAGAATTCCCTTGAACTATAAGGAAAAAAAATACAAAACTCTGAGGCCGAAGAACACAGGTTACAGAGAAAATTAAATGGCAGATATGACATGACATTTCTACAAGGGGGTTCACATCCCTGCTAGAAGAGCATTTAAGGTATGAAGCTTTAGGGTCCATAAACTGAAAAAGGCTAAGCATTCCTGGCAGAGCATGACAAGGATCTCTGAAAGATTGCCATTTTCATTGCTGTCATTCACGGGCAGCAGGACACCTTGAGGGAAAAGGGAAAGAACTTTTCAAAATATAATTGTTTGTCAAATATACTTACCTATCTACACTCAGCCTATAAAACATTGAACACAGGGCTAGAAGTTTCTGCTGCTCCTCTTTTGTTTCATCCATGGGCAAAGTCTGACACCTCCAAGTTTTGCTCAGATAATCGAGTACTCCCCAGTTAGTTCTGTCTCAACCTAAGTGGATACCTGGATCCAGGGAACCAGTGACACAGCACGCACGTTCCATCCTGCACCCAGCAGAAGAAGTGCGGGGCCAGGGGAAGACCCTCCCTGCAGTCCTATGTCCAGCTCTGGTGGCAACAGCACAAGAGGGATGTGGAACTGTTGAAGCAAGTCCAGAGAAGGCCACAGAGATGCTGCTAGGGCTGGAGCAGCTCTGCTCTGGAGCCAGGCTAAGAGAGCTGGTGAGGGTGCTAAGGCACTGGCACAGGGTGCCCAGAGAAGCTGTGGCTGCCCCATCCCTGGCAGTGTTGAGCATTCACACTAAGAAAAATGCATTTACACATTCATAGTGCAACAGACTAAGCAGCTGGAGGGTGATCTTCAACACACCAGAGCAACACACAGAGCAAAGGGTGAAGAAACATCTTTTGTAGGAACAAGACAAATTGCCACAAAATGGGAGCAAAAGCTGTTGAAATGGTAAGACTTTAATTGAAGCCACCATTTTTCTGTTCATTGCACCACTGTCTCCTTTGACTGCCACTAGAGAAGTGATGCCAAAATGGGAGATTTCTGTCTTTGATGAGCCAAAAAGGCCAATAGTATCCTGGCCTGTGTCAGCAACAGTGTAGCCACCAGGGCCAGGGCAGTGATCATCCCCCTGCACTGGGCACTGGTGAGGCTGTACCTCAAATCCTGCGCTCGTTTCTGGGTCCCTCACTACAAGAGAGACATTGAGGTGCTGGAGCAGGGCCAGAGAAGGGCAACAGAGCTGGTGCAGGGCCTGGAGCACACGTGTGATAGGGAATGGCTGAGGGACCTGGGAGGGTTTAGTCTGGAGAAGAGAAGGCTCAGGGGGGACCTTATCGCTCTCTACAACTGCCTGACAGGAGGATGGAGCTAGGAGAGGGCTGGTCTCTGCTCCCAAGTAACAAGTGACAGGACGAGAGGAAATGGACTCAAGCTGCTACAGGGGAGTTTAGATTGAATACTGGGAAAAATGTCACCAAAAGGGTTGCCAACCACTGCAACAGGCTGCCCAGGGCAGTGCTGGAACCACCATCCCTTGAGGTATTTAAAACACATGTAGGTGTAGCACTTGGTGACATGATTTAGTGGTAGACTTGGCATTGCTGGTTAACAGTTGGACTCAATGATCTTAAGGGTCTTTTCCAACCTAAACAATTCTATGACTCTACAAAGACCACTTTTGACCAATCTGCTGCAGAGACTTTGCCTTTGCTGTGCCCTAAGACAGCAGTGTCAAAGCACAGGCTTTTTGGCAACCAAGAATAAGGTGGTCTCAACACCACCAAAACCAGGACCTATGCTTGGTTTGCATCACTCTTAGGTTTGAAGCCCAAACATCCTACAGGAGAAAAGAGACATAGTATGGCTATAATAAGGCTATAAGCCTTCCAATGGCTATAAAAAAAAAAACCACGTGTTTGTGAGGTGGAGAGAAGTAGAGATAATGTATGGGAAAAAACTGCTCCCACCAGTGTCCAGAGGAGAAATAAAGGAGAACCTTGCTAAAATAACATTAGTATCAAAATTGGAAAAATTGACTTAAAAAAGGGAGTGGGGACCCCATTCAAGGTGATCTTGTCACGCCAAAAAGCGAATGTGTATATCTGGGGCACTCCTTCTCTGACATCCTTTTGTTTTCCTAGTGTCACAAAACTGGAAGCTGAAAAATCCGTGTGGTCTGTCCCACACAAATACACAGTCAATCTTCACACTGCTATTTTAAGACCTCATGAGCCAAATGCATCCCTAGTGCAAGATCAGGGACTTAAATGAACTTGGTGTAGCAATGAAATAGGCCTTGAGCTTCCACCAAGTAAATACAACAGTACAACACTATAAAGATGATGTGAACAGGAGACACCAGACAGCTTTGAAGAAACGGCTCCATGAAGCAGAGTAGGTCAAGTCTCATTTTCTGCACTGTGGGAAATGGATGCATTTTGAAGTTTTCCTTACAGCTGAAGCATAACAACAAGCACCACCTTGCCACACCTCCATCTCTGATCTCTCCCAACTGGATCTGATCATTAAACAAGGCTGCAGGGCTCCAGGTCCTCTGAACGGCTGCCAGCTGCAGTACAGAACACATTCTCATGAGGAACGTTTTGATTCTGTTTAAAACAGCACTTGCTGACAGAAAACCATTCCACTAGCAAATCTTCATGCAGCGCCACTTCTTAGTATGCCTCCCCTCCTCCCACACACGCATGCACATTGAGAAGATACTTACGCTGCATGTTTGCAACGCATTGGATTTGCTCCTGCCAGGTCACCTGCCTCTTTGAGCAAGAGACTTCGAGGAAAGGAGCCATCAAAACGAAGATGATTCAGTGTCTGCACATAAATGGCAAGTATTCCCCAAAAATATATGCAAGGAAAAAAAATAAAGGCTTTTTTTTTTGCTGTTTAAGAGGCTTGGTAGCCTCAGGGTGGCTCACATGGCAACAGGCTCTTTACTTAAGCAGCCAGCTACTTAAAAACAAACATTAACTATACTACCAAGCAATCTCGATCAACAACTGAACAAGTCCATGTGATTTGCAGGGGTCTCTAGCTTTCAGTAAATAATTCACCAGGGCCACATAGATCTGGGTGGTAACAGTGTCTCCAGCTCTTCCCTGTGAGTCAGCGTGCGGCAGGGCTGCCAAAGCTGCTCCAAGCTCCTGAACCACCCCTGAAGCAGGTCTGCCAAGACAAGCCTGGCAGGACAGCACTGCAGGGACACAAAGCGTGCATAGCAAGAGGAAGAACATCGCATTTGGTTAGTGGTCTGTAGTAATCGTAGACTGGTTTGGGTTTGGAGGGATCTCAAAGCTTCCACTAGACCATGTTGCTTCAAGCCCCGTCCAACCTGGCCTTGAACGCTGTCAGGTACAGGCATTCACAAGGAAGTCTGCTCCACACCAATCCTCCCTGGCCTGAAATGGGACCTTTTTTTCCTCCAAAGCAATTACATAAAAATGATTCCTTATTAGCCAGAAGACCTGCTGCCTTCAGGAGATGCTGAATTTGCCTACTGACTTAAGCACAAAACAGCATTAGAGGGAGCTAACTTTTGATTCATTTATCATGAACTGCAATGTTAACTATGCTCCTCTAATGAGATCCTCAACTGCATCAAGCCCAGCCGAGACCTCTGGCTGCAAAGTCACCCTCCTGCCCTATCACCTATCAGAGACCACAAACACAGGATGAAGGGAAGTGGTAATGGAAAGACAAGGGGGTTGGCTGAGCGGTGCAGCTGGAAAGCATTGTTCAGTGATCTCTCACCTACATCTTCTCACTCTTACATGTAGAGGTGAGCTCAACATCATCCTAAGCTCTGATCCTGGGTCCTCTGAGGTTTGAAGAACCGGTTACTGCATATGAGCTGTTGCTTATCAAAGCTCTGGCTGAATTATATTGGTATTCTATTACACAGGAATTTGTACCTGAAAGTTTTCATACTCACTATTAGCTGCCAGGATTCAACTCAGAAAACTACTGCATAAAACAAGCCAAACATGCAGATTCCCATTGAACACATCACTGAGGCAAAAATAAAAACAGTCCAGAAGCCTAAGACTCAACATAGATGGTTTTGGTCAGATCAAAAGACTGGGACTTGCACGGAATTTAGGCATTGAAGTTAAAAATGGTACTCACTGCTACTGAGCCCTGCTTTCAGCATATTAGGATTCAGGGACTTAGAGTTCTACTCCTGTGCATCCCACAAACACCAGGCTTGAGAACCCACTTGCTCTACATGTGAAATACCTGAACCAGCCCTTGGCAAAGGAACCCAAAAACTCCCCCTCTACCCATTAAATCAGAGTTATGCTCACGTTTGCTCTCTGGCTCAATTAATCTTCAAATCATCTATGTAGAACGTAACAACTTTGTCCAGAGGGGTATAAATCATGTCCCATACTCACACACACTTAGAGGAGCTCCCTGCATGTTAGGGCCCATTCCTGGAAAGTGACAGATCTAGGTCTGATCTAAATCAGGTACAAGAGAAATGCTAACACCCCTTCCTGGAGAGGGCAGCTCCCCCCTGAGCAACAGGCCCTACCCAACACACCAGTTTTGGAGTACCTGCTTCTGAGGCCCTGCCTCCCTTCAGTTACTGTTCAACCAGCTTTGCACCTCACCCAGGGCACAAGCATGCTGAGGTGGCAGAGAAGCATCAAGCTACCTGTACCTGCATTACACTGGAAGTAAAACCCCTGGGGAGCACAGAGCAGGAACCCTACTGCTGCCTCCACATGAACCAGTCACATGCGGCCAACTCAAGCTAATCTATTACACCTCTCTTTTTGGTGCATTGCTTCACAAAACATGGCTATAGTGTCCTGAATATAAGCCAGTAAACTCACAGTCTGCCATGTAGACTTAGCAGCTTAGATCTTAATTTGCTTAAGGCCCTCTTATCACTTTTCATTTCAGCATGTGGGTGTCCCCTCCCATGGTCCCACAGGGATTATCTGGATTAGCAATACTGCATTTATATCCATTTTGGTCCAGGTAGCTAAAAGGAGATGAACTGGGTTTTCCAGTGAGTTACTAGAATGCTGTCAAGTCGATTGATCTCCTGCCCATCTCTCAGAGCTGTTATGAGGAGGTCACAAGTCAGCCAAACACATTATTCACCATAACCCTTCCAGAGCTACTAAATGACAGTATTAAATCAGTTGACTTCTCAAAAATCCTATTCCCACGTTCCCCTTGCTGAGCTGGCCTGACAGCCCACCCCATGGCATCCCTGGGCCTGCTACCACCACTTACCTACCAGCCTTCCTAAGGTGTGCTGTCTTTCTGAAGTCAGACTTGCTCCCTAAGCAAGTAGCATCACACATGCACACACAGAGCTGGCAGAATTAGGTTGGGAAAAATAGGTCAAAACAGGCATATATTTAACTTGGAGTCCAAACCTCAGAACTGTATTTTACCAACAAGCAATTCATACACACATGCACAAAATACACATTTGATAACCATGAGGAAGTCATTCAGATACGAACTATGCAATCAAGGTATTTTACAGAAGCTCTGCCAGAAACATTTCTATTCCCCCTCCCAGCAGAGGTGTGAAGAAACCACCTCAAGCTCACAAGCCGATATCCATCCTTCTTCTGTAATCAAGCAGCTTCCTCCTGTACAGTCTTTTGGGAGACTGCTTCTTACTCCACTCCAACTAGAGCCTGAGACATTTTGGGGTTTTGTCTGTAAAGATGGGGAGGGTGCTGGGTTGAGACAACCCTGTAGGGAGCATGGCCTGGGCCACTAACCCCTATTCCAAGCTTCAAAAAGCCACCTTTGGAGGCAGGTCCAGGCAGACACACAAGGAAAGGAGAGAGGGCACAAGAGCTGTCTGCCCCTTTCTAGAAGCTCTGCAGAAATTTCCCTGGACTTGTGATGATCTTCCAAGCTGGATAAGACATTACGGCTGCCTCCTAGAATAAGTTATACCATGTGGCTTTATCAAGGAAATCAAGAAGCTGATCCTTAGATCTGGTTTCTAGAAGATGTTGCCTGCTTCTACCCTTCTTCTAGCCAAATCTCAGCAGCTCAGTTGGCAAGTTGAACACACAGAAGTACCCAGAACACTTTACCAGACCTTTGCTACAGATGTGCTGCATTTCCTGCAGGATGATTGCTTGTTATTTTGCTCCCACTGCCTCCCCAGCAACAATAAAATCTAACACTAGGTCTGTAAATCACCTTAAGTGCTTTAGCGTAAGTACCCTCTTCACACCTACTCCTGCTTTTTGCACAGTTGAGTGCAAAAGACACATTTAAGCATTCATATGCTTAAAATTAGGTGATACACATTTCTAATTAGAATTACCTTAATATAATTGCTCAAATACAGACACTAAGGTTTTAGCCTACAACATGCGATTGGCTACAGAGAATTAGTCCCAAGTTATTAATCCATGTTTTAATTCCCTGAGACATAATACCGCATGGCCTAGGAACAACTATCTGTGCAGCAAAGTGCACTGGAAAGAACAACAGTACTTTGCAATCACCCTGTTCTTGGAGTGGGAAGGTTGAGGGGGGAGAGGAGACTATCAAAGAGAACACAGACTCACATGCAGAGAGGGAGAGACTTTGAAAGCCTGCAGTGACAGTTCTGAGGAGCATGAAAGAGTAATACGTGGTCAAATTTCAAGAGCAGGTAATGGTTCTACACCAGCATGCAGTTTCTTGGCCAACATAAGAAATTCTGCCTTTGGCGAGGCGGGAAATTTTACTCTTTAATGGGAACTTTCCTCATTTAAAAAAATGGGTAATTTCCTTTCATGAAGCAAAATCCTTAAGGAACATTAAGTGGAAAAAGAAGGTGAATTAGGTAGCCTAACTCTCATAAGCCACCATAGTGACGGGTCTTGGAAAGGAGTTCCATCACAGGAGACCAGGTACATCAATACTGGAATCCCCAATTTTCTAGCCCAAGAAGAAGAGGAGAAAATAGTTCAGCTCATTAGCCCTTAATACCTGGTGTGGGTAGTAACTCCTATGGCTGATTCTGCTTTAGCCTGCTGCTAGGGTAATGAGAAAGAAATGTCATTGCTTCCTGCTGGCACAGCAAATAGCAGCTTCCCTATGACACTGCTCTGTAACAAAATATACCATAGAAAAGGTGACAGAAGGCCACATGCACTGCCCTTCATCAGGCAAAGTTCCCAACAACTTTAGGAGGAGCACTGTTCATTTTTAGACCAAAGGATTTGCCTTAATAATGCTTTATCTCAGCATCGGGTCTCTGCTATGACTCAGGGTACTTATGGAGTACTTCTGAATCATGGTATTGACCTTACATTGACTAGCATTTGAGAGCATGATGCAGTCAAATTAAGCAACTTAAAAGTTTGTGAAAATACCTCTCTTCTAATCTCTAAGCAGTTTCCACAGGCCTGCAAACAAGACAGCAGGCAACCTAATGGCTAATGGGCCTTTCACAAATCTTGAACAGCATCATCTTGGAAACATGTGCTCTGACTGCAAGATTAAACATTTCATCCACTTTCCTCCTCTTTTCATGTTAAGCATGTAGCAACTAAACCTTGCTATTTAAATCAAGATGCTGCTTCAAGAGAGTAAATCTGCTGTTGTGTTTCTCCAGGCAACCACACAGTTGCACGCAAAAGTGCCACGTCAAACAAAAAGTATAAAGTATGTATATTTTCATATTAAAAATCCTAAAGCCTCTCCCACAGCTGCTCTTTTTTTATGTATCTCTGAAGACAAATAACCCAACACCTGACGGATGTTCTGCATTAGAATGTGAATTTGAAGTTTAAATTTTCCTGAGGCTGCATTAAGATGTAGGCACAAGAGAGCATTTCCTACCTTAGCAACACAATCAGTCTTGATGGAGCCCACATTTCGAAGGAAAGCACCCAGCTGCCCAAATACCACCTTGGGACATCAGATGATCCCATCCAGCCCACTATTTTGCCAAGCACCTGTAAGCATGCCCACAGATGCCCAGCAAGTAGCCTCACACACACATTTGTCTCCAGCTGGAAGGAGGACTGCAGTTCAAATGGTTCGGGAAGTGCCTTCCAACCAGGAATCCAGCTCACAAACAAAGCTGGATTATCCCCAGCTTCATTGCTTCCTTACCTAGCTTAGCAAAGTCTGTACAACATACAATGTACGTTCTGCCAGAGAGACAGACTTGGGCAGGATCACTTGTTTCAGAGAGGCAGAGGAGTCACAGCAACACTTAAGATCCAGAGAACAGCTCCTTGACCCATCTGCTCCATACAACCATCACTCAGGCATTTTACAAGCATGCAGTGAACAACTTGTTTGACCATCTCATCAAGCATCCCCCCTCTCTTACTCTCCTCTTCCCTTTGGGAAAAGAAAAGTTCCTGCTCCACCTCTTCTGCTTCCACATGTTTGGGAGGGGTATTCATCAGACTTCCCCTCTGCAAAAAGCATCCTATGGGTAGCACAATGCCAGATCTTCCCAAGCGTGCAGGATGTCATCCTAAATTTCAAATGGATATGTGTGAAAGCACTAAACTGGCACCAGAAGTACAGCAGTGCTCCTCCTTTCTCTAAAACAATTGGCCTGCTGAACAACACATTTCAGGACCTGAGAAACCTGATCTGGTAATTGAAGGTGCACATGGTACACATTTTCCTATGGTATGGAAAAATTAATTATACCACATGACAGATTTTAATCCTGGTGTTCAAGAGCTCATTAACAAAACTACTTTAAAGGGCGCTAATAGAAACAAATGCCTTTAACATCACAGACTTGCCAGATGACTCCAGCTATGGAGATGGATGACAAATCACTCTGTCAGTCATCTTTGAATTCCATATTGACTACACTGAAGCAATTACCCATTTATTTTTAGAGCATGTTCCATTTTAAACACAAGTGATTCAGTCCAAGAGACATTCTATACTGCATCACTATCGCATGGGTTAACAACTCTCAAATTTAAATGGATTTTCATTCTGGGACAAATTCTTGCCTTTTTTTTTCTTCCTTCTTACTCTAAACATTGGTTGGGGATTTTAATTCAGGCTTCAAACCAAACAAACGTTGGTGCTCTAAAAGCATCTGCAGAGAAATACAAAAATATCTGCTTAAGTGTGAAAGAGGGAGCCTGTTTTGCTATATGCATGAAATGAAACCTCAGCGAAGGTCTCAATAACAGCCTTCCCGACTGCTGTGCACACGCGCTCTCCCACAGACCTTCTGCTCTGCAGCAAGGGAACGCTGCCGGCGCTGCTGCGTCCTCAGGGAACTTCGGAATACAGCAATGCATGGTGCTGATCGTTTACTTCAGTATTTCAAACAAGAGCACCAGGGTTTCCCCCTCTTTAAGGTCTAAAAGGAACAGCTTGCCATACCACTTCCCCCCAGCCCCAAAACCATCTCAAGGTTTATCTGCATTGTAGGCAGTGTTGTGGACAAAAGGATGAGGGGCTGGGACCAAGTTTAGGCTGCTCCTAACTCATGGAAAAGGAGGGTGCGATGATGAAGGGGAGAGCTGGGGAAGGACAGTCCTGAGGAGCTGAGGTTTCTGCTGCTGATGCGACCAGAGGGAGAGGATGAACAACAAGAGCTGCAACAGGTACTGCAGCAGGGGAACCCCACTTCAGGCTCAGCTGCTGCCCTTCTTCAACCCAACTCCTCTCCAAACCAAATGCAGGCTGTGGGGTGCACCCAGTCTCTTGCCCCCAGCAGTCTGCTGCCCATGACAACAGCCTATTTGGTCTGCAGCTTGGACCAGTCTTACTGGTCCTTATTCTGATGAACCCACAAACCTCTGAGATGAGGACACCATCTTGCCAAGGGACAGTCCCAGCACCTCCTAAGGAGCCCTGCCTAGAGAAGCTAAGCCTCCTACTTCAGAGCTGACGATGGGGTACCCTAGCCATGGCATAGCTGATCAAAAAAGTCTAGGATTGACTCACGAGTCCATTATACAGCTGCCTTGCCACCATTCATTAACTGTAACGAAAATGACCCTGGGCTCCCTACATCAAAGAACCTTGCCATTTCTTCTTAATTAATCCTAAGTATCTTGCTGGCCTCAAATCTCAGCTGGAAAACATCAACTAGAGTAGGTGGCTTCTCAGCCTGCCCTTTGCTACTGGCTGTACTTTTATTTTTCCCCATGTTGTATGTCCCCCATCCTCCTGAGGTTAATAAGTAGAAACCAAAATATGGCTGTGTTTTAGGGCAAATGCATAAGATCCAGCCTGGTTAGACTTTATTAGAATTAACGTTCACAATATTTAACACCAACAGAAATATATTTCTAAGGAATTAAATCAACCCTTGCAGTGTTTGCCACTCAGCCACTGCAGAATCGCAACAGCACATGAAATGTTACAAGAGAAATGGGCAAAAAAAGGCCTTAAACAGAAGCAAAACTGACTCATCTCCTTATTGCCAAAACCGAGAAGGCCGCTGAGAGTAAACAAACAACAGACATCCTGAAAAAAAAGGGGCGTCACAATTCCTTCCCGTGCTGATAGGCAGATACACAAAGTGGTATGAGCAGGACCATCCTTCAGCTGCTCCTACAAGCCAATCCCAGGGAAACAGTCAATAATACAGTGACATTCCCGGAGGCGCAGGTGCCACCCAAAGCCGGGGAGCATCTGAGGTGCTGGTGACCCCCAGTGCAATGCTGGTTCCTACTTTGTATGTGGTGGAATGCTGTGACAGCAGAAGGTATGATCCACTCATAGAAGCCACACGTATATTTGGATACCTAATGAAACTGCTGTGGGCAGTATTCAAAGGCATGCTTTGGCTTAGGCTAGCAAGCATCCCTTCTACAGAACAGGAGGGAGAATGAGCCAGAGCACTTGTATAATGCTCAAGCTCTCCTCCCTGTCTATAGTGGCCCACATAAACACTACAGTCTGGGTATGCTGAAGTGTACCCCTAAGTCTGGAGGAAACCAACTAAGACTTAGGACTAGAGACACACAGGAAGAACCAAAGGAAAGTCATTGCAAAGCCAAGTTATGTTCTCCGGCAAAGTCCACCATGACAAACTATGATACTTCGAAGTAATAGCTTTTTTTTCACTACTAAAAGACCTTCTGTTTGAGCTCTGCAACACACTTAACTGGTGGGGGAATGGGGAGGCTGTCCAGCAGGAGTTTTTAAAGAAGCAGTTTCAGAGTTGAAACCACAGGGGCAATCTTAATGCCTGCATGCACGAAACAGATCTCGAGCAGCTTTAAACAACTAGGTAACCCAAGCTTTTTGTTAGAACAGCTCCTGGCTCACCATCAACTATTCAACACCATCACTCTCACAACCTGAATCCTGCATACACACACACAGTGCCACAACCGTATCTTCTGCAGTACTTCAGAAAGCAGCTAAGCTAAATTCCACTCGTGCTGTTTATCCAAGCAATTGCATTGTTTGTAAGACCACCATTCAAAATGAGGCCAGGAGAAGGATTTAGCAGTACCTTGAAAGAACATTACTTAGTGTCAGACACAGCATGTGCAAAACACGAAGTTTTCCACAGGGATTCTCTCACAATGGAAAAGAATACTAGATCATGTGCCACATATGTGAAACACAAAGCCACAGAAAGATGTACTTTAGTAACAAGTCTTAGCCAGTTACTTATTGGAAAACAATAAATACTGCATTGTTTATCAGAATGCATTTAAAATGCTAAGCATATGGATTTTTAATCAATTCTTTGGGATGTTCTGAGTACATGTACACAGTTTGCTTTCAAATAAATCACAGCCACATTCAGATATTGATAGCTCCTGATAAAGTCACTGAATGCATCAGTTCATGCTCTGGCCTGCTCTGGTTTCAAACAAGTAAGCTGATAAGAAAGAGCTGGTTGATACTAAAAGGGTTAGGAGTCCAAAGCTCAGGTCACATTAAGTCAGCAACACATTAGCATACGTATCACACGAGTGATGTGATGTGCCACATTAGCATACGTATCACACGAGTGATGTGATGTGCCATCCACTACTGACCCACAGGCTGCTCGCTCCTCACAAGCACTGGCCATCTGACCAACCACTCTTTGTTCTGAACTCACTCCCTGCTCAGCCTCCTGAAACAAACCAGTAAACAGACCCACCATTCCCTCCTTAAGGACAGATACTCTTCCCCCCACCCATCCTAACCGAGACTGCATTGACAGGATGAGTGTTGTGTGTTGACTAAGCGTGCGCTGCTTTTTACATCTACTTCTGGATCCAGCATGAAAATCAACATTGCACCTGTGTTGTCCAAATGGATGTGTGCTTCAGAGACAGACAGAAGCAGAGAGAGCAGCCAGGATACACACCGTACTCCACTCCCCCATCAAACACACATACTACACAGAGAAACGATAATCCCTTCTTAGTGGAAAATCCAAATTTTCAAAATGAATCCCCAGGCTAAAATGAATTACTGTAATAACTGCAATCCTCGTACAAGTACTAATCAGAATGGCACAGCTGACCACCTGCTATGTGGCACCACAGCAGCAGCACCCTGCCCCTCACTGCTGCTGCGTTCAGGCAGGGCTAGGTGCCCCCCAAAACGAGACGGTGGTGCTGGTACATAGAGGGACAGGAGCGCAGCCTGAGTGACTGTTGTACGGTTTCACTACGCACTTCTGCTGAGTGCAGCATAACAGGAAAAAAATAAAAAGGGCACTACTGCAGCTCCCAACAGAACAGCAGGATGCAAAAAACCTAAACCCAGGCCAAGTAATTTCTTCTGCAACTACAGAGGAACACACGGGAAACAGCGCAAGAGACGACAAAATGAATTGTATGTGCCTGTGTCGGTACAAACCCATTATCCACGCAGGCTGCAAAATGAGAAAAGCAGCATTTGACAACGCTACAGGCTGGGGCAGTGCTCTTAGCGTACTTATAATAAGTTATTTTATATAATGGCTAACAAAAAAATACGCAGTTACATAATAACGCCAGGTAATAACCAAAATGTGAAGTCACAAGATTGGCTTACAGCAACAGAGAGGGGGTTGGGGGGGGGGGGGGGGGGGGGGAAGGCAGCCTGTGCTTTAAATTTTGCTGCATTGTCAAGGAGCCAAGAACCAAATCTGGGGGGCTCTTCTTTTACAGGGAAGAGATGCAACCACCGAAAATCCAGCGCGGGACTCTTCCTCAGCACTGCCTGCGCGCATCCACATCCCCAAATGATGTCAATCCCCGCCGGCACGTCGCTCATCATAATTCTACACTATCTGCTCGCCAGTGAAATTCAGGCCGACAGCTAAGCCCGTAACTCACCAGGGCCCATATGCTCCTGGGGAGCCACCCCTCCCCTACTGCTCCCGGCCCCCCGCGGCAGCGCTCCCGGACACGCAGGGGGTGCCATGCCCGCACGGACCGGCCGGCTCCGAGGCACAAAGGCGGGCACGGATGACAGCGCACACCGCGACCCGCCACCGCATCTCGCTGCCCGCCCCGGGAAGGGCCTCTCCCGGCGGCGAGGCCGCTGACAGACCCATCCCGCCTCGCACTTCTCCGCCGGGAGGCAACATCACCCCCCCCCCCCCCCCCCCCAACACACACCCGGCGTCCCCATCCATCACCCTCACCCGGGGCCGGGCGGCAGCAGCCCCTCGTACCTGGACAATGCCGGCCTGGGCACAGCTCATGCTCCCGCGGCGAGGCAGGTCTCACATCCCACACGTGCGGCTCAGGGCTCGCCGCCCGTCAGCCGGCAGGGAAGGAGGAAGAGGGGAAGGGGGGAGAGAGGACGAGGTGCCGGCGTCTCAGCCCCCGCCGAGCCGCACCATAGTCCAGCACTGGCTGCTACGCCCGCAACGCCGCCGCGCTCCCTCCTCCTCCGCCCCGCCAGCCTCCTCCCACCCCGCCGCCTGTCGCTGAGGTACCGGCCGCCCGGAGCCACCCACACTCCGCGGCGGGCGCCCGGCAGCGCCGCCCGGCCGGGCCCGGCCCTCAGCGCGCCGCCTCACGGCCGGCCCCGGCCTCCCGCCCGGCACTGCCCAGCCGTGACCCAGGCCGCGACCCCGCCGGCTGCCCCGGCCCCTCAGGCCATGGCGGAGCGCGGGCGGAGGCTCGACGTTCGGACACCTCAGTACGCGGGCCGCGCCGGTGCAGAACTAACCCGCTTTGCTCTCTGCCCGTTTCCACACGCACCGAGACAGGCGGTGCTCCAGCAGCTGCACCCCCGGGAGGCACGCACCCTTCCGCGCCCTCTTCTCTGGGGCCAGGTCTGCGCTCCTCAGTACGAGAAAGAGGAGCTCCTGGAGGGGGACCAGCGGAGGCCGTGAGGGTGATGGGGGTCTGGAGCGTCTCTCTTTTGAGGAGGCTGAGAGGGGCTCTCATTAATGCCGATCAATATCTCAAAGGTGGGTGGCGGGAGGATGGTGCCGGACTGTCGTGGTGCACAGTGACAGGATGAAGAGCAACGGCCATAAACTGTACCACAAGCAGTGCCACCTTAACGCGAGGGAGAGCTTTACGTTGGGGGTAGCGGAGCACTGAACAGGCAGCCCAGGGCGGGTTGTGGAGTCTCCCTCTCGGGAGGCATTCAAAACGCACCTGGCTGTGCTCCTGTGTGACCTGCTCTGGGTGGCCCTGCCTTGGCAGGGGATTGGCCTGGATGATGTCCAGAGGCCCCTAATGAGTCTGTGATTCTGTGACCTGCAGCCTCTCCTCCCCTGTCTCTTCTATGAACTGCAGCCCCGGACAAAGAAAACCACGGTACCACAGCTGGGGAGAGAACAAGTGTCAAAATGCAGTTCAGGATATGGGCAGTGGTGCTGTACACCCATTTCTCCCATAAGTCTTGTATTTGCCCTGTCCTTGGGCAAATCTGCTCACCAAAACCAGCCCTGGGTGCTGCTGGGGCTGCAGGGAACAGCAGCTTCCACCAGCAACACGCTATCTCTGCACCCACTTGCAGAGAGGGATGAAGAAGTTCTTCCCATCAGCTGGAAGAGGGAAGAGACCAAACAGTGTTCCAGAGGTCTGCCAGAGGCTTTTAGATAATAATCCTTTACTTTTAAGCCATGGTTTTGGAGTGGATTCCTCTCCATGCTACTAAATACATCTATATTTCAAGAGGCTCTGATCTCAAATTGTATCCTGGATCAGAGACACGTTGATAAAACCCCCACAAATATGCCCAGTGACACACCACTGACTTTGTTTCTAAAAGCATCTTTGCATCATCCACTCAAAAATTTCTTTGGAACTAAAGATTTACTGTGGCTGGTACTAGTGCAAGAAATACCTTTTAGTCTCATTTTCTACTCGACACTCAAATATTTTCAGAGACATTGTGGCCACTAATTTCCACTCGATCATCTCATTTCATTTCTTAAGAAGGTGAAACGGGAGAAATTAGAACATATTATCAGCAGAAACCTAAAAAGGAATATCAAGTGGAGCATGGTTTGGTATTTTATTACATTAGTGAAAGAAAAAAAATCCATCTACAATTTGCCCAGAATTGCCCATACACGAAACCAGTGAGCAGGCATGTTCCCTGTGCATTCAGGGTGGGAAGAAAGATGGGGGACCCATTACACCAGCTCTTCCCCAGGAGCGAGGCAGACCACGAAACACACCAGCCCGTGAAGGCCACACAAATTAACATGTACCTTAGGATGTGTCTGTGTGCACTCTTCTGCATGTTTGGTGAATTTAGTTCATGTCTGAGTTGATGTCCTCACCCAGCGAAGCCACCCACTGACCACAGATTACAGTAGACCATGCTACCAGATACCTACAGGAGGCCTCCAGCCAGAAATTTGCCTCCTTGTTTTAAAACTGTATATCAATGCTTACACCAAAACTGCTCATGGGAGGCATGTGCTTTTGCCCTCACGCTTTGAGTGTCTAAATAAGAAGGAACAAAATAAAGATCAGGGAGACAGAGGAATGGAAAGGTGAAGTACTTTGCCCAAAGGGCACACAGCAAGATGCTGGAAGAGAGCAGACAGCTGACCCAAGCTGCCTCATTCTTGATTCATTGCCCTGCTCTGAGCTTTTCCCTAACTCCTGGTGCTTGTGGGTTACTGTATTACTGGTGTAATTCTATGTCATGTCTTAATCTCAGGCATGTGTCTTATCTTCACATGGATGCACACATTGATTCTAAAGACACCGAGTTAGCTAAAATAGGAAAAATTGATAAATTTTTCCTATTAGAGCATGTGCAGCTCTAAAAAACCCCAAACCCCAGTCTAAATCTAAAGCTTGATTCCAAGTTGTAGAGGCAGCTCAACATTATGGGTGCACAAGGAGGAGCCCCAAACCCCCATTTCAGGACCACAAGACTTCAAGCACCAAGACCTTGCCATGCTTTGTGGACCGAGGGAGAAGAACCTCAGCGCACAGTTTAACCACTAGACATGTGCTTTCCCCTTCACTAGCTGTCACCCCTGCTTTCCCTTTCAGTCTGAAAAGAACATCCTGACTTTCCTATAGGAGAAAGAAGTTGAAAATTATCCCTGCTGGAATGCGAGTAAAACTAGGAAGATCAAGATCAAGAGGCAAAAATGCGTACCCACCTCCAGCAGAAGTACACTCAAACATTGAGCAGAAGATGAATGTGGCAACTGATACAGAAAATAAACCAGGCTTTGAAGAGGACATTTTGCCCTCCAGTTCCTCAAAAGGAGGAAATTACATTCATTGGAAATCAAGTGGTTTCCATTGTAACCCTGCAGTTTCCTCAAAAAGAGGGGAGTTGCATAATGCATCAGGAGCTTTAAAATTAGACTAAACTTTGGCAGTTCAGATGCTTATCTATATTACAAACAAACCTCTGAATTTTATATGCCTATCTATTATATATTATACACTCCCCAACCTCCCACAGACTAAGCAAACCAACAAATTCTCCTGTCCCACAGGCCTGTCAACATCTTCTGGTATCTTTCTAACCATAAGCTAAGGAATACTCATGCCTCAGGACAGGTCTACAGACAGCATCAGGTGAAGAGTTTTCGGGCAGCCAGCAACCAAGATGCATGTCTGTTTTGCACAGGGAATTTTGTGGAATTTTGGGAGCTAGAGAGTAGTCCTGAAAAAGCAGGAAATGGGAGCAAGAGCAAATTGGCTTGGGGAGGGTGGAAAAAGCAAGTTCAAGCAACTGTATCTTTCCCTACCAAATATTTGAGGGACATAAGCCTACACTCTTGAGATTCCATTGTATTTCCAGAAATCTGTCATTCTGGTGGCTTATTCATGCCTGATATATAGCAGAGGAACTTCTCCTTAGTATAGTATTTTGAATAGCTTGTAGTGATTTTAAAAAGGCTTTGCTCAACTAAGTAAAAAACTGGGAAATTTTAGTTATTCTTAACAAATATCAGGTACACCTTAATCTGGAAACCTAGCTATGGTGGTTGTCATGTTACAGCCAACAAAAAGCCCAACACACCGATGTCCTCCTCTGCAAGCCTCTTGAGTTGAGCTGACCTGGGTGAGGATGGAAGGGCTGAGTAAGGCTCTCGCAGAGTTTACTTGTATCTTGCATTTGTAGGAGGCCAGGTGCAATCAGATGAAGCTTCTCCCAAAAGAGCTTTTCTCAAAGACAAAATGGTCACCCCCAAATCCTTTACTAAACATGCTCCTGCCTTAAAGCTGTATAAAACCCATAAGTAACTTCAAGCTGCCTAAGCTTTATATTGCCCTTTTAATCTGTCCAACATAGGAGCACAGCCCTCATCCAGCCACTGGCCACTATATAAGTAAAAGAGGGGATAACTGATAAATGGAATCCACCACTGCAGCAGAACTGGCAGGAGACACTGCACTGTGAGGGCCATTTCAGAGCTGAGACGTACATTTGGGCATATCATAAGTTTCTATGCTGGATTCATCTCCAGCTGAGCTAGATGTCATGGAAGTACCTCTCTTCCCCACAACACAGTATTCATTAAATTTTACCAACAAGCACAATTTTTTCCCCAATAAAGCAAGCACTACTAAGATGATACAGGACAGCATTTCTAGATGCTAGACTCACTGACATCCAAGGGATACTCTCATACCTGGCTCACAGGGCTTTTCATTCTGAATTGTTTGCTCTGTTGGGACTCAGTACTCCATTACTGACTTTGACATACACAGACTGTCTTTAAAAAGGCATTTGGCTGATGCTAATGTCTTTTACTATATTTTGCCTTACACAGATGGGATTGCTCATATCTCAGCTGATGCTATTGCTTATGCATAGCAGTAGATACTTGCCTAATGTAGGTGCTAGGACTTCAGGCTCTGTTGGAGTGCTTTCTTTAAACAGTCCTTGGGCACAAGCTGCCTTTTTCTTAGACACTATATCCTTCCCCCCTAGCAGCCCAGAGCTGAGTATCTGGGGAGGCCATGACAGACACTCCCCAGCAATTATAATCTTCAGTCACCCCCCTAGCAGGACCGCAACACCTATAGCTACCAATCCTCTTCCTTGCAGGAGCAGCCAGCTTGCTATCTACAATCCAGACTCCCTCCCTGTTTCATCCTGGACGTACAGAGAAATTTCTTTACATGGGTACTGAATTATTGGAGCATTTACCCAACCAGATCAAAAGAATTCCAGCCCCTTCTCTGCAGTCATTTGCATGGCCTGATTTTTGCCATTTCACCTAATTGTTTAACATGTAGATATACACTGGTTTGATGTTTGTCCCTGTTGTTCAGTTCATTTTCCTCTGCCTTGATTCTCTTTCTGAAGCAAATGCTAACCAGCTCCAAAATAGAAAGAGGTTAAATATTAGCATCCTTGTCAGAAGATATACACAGGGATTATGAAACATTATTCTACATGGGCAAACATACTGCATATTTTTTCCTGCATAAAGCCTACGACAAACCTACTCAGAGACCAACTGCTTTCACAACTAAGGCTCCACTTAAAGAAGAAAAAACAATTAATGAAGCATGTTCAACGACACAGAGATTGAGCCCATATTCCAACAAGTCTTCTGTCAGCAATGAAGTTTAGATGACTTTCCTTGTAGCTCCTTGGATTTGTCCAGTGAATGGCGAGTTCATCACAACTTTTCCTCTCACAACAGGAAAGTCAGGGTGGGAATACTCATGATCAAGGTCTCTTCTACTCTACCTGCCTGTCACAAAACTACTAGGAACTTGGTACATTTGAGACTACCCCATGTAACACGCATGAGAGGTCTCGGCCAGTTTAGAGATTACTTAGATTGAGTATAGTCAGAGGTCCAAAGTAATTATGCCAGCCTTATTTTCTTAGGAATCCATGCTAGAAGAAAGGGATAACTGTCTCATTGTCTATGAAAAAAGTCAGGGCACTACAGCATAACTGCAACAAAGGAGCCGGGAGAGAACAGGAGACCCCTGGAAGCTCTCAGCACCAGACTGATTTGGCTTAACATATATTTAGTTTTAGTCTCAACTGAAGGCCTCTGAAAGGGCAAAGTGAGAAAATCTCTAGCTACCAGAACAGGTGTTGAAGGTAGTCCCCTGACAGGAATAATTCTGATAAAGACTATGTAAGATCACCTTTCACACAGGCAGCACTGCTGTATTACTGACCAGACAACTATTCACGTGCTTAGACACATACTGTACCATCGTGCTAGAACAGAAACAGGGAGGTACCCCCCCACTGGTACATAAGAGAGAAGTGAAATCACCTGGACAACAAGAGTGGGGGAAGGATTGAGACTTCTCCTGTATGGTATAACTAACCCTGCTGGATCAGTTCAGATTTATGAGAAGACTGAACTGGAAGAGGATTCTCCCAGGCTTCTGGACTTCTCCCAGACTGAACTGGAAGGAGATCAAGCCGAAAACAAACAGGGGTATTCCTCTTACCTTGTGAAAGCATACCAAGCCAAAAACCACGGTGTGCTCACGAGGGTGGTGAGGATGAGACTGGTGCTGACTGCATTCAGGCCTTGGGAAATTTTTTGGAATATGCCAAATGCTCAGTTGTTCTGGCCTCCCTCTCAAAGGTTTCCAGGCAAACCATGAGTAATTTACATTTTTCTCAACACTGGCCCACCACTGAGTAGCAGGCCTGTTTTAACTGGGTTGGAGGGAATAGAGGAACACATTGTCCACATTTATTTGGCTGATAAACAATTCAATAGTAACAGAGGGCTGAATTAACAGATGAAGGCAGATGGGTATATGGAATAGGGAGGGACTGAGAGAGAGGTTATGATGAGAGAGCAGAAGGATTGGAAAAAGATCAACCAAAAATGGGCCAGCATGTTATGCCATATGTCTCTTCTAAACATTTTTTCTGCTCTTGTTGTTTGATTGTCACAGTGCTCCAGAGCTATCTGCTGTTTTGTTCTGAGATTTTCAGGGTGGCTATTCTTTGCAGGAAATGCTTCCCAAGACTCCAAGCAGGCAACACCATACACTGCATTTTGTGTGCAGTGAATACCTTTGCTTTTACAAACATTTATAATCACAGTATGAATACAGCTATAGTAAGCACAGATCCAGAGCCACCCTCAGTAGTTCTGCAATATCATATCCACCTCCCCATGCAAATACTGTGGAGATAAGTCTGGCATGGTTTCAGTTGCCACTGTCTTCCCTCATCTGTCAATCTATCCTACTAATAAAAGGGAAACAAAAGTGGATATGCATTTAAATAGCTTATCCCTTCCAACTGCAGCCAAAAGAACCTACCATGATATGTCTTAATCACTGAGGACAGATGTCCTGAGTTTATACACAGTCCTCTGCCACAGCCTTTGCTATCAACCATACCAGGTTTCAACTTCAGTGGCCAATAATAAAACACCAGCTTGAATCCCCACCCCAAAACCTGCAAAATTAAACTAAGCTGTCTTGTGCTCAAATGCTTAATTTTTCCACATCTAAAAATAAAGTTTTCTTCATGAATTCTTACTTTACCAAATGGGAGAAAAGAACAAGGGGAAGACAAAAGCAGGAAGATACAATACCGCTATCCAACTTGCACTGTAATCGTTTACAGCCTTCCTTCCTAGCATCCTGGTGTAGCCATCTGGCTGTTTCCCCATCTTCTGCACTCTCATTCCCTTTTCGGTTTGCAGGCAGCAGGTCCCGAGGCTTTGTCACTTGAACAGCAGGATAACAATGCTTTATCCAAGCTGTTGCTGGCCCTGCAGCATTAGCTGCTCCTCCTGGCCACAAGCGCTACCTGCTGTCCTGGTTGAAGCCTGCACCCTGTTTAAGCCCTGCTTGCTCCTCCAGGTCTGCTATTGCACATCTTGCCCTTGCTCTGCCAGTTCTTCTCGCTAACCATGAAAGCTTTGCTTGTAGCTGCTGCTCTATCAGCATTTCAGCTCCAAGGTCTCCCTACCAAAGTATCTGCAGACTTAGCAGTTCCTTTTAGTCCTCAGCCCACAGACCAACACCTCAAATCGTGTAGACAAACTAAATTATGCCACCACACCCCTGTACCTGTTGGATACTGAGACACTACTACTCTATATACATAATTTGCTGACCTCTGCTTTAACCTACAAGGGACATGACTATGACAGCTCTTGGGTAGGAAGACTGAGGGCCAGATTTACAACAATTAGATATACCAACTTGTGCAGGGGTTCTTCAGCATCTACTCAACTTACAGAGCACTTTTTCCTACCTTTAAATGCTCACACAATTTCTGATCTCTGCTTAAAACAACCACATCCATAGACGAGGAGTTCTTGCTGCAGAGAAGTCCCTGAAGTTTTCAAGCATAGCTCCCTTTTCTTGTAAGTTGCATGAGTTACCCGAGGGATGTTTGCTGGAGCTAATGAACATCTCAGCAATTTGAAACTTAAAGGTCAGCCTGATAAAAAAAAAAAATCACAGTGCTTAGTGAGAAGCACAACTCATTCCTTTGCCTTCAGCAGTTTGTCTTAAAAAGGCAATACCACTAGACATTAGCTGTCTCAGTAAGACTAGGAACCATACCAGAGTTATATACGTACGTAACCATGTATGTTATGTACCACTGAAAGACCACAGTCTGGTTCAGGCTGGAAAGGAAGATACATCAATATAAGATACATCACGTCTACTCCACGTACATAAATGCAGTACAAATCATGTTTTCTCATGGATACCTCCAAAATAGCAGTATAATTTAGGCCTCAGCAGTTCTGTGCAACTTGAGTCACACCTGGAATTTCCTTCTGTATTTATGCTGGGCATCTTTAAACCTCTCTGTTCTCTGAAGCACAGCACTGAGAAAATCCACATTCATGACACAAGATCACAACTTCAAGAGAAGCCACTCCTTGCCCAGCAGCTTTACATCCAGCCCAGGCTCAGGGAGTCAGCAAGGGTGCACATCTGGCTTGCACAGTAATAGCTGAGACTATTCTCTATGGGGAGTTCAGCAAATGAGCTGTTAATAATGTACCAGCCTTGCCATTCAGCTGTATTCTCTCTGCAAAGCTAACAGGAGTAAAAAAGCAATAAAATCTGGTTTGATACTGTTAGCAGATGTGACTGATTACACACTGTTCTATTGAGTAATAGCAGTCACACATGTTACATCCTAGACCTGAACCATACACAGTTTTAAACTGAATGAGAACAGAATTATGGACAATTCATATACAGCAGCAGCTTAAGTCCGCCGTGAGCCATGTGTACAGGGCAACAAGCATCTAGGATTGATTTCTGAGCCCTGTAAGTCAGTATGAGTAGAGTACCACTGTCTCTACAAACTACTAAGACACCTTGGAAGATCCACCAGGCAGGATCAATAGTGGCCTTTCATGCTGTGCAGTTGTAAAAGGTGCTGTTCCAAGGGTCTCTTGCCAGTAGTTTTCCTCTTCCTTTTGTTACATAAAGGGAAGTAATGATCTATACTGCAGTCCCATCTCCCCAAACATAGCTCACCTTTGTGCAAGAAGGAAATTGCATTGCAGTGGTTCTTTCTTTAAGACTAATGATGGAGTACTTGCATTTTCATGCCAACATTAAGAGTTTTTACAGAAGTGACAAGAGTAAGTGCCAGGGGCAGGGTCTGAATCCAAGGTAAAAATGGCATCTGGTGGGAAAAGAAGACTTGGTCCCAAAGTGATATTAGAGGACAACTGACACATGAGCAGGAAGAACATTAAAGTGGCACCAAACACCTGGTACTTGAGTATATTCATTAAAGTGTTCTTCTGCCTTCAGTATCTTCGAGTTCTAAAAGCATTTTTACCTGCAGTTGAAAGCAAGCATTATCCCTGTACGGACAAATTCAGATACATCACACTGCCCTCTATCCAGAATAATTACTAAGACCAGAATCTGTCCCTAATTGTTAAAAAAAAAAAAAGTATAAATATCAAAACTCAGCATTACCTTGTTTGAGATACACACAGAGGAATAGACTGAATTCCTACATTAGGACCCATTCCTACATAAGCACACAAATAATAAACTATTGCTGGTTTCAGCTTTAATATTCAAGATAAGCTGTAACATAACTGTAATATTTTCTGAATTTTATTAATGTTGTTTAAAAAGTCTACAAAATATTAATTTCCTTGTGATAAGTATCTCCCAGGCTTCATACTTCAGAGCAGAGATAAGGAAGTAGCTGAAAGGAGGATATCTGGCTTCACTATAATCTAATGATTTTCAGTAGAGCTTGTACACATCTGGCCGCAGATGGATTAGTGCTGTGTATATAATCAAAGCATTTAAAGAAGAGAGAGCAAATATAGTTTTTACCAGTTAGCCAGAGCTGCCTGGATAACATCTCTGCAGACCAGAGTTCCCTGTGGATGTGAAGGACTCACCTATGCCCTATATCAAAACTCTCCAGGGCATAGCATGGCACACATGCTGGGGTTTAGTATAACAAGAATTTCTCCTACAACAGTTCTCCAGCTGCAGTCCATTGGCCTAGAGCACTACTCTTCCACACAAACACACAAACATTCCTCTGTTTGCAAACTCTCCCATTCCTTGCTGCTAGTCCACACTGCCACTCCTGGGAAGCATGGGGCAGATGACAGGAACATAGCTTCTCCTGGTAAGTTGTATCCCACCAGCAGATTGTTGGTTCCTTTCTGCCAAGCTGATCAAATCTTCAATCTGCTTGACCTACAGAAAGCTGCAGCATTTCTCTTAGAAAACCACTCCTACCAAAAATAACACACTACCAAAAATAAGGTTCATAATGCAACATGCCTTTTACTCTTATAGCTGAGACACCCTGCCTCATGCTCAGGCAGTTCTGCATAATAGTGCAAGAGCCTTAGGACATGAGTTCTTTTTTCATATAGCTACTTTAAATAGGGTGGTGATATTTTTAGTTTTACTGTACTCATACTGTTTATAACTGTATTATTTAAAAACAGCCTCTGCAGCACCAAGTTCCATGCTGTGGAAGGAAAATTGAGTTAAACTTCACACTCAGGATTTGTATAAATCTGATGCTTTATACAAAACATACTGTGAATTCAGTTATTCTCTCAAATTTCTTATTTCAGAGTCATAGAGTGGTTTGGGCTGGGAGAGACCTTAAAGCTCACCCAGTTCCAACCCCCTGCCATGGACAGGGACACCTTCCACTAGAGCAGGTTGCTCCAAGCCCGGTCCAACCTGGCCTTGAACACTGCTGGGGATGGGGCAGCCACAGCTTCTCTGGGCACCCTGTGCCAGCGCCTCAGCACCCTCACAGGGAGGAATTTCTTCCTAATGTCTAATCTCAGCCTCCCCTCCATCAGTTTGAAGCCATTCCCCTTGTCCTGTCGCTATACAGGCACTGGAAAAAAGCCCCTCTCCAGATTTCTTGTAGCCCCTTTAGGCACTGGAAATCTGTTACACAGTCTCCCTGGAGCCTTCTCTTCTCCAGGCCAAACCAAGCAGATGACATTAGTCACTCTTCCCTTACCCACCAATGCCACGGCCCCATTGCATGCAGCACCAAATTTATCACGCATAATTTTCCTTTTAGTGAAGCCATGCTGGCTCCCTAATCACCCCCTTATTGTCCATGCGCCTTAGCAGAGTTTGGAGGAGGGTCTGCTCCATGATCTTGCTGCAGAGGGAGACTGACTGACCTGCAGTTCTCTGGGTTTTTCTTTTCCTTTCTAAAAACAGGAGTTATGCACTTCCCCTTTTCTGGTCATCGGGAACTTCACAGGACTGCCACCACTTCTCACATACGATAAATAGATCAGCTGATCAAAGTGTTTCTGGTAATTTCCAGTTTTCCAAATAAAATCACTATAACACTTAATATAGGTCAAAACAAGGAAACTAAATACAATCAGGAACACAAAGGGAAAGAAGGATTCTTGCAAAAGAATCCTGCAATGATCTTGGGTAGCAACCAAATGTTCTCTTTCTACAGCACTATGTTTCAGTCCCATAGGAAAAAGTGATCTCTTCACTCATTGCTGGAAAACACTCTAAGATGCTGCAGGTAGATCACAACAGATGTCTCATGTCCATGATACAACTCCAGATACCTAGAGTCATGTCCCGACTCTGTCAGGCTTCCCCTATAGCCTTGGGTAAATACTTCAGTCTACCTGCTGTGTCTATTCCTTATGTGTAAAAAGGAAAACACTGCTTTATGCAGGGAAATGTCACTAAGCAATAAGCCAGAAAGGACTGTGAGATGTCAGGTCTGATGCATGTTATGGACAGTGATCATCATGGAAGTGTTTGGACAGACTGAAGTGCACAAGAGTACAGGAAATGTACTTTATTAATAACCTTGAGTAAGATGTTAACAGTGTAATTAGTTTTGAGGGGCAAACCTTGCTTTTCAAGATCTGAAAATGAACAAGTTATTTGCAGACTGAAGCCAAACTGTAGGCCAAATTCTTCATGATTAAATCAGGGTTGACATAATACAGACAGTTCATTATATACTGCAGGTTGTTAGTTTCCAGTCTTCTTAAAGTAAAAAAAAAAAATTAAGAAATACCACAGAAAAAAGATTGCTTGATGACCTCTCAGTATTTCCAAGTATCTTGAAGAAGAAAAGAAGTGACAGGCACAAGCTGTATAACTGTAATTGGAAAATAAGCATTACTGAAGTACTCAGTTCTCTGGTGGCAGACCCCTCATCAGTTAACTGGATAATTCTGATTTCATAATCTTAAACCTTGATTTATTGGATATGCCCAACTGTATTGAGGGCAAGCACAGGGAGTACACAGAAATTCTAGAGGGAGAAGTGAAGGATAGATGTTGAGCTATCCAATCTGTCTTTTATTGTAGTATATGAGCTCTTTAAATTGATAGAGATCTACAACAAACCTCAAACCTGGACACAAGGAGTCACTGATGTAGAGATCTTGATTCTGAAAGTTTCTGGAGTGGTTTTATATAGGACAGAGTGGACAACTAGCACAACCTCCCTAAGCTAAGCAAGTTAAATGGTGGAATTTTACTTTCTTCTGTTGGATGTGTTACTACATTATAGCCAGATAGGGGTCCTTCAGAAGCACAACTTCTTCCACTCAAGAAATACATCAGTGCAGAGCACTTACTCCCTTTGCAAATTTGGGTTTTTTAGTCATAATGTTGCTATTTCTCACTATTTGTGATTATCACATGGAAAAATAAGCAGATCAAACCAAAGGCCCGCTAGCCAGGTATCTGCTTTCTGACTGCTGTCAGGAGCAAATAGGTGAAAGAACAGAGCAAGCAGGATAAATACCACGTGCAGCACAGATTGTTGCACTTCATGATCCAGTGATGCGATTTTGCAGGTCATTTATATTTGCATAAAAACGCTGAAGTCAATACAGAGGGTGTGCTTGTTATCCTTCAGTCCAGTTACTGCGAGTATATGCTTCCCTCCTGCATGGACATGGGTGCTACCCTAATTCCCTTCTTCCTTTAGATGTTGTTCTTCTAACATTCCCTGGAGAACATACAAAAGATATCCAAGGACACTTTCCTGACAGTCCTCTAAAAGTGTACAGAAGAAATCATTTCTAAACAGAATATTTAAAGCCCACCACATTCTTGTCTTTCCATTGCCAAATTCTTGTCTCTGACATGGGATCCTATAGAATTTCTAGCAGAGAAATCTTTACAGCAAAGTTTTAATAGACCCAAACTACCAGGAATCATTTGGATTTAGGGGGTCAGAAAACATGAAAACAGGGGATAGCAGCTGAGCTATTTCTAGGAGAGAAAGAAAGCCCGGCCAGTACACTCCTGCTCCATTTAATGTGCCACATTCTGAATAGAAACTTCACTTACCCACAGGGTGACTTTCCAGTTTGCCTGTGTATATAGATTAAAGTATTGTCTTACTTAGGATATTACAGAATGCATCTACAAATATCTAAAACTTGGAGATATGTATTGTACAGGAATTATTCTATGTACATGGTCTTCCTAAACAGTCATTGTGTAATCCATTGTTGTCATTACTACCCAATCTGCTATGTCTCCTAATACTTTCCTAATCAGGAAATGTCCTATTTTATGATTAATCCACAGGAGATCTTTGGAAATGTTTTCTTTGAAGTATGTTTTCTCTAATCCTTTCTCAAAATGTTTTTTGAAGTATATCACAAAGTAAAGACAAGGAAGTGAACAAACTCCAGATTCAGGGCTCGCTTTTACAAGGCTAACTTTTCCCATGGCTTGGCAATAGTCTTGTTTTGGGTTATGGTGCATATTTTACATTATGCCATCACTTCAACACTTGGTTCACAACTATCAGTTATGACGTGATGTGGTAAAGTAGGGAAGTTAGAAGTATTTCTTCATACTTAAACAACTTGAAGACTTCCTTTGGTCCCAAAGAAAGTATCTAGTTTTGGGATAGGCTTCTTTGTTCAATGGCTTTTTGTTTTGAAAAAGCTTAAGTGTAGTCAAATAGCCAGGCCAGAAGTACTACACCTAAACATATGCTTTTGAAGCAGAATACAAAACTGACTTCTTCTTGATCATGCATATTTCCTGATGAGTGATCCTCTTTTCTTTACATTATTTCCTCAATCATCTCACATCATGGTCACAGCTCAAATTTCCATCTGTTCCTATAGGCATGAATTCTGAATGTCTTGACATTTACTGAAATTCCAGATCACAGCAGAAGATGCCACTGCCATTTCCTACTTTCATATCCATATAATTGCACTTGAGCTATTCTAGAAAACTCGAAACAAACTAGCAGTTGCTCTCTTTGCAACAAGACCTGTCCTTGAGATAGGGCCAACATGCGAAGTCAGTGACAGTAGGATAGCTGAGGAAACAGAAGAAGCATTATAACAAGAATTGGATGTTATTCTTTAAAGTTCAGAGCAACCCTTTGCTAAACAAGAACATATTTTAGGCAATCCTTGTTACTACTGATTCACTCAAGAGCCAATCAATTTACTTCAGAAAGCAAAGGTTATTTAGAAAGGAATTCACTGCTCATAGCCTTGGATAAAGGACTTGGAAAGTCATAGCTACAGAGAAGCAACAGCCACTGCTTGGGCTGCCTGAGAAAGTGTTCAAGTGACCCTGCTCACTGCCTGGAAAGTCAGCGTACCTTTATAGCAACCTTATGTCAGGTCAAGAAGCAGTCTGTCAAAAGATGAAAGTAGACTGCGAAATACCTACTGGAGGATACTGTCACCGAGCCTTCTGACTCAGCAGTGATACACATTGCTGCCTGCACTAGAGTTTCCTCTGATATTTTAGTGGTTTAAATGAGTTTGCCATGAAACACTGAATGAGTGTCACTGACACTCCATTTGAGTGAAACAACAGCTTTCATGTAGTCCTGCATCTATTCCACTTTTCTCCTGAGCATTCCCTCCACGGATCCTTTCCTTATAACAGCACACACATTCCGATTGTCCCAACTGGTCATTTTGTTGTTGTGGCATAAGAAAAACCACCACATGAAAATGAGAGATCAGAAGAGTCCTAGAATGCAAAAAAGTTCGGGAACTCAGGTGGGAAACAGGGATGGTCTGTTAGCACTGAAAGATCGCACCCTTTCAAATACTGCGTACAAGTGAAACAGAGGGGCAGAAGCTGAGATCCTGGTCAAAGCCAATCCAGGAATCTAGTACAGACAGCACATGCTAGTTCATACTCAGATGTAAGCACAGTTTAAGTGACTGTGAGTTCTCTAAGGGGCAACTTTCAAACCAACTGGACTTGGCTGCACACATGCAATAGAAAGCAGAGCCCACAGCTACCAGCTACAGTGAATCCAGGTGCACTACACTGTTTTCTGACCCTGTGGTACTTCAAGGTGTGTTCAGATTGCCTAAATCAATAGCTATTGCCTAACTGATGTCTGGGGGGACAGGAACATTATATCCCACAAATAGCTAGTTATACTTTAAAACCCAGAGTATTTCAGGAGCACAGGTAAGGTGGAACTGGATGGCAGAATAGTGGGGTTGCAAGTGTCACCATTAACAAGCAGCTCCATGTTCAGGCAGTTGAAATTCTGTATCTGTCCCAGTTTCCTTTATCCTTACCTTTGTGTCATAGATAAATATAAATATGCCAGAAATAAACCTTTACATCTAAGAACTTCTGAAGTGTAAGGATTTTTGCAATAAACCAGCAATTCAATGGGCTTGCCTGAAAACACTTAAATTACTGGCTTTAAGTGCAAATTCTGCAAGAAACCCCTCTTTTTACAATACCTCAAGGTGAACACTCGCACAAAAAATCCCCGCAAACCCCTTTCCCATTAGTTTGCACCTTCTCTGGTGCAAAACATCTTCTCCACAGATGATCTGGTCTACAATTCCATGTTTCTGAAGATGGAATAGACAGATCTTCAAACTTCAAGGTGATGGATCACTTCAAGTATGTTATCTTCAGTATCACAGATTCAAGGAAAAAGCAAAGGAAGAGCAAGAGTATTATGAGGAAAACAAAGGGAAAAAAAATAAATCACATCCTTATACAATTTTCTTGAATCTGTTTATTAGAAGATAGCCCTCAGAGGGATTCTGTCAGAATTTGTTGGCTTCCAATGAATATGGATAAGTAGGCCTCAGGAACCACCAAATTGGGAAATGCCCTACTAACACAGTTGTAGAATTTAATAGTCCTATCTCCTGGTCATTAGATTGACGGTTCAGGTTGAGGGCAGTAAGGAACACCTATCTTCGTCCTTTCAGCTAATCTCTTAGGGGTTAGGTTGGACTTTAAGACAGCAATCAATCAGGAACCTGTGCTTTCCTGCCAGAATGGCATTAGAATAATATATGGGCAGGTGGCTTGAGCTCTGCATATCACACAGGTCTAACTATAGGAAGTAGTCTCTCTCCAGCATCATGTTCTGCCACCCTTCAGATCAGGTAAAACATTGTCACCACACTGCCTGCCCTGTGCACATGCAGAAGCAAGATTTTTCTAACCGCTTAGACCTTCCCAACACTGTCCTCCTAAGTCCTTAACCCTTTTCCTCTCACAGAATTCATGGCCCAGATATCCTCTAGGTCCTAAGCTTTCCTATTGTTCCTTTGATACACATTAGCCTAAAATAAATGCCCCCAAAATGCAATGCTAGGATTAATATTTCAGTAGCTATTTAGGGCAGAGAAAGTGAGCATTTTTATACAAAGATACCAGTTTGTACAAGTTCATTCCAGCTGGATAAGCTGGAGCAGAAATTGAGAGCAATGTGCTAGCCAGCCCACAGAGCTTTGAGATAATGGCTAGCTGTGAAGTGAGGGCAAACAACGGTAATGTGAAGTTTGGTTAGCATCTCAGTGTAAGTATCCTTCCTGTAAGTGACTGTGCTGAGGCACACTCTGTAGCCAAGGTCATGCAGAGAAGTTGGACCGAGAGGCCAGAAGTTCTAATTTTCCCAAGAAAGACTTCATTTTCCTCAAATAGCATTTTAAGTCAGACAGCTGAAAAGATTTGAAGATATTGTCTATGCTTGTCCTGACACAGAAAAGCCACTCGGTTTATCTTCCTTCTCTTCCTTCAGAATGTCCTGTCTTAGAATTCAGAGATTTGTTGTTTAATTCTAGCTCCCAGTCTAGTTTCACAAGAAGTCATAAAACTGTTGAAATCAAAACAAATCCCATACCAGTTTAGTGGAGCAAAGCCTTTGTGGACATAGTGGTATTGCTGAGGCAATTAAGGTAAATGAGATTCAGCCCAGTATAGACACACTGAGGAACAGCACTGCTACAGCAGCTGGGAGTTGGAAGTACCATGAGAATGGATAACCTATTGGAAAAACCTTTCAGGTTTGCATTTGGTTTTCAGGTTACAATTAATAAGCATTTTAAGAATTCAATGTCTTAAGTATTGTTCATGGGAACCAGTTTATAATCGCAGTTCTTTACCTCTGCTGGTGAAAGATGTTTATCGCAAGCTCCCATCAGTATTCCTTAGCTTGCTGTCTCACTAGGTTAGCCAAGGCACAACAAGCTATTTTTCCCTTCTGATGGAAATGTAATTTCCTTCTGCCAGTCACAGTACTGACATGTCACAATAATGGTTCATAAGACTTTGTAATATGCTTATCATAACCTATACGATAACCAGACAGTTTTATAAACCTCCAGTAGCTTCTGTGATGATCAGGTAGAAATAAACAACCAAGCTGTATTTTTAAGCTGTTTTGCACAAGTTTCCCTCCCTATCATCCCCAAACACTTCATCTCAGCTTCTTCAGCCTTTATCTTAATTCTTCAGGAAACAAACGCAGAACATGTTTTTCTGTTGTTCTTCTTTTAGAAAGCAAACTAACATACTTGAGTGTACAGTCTACCACAAGTTTGGCTTTAGAGAGTTTGGGGACACTGTTAGAGACAGCCCCCACATCTTGTACTTCATATGCAAGCCAAACAAGTGAAGATGCCACCAGCTGCTTTGAAAACCTACAGCATGTAAAGTACTTGTGTGGAAAAGGGAGCACAGATCTGGATTCTCCTGGTCAGATTCACCCTTTCCCAAGTCTGCCAGGGTGCTCAGATGAGGAACAGGGCAGCCCAGACCTATCCTTGCTCTGCCAGGCACTGCAAAGAGCCCTTGGGAGCATAGAGACTTTGCATTACTTTAGTATGCCCAGATGATTTAGGGCACAGGTAGAGCAGCTCCCAATCTGCCTGTAGAGGGCTAAGCAGTATTGCCCTCTAGTACAATCCAGCTCAAGCATAGACTGCATTCAGATATAAGAGTCTGATATTTGGGACACAAGGTTACTCAGTAACAGCATTGGCTGATGTAAGTGCAGCAGGTAAATTTTACCTATGCCTCAAGCTCAGTCCCAGATCCGGGCAATAGTTTCTAGTAGGCTTATGTTACTTTCTTCAAGCCCTACTATACATACAGGGTTGAAAGAAAACGGTTATTTGTGAGCCAAGACCCTCTCAAAGTCTTAAGGGAAGAAGCCAAACATTTCCACAGCTTTTCATTTCCGATCTATTTATTCCATCATCAGAAGTGTCTTGAGAATGTGACAAACTTGAATCCATTCACCCATACCATCTCAAAATGAACTGGTGCAGACAAAAGCCTGCAGCATAAAAAGGACATATCAGTGATACCTAGAAGGCACAAAGGTTCTACCATCACATTCAGAGTGCAGTAAGCCTGAAAGTTTCAAGTCTTCCATGGGCTCAGAAGCTTTTCATGCAACGTCACAGCTTATCTCTATCAGTGCCACATCAGATGCCAGGCACCTGCACAAGTCCTTCTCTGGACTGAAGAGTATGGGAACCAAACTATCTTTTCCACATTGAAAAGGCTTCCTCTGGATCATAAAAGCACATGCGGCCTTCTCTGACACGGGGATGGGATTAGGGGCTCCATACCACTGCATTATGGAAAGAATTTATAGAGACCTGATGGGGTAACACCTTCGAAAGCTCTAGAGATTGAGTTCTGCCCTTGTTTGTGCCCGAGTATATCTGGATGCACCCTTAACAGTAAGGTCTATCATTCCCTTGTACAGCAGTTCAAGTGAATTTTGCCCATTCGCTGCCTACAGAAGGTACACCAACATGAGAAGAGCCACAAGTAATCTGTTTTGACAAGAGCTGCTGTAATGAGTCACAAGTTCTTCCCACACCTTTGAGCCACACCATTAACTCCAGGATACACTGTTCTCAGAGCAGTCAGTGCCCCTGCAGCCCTAGCTGCCTTTCTGAAAGAAAGGATGTTTCCCATCCCTCTTTGGAAAGATGACTTTTAGAAACTGTCTCTGTAGCCCTCATCATAGTCAACGACATGACTAAGATATGCAATCACTAAAATAGATGCCACACCTCCCCTTGATATGTCTATACTTAGACGCTGGGCAAGTATTCTGTTGAACTGGACCTAAAAAGCAATGTGTGATGCTCTAACCTTTTGGACTATTCTTGTAGAAACCCTGCTCTGGTCTCTTGATGTGACATCACACCTCAATTTTATTTGATGGAATTGGCATTCCAATGGTTTGAATGGCTCAAGCTACCTGAAGAGCAGTATCCGGCCACTGTAATAATTTAAAGTCTTGAGCTACTGGGGTTTTTGTTTCTTAAACAATACTATCAGATCACAGTACAAGCCAGGAACCTGCTTTTCAACCATCACTGCTTGTTTTAAACACCCTATGTGACAACATCCAACAATGAATACAAAATACAGAAGCACTAAAACAGACACTTCTGGAAACAGCAGTCATCTGAAAGAACCACCCACCATCTTAATCACTTGCTGATGATACATCAAGTGATTTCCTTCTTCAGACAACGTTCATTATCTTTCAGCTTTACTTCTATATATTACCAGTAGGTCTACAATGCTGCTTCATTGCCTGTAATAAGCCTTGCACATCTCTCTGCAAGCATACAACTGGTAAAGTCATTCCACTAATTTATCTGCATGGAAAGGTGGGATTAGACAGTTCCTCCCTTGGCACCACATACAATAGCTTGGGTGAGTGTAGTTAAGGTAATTAGATTCTCACCTCCATTAGCCTAGCACTAACCCACATTACCTGTGTCAGGTTTGTAGCACCTAAGGACAAGCACAGTGAATTTTAACAAAACATTTCATTAACCTGGGACAGATTCATAGACCTGGAACTCACCACTGATTAAAGCCACATAGCAGTAGTTACATGTTGTGTTTAATAAGCATACAAATACAAGATTAAAGCAGCACATTAGTTTGACTACCTTTTTGTCACTCATTACTGCAATCTTGTTTCCCTCTATAGCACAATGCTTTGGTTTTGGGCATGTCTAAAGATACGCAGCCCCAAAAGCATTGCTTCCTGGAAGAGCAGTATGGCTATGCAGGCCTGTGACCTTTAGTGGCTTTCACAGCCATGACAGTAGCTGTGAGCTTCCCAGTGGTGGTGTTTTGGTTTGTCTTTAGCTCAGGAACTCAAATTCAGCTTTTAGGTCCAAGAGGTTGATTAATAAAAAGAGAAGGTTTACATGGACACTTATGCAATTGGTTTCTGGAACTTTTATGCCAGAAGTCATTTCATGTGAAAGGAAAAGATATTTATTCTGACATTTGCTGTCATGAATAGGAACTAAGCAACGGGGTAGGTTGGTTCAGAACTCAGTTGTGCAGGAAATCTTGTCCTTTCCAAGGATGTAGAGGGACTTGGACACAAAACCAAGCAGAGTTGCTGCTAGGAGAAGTTCCCTTTTTGGGTGGGAACAGACAGCTAATTTCCCACAACAGAATTCAACCAGAATATAAACTGCTCCTTACAAGAAATAGCTTTAGATTTATTTCTCCACCCTCCCAAGTGCATTTTCCTTTCCTGAGAACATCATTTGTTATAAACATCACAAAAATTATGCAGACTTACAGAAGAATGGTTCTTGAGAAAAGCAGAGATGGGGAGTGACCAAAATGACCCAGCCACACGGGCAAGAGACAGGGAGCTGCCAAAAAAAGCATTTCAAGCACAGGAGAAACTTGGTAAAGCAAGAAATCCATACAATTCACTTCAACTCCATAATGCTCTGTGCATGCTCTTTATTTTCCTCATTCCAAGACTAACTTACACATTTTTAAGTGACATTTTACGCAATAAGTAGAAATTAATATGTATACACTGGAGTGATGCAGTGAAAGATCTAAACTGCATTTTAAAGTTCTCTTGAGGACAACTCTTCAGCCTTCAAAAAGCAGTTATATTAACCACAGGAGAGCAATCTTCACAAGAGTGCTACTAAAAATTATTCAGTCATCAATTTGTTTTAATCCAAGTCTTACCGTTTACCAAGGCCCCTTTAAAAAGGTAAGGAAACCACATATTCTTCACATTTTACTACATTTGCGATGTAAATAATATTGAAGCACTTGAATAATTCAGGCTGTTTCAGCATGAAGTTCCCTCTAGCCTTAGGCATACACAAAGCCCGAAGGTGCTTCAGTGTTGGGGGAAAGAGTGGAAAGAGTGTACCAGCTTGTAGTAGCTCTGAGTTTACGATGTGACCTAAACCTGAAGCTAGGATTATGTTATTGGCAATCAGTGCATTTGGTAAGTGTTCAGAAATACCATCTGTTTTAAAGAGAAATACATAAAAAAAGGGAGTTTTTGTTATAGTAAACTTAAATGAGGTCATCATGAGCATAAGGAGTCCAGCCATGAGGTCTGTCATGGTTTAACTTCAGCTGGCATCTAAGGACCACGCTCACTCTCCCCCAGATCCCCAGTGGGATAGGGAGGAAAAAAATAAATGCAAAACCCCATAAATTGAGGTAAGAACAGTTTAATAATTGAAATTAAATTAAAATAGACAATAATAAAGAGGACGGAATAAACAAGTGATGCACAATACAGCTGCTCACCACCTGCTGACCAATACCCAGCCCATCACTGAGCAGCTATCAGCCCCTTCCAGCTCCTATATTGGGCATGACCTGCTGTGGTATGGAATACCCTTTCGGCTAATTTGGGTCAGCTCTCCTGGCTGTGCTTCCCCCCAGCTTCTTGTGCCCTTCCTCACTGGCAAAACATGAGAGACTGAGAAGTCCCTGACTTAGAGCACTACTCAGCAACAACTGAAACAGTGCATTATCAACATTCTTAGACCAAAGCCAAAACACAGCACTGCACAAGATATTAGGAAGAAAATGAACTCTATTCCAGCCAAAACCAGGGCAATACCCTGGTTTGCCACACAAGTGCCGCTGGTGCTGAGCACCATGTATTTCTCTCTGTAACTGCCTGTTACTGGAGCCTTTTACAGAGATTTACCAAGTGTAGCTGTAGTGGTGCAAAAGGATGATCCAGTACTGCTACAACTTTTCTCTATCAGCAGATTCCTTCTGGTGCCTCCTAGGCCTACCTCAGATTTGTACTTTCTTTTACTACTGCTTTATTTACATGTTTTAGTCAGAGCTGATCACAGAAGTCTAGTCAAAGTCAAAAAGGGATTTTTATTTAATGCACACCTACAACAGATATCTATTTTAAAGCCAGATCTCAGTACAACTTGCTTGGCTATGACTCACATTCACCACTCCAGTTCAGTGGGGAGTTATATTTATATGCCTTAGTTTAGATGCTGCTTTACCAGCAGCAATAGGAGACAAAAACTCCACAGTGATAACATGGATTTTCAGTCATGTCAAGTGTGAGGCTTCTTAGCAATAGAAAAGAAAACCACAGGACCCAATGCAAACAAGGCACATTACTGTTTTAGCAGCCAATCCTAGAAATGGCCATTTCTGGAAGATTTACCCAAAAATGTGCCTAACACCTATCAAAAGGATCTGGGGCCTCATGAGGAAAGCCTCAGATGCATTCCAGCAGCAGGCAAGCAGCTGCCTTTTGTAAAATACCCAGATGGCTACAGCATTCACCCTGGAAACTGGGGATCCACATCCTTCGGGCTTTCTTCTTAAGAAAAAGCAAGCCTCCTTGCCCCAAGCTTCAGCTTGGCAGTATTGGGCAGGAGGGGACAGGGAGATGCTTCCTGCTCCTCTTAAGGAAGCTGCTTTACTGCGCAGTAGAGGCACAGAATCACAGCCAGCAAAAAGGGCCAGTAACAGTGGGAGCACTCACCTTAAGGCAATGAACCATGCTCCAGTCTCAGCCAGGACTGAGCTTTAGTCAGTATTTTAGTGTAAAACAGGTAGCTCCAGGAGCAAGGACGGGAACCCCAAGCTTCCTGCCTCGTGGGTGTATATCCAAGAGATCAGTCATGACTTCTCACTTGTATTTCCCTCCTACAAGCACCTCTCCTTACCTTTCATAACAGGGAAGGAGGAATAAAGCAGCTTTTAGACAGAGTTGTGACTGTGATTACCTACAGTATGTCAACCAATGAGGATGAGAAGGCACCTGATCTGCAGGATTCAGAGCTCAGCCTTACACCTAATACCTATCCAGTACCTTCAGACCACTGCATATTGATTTTCAGTAGGTCCCAGCTCACCATGGTGGCAGTCAGGAACTTTTCCTTGCAGCACAACCTTCCCTGTGCCAGACACATTCCAGGTCCCACTGCAGGGCTTGAAAACACACTCCAGTATTTTGGGACTCCCCTCCTACAATGCATGCCAGTTGCCTTAGGTGAGCAAAAGAATATGACAAGACCTTGCTGGAAGCCCTAGGGAACTGCTTCTCCTTACTCCTGCTTGTTATGAAGCCTTCTCAAGCCTTGAGTTTGGTGCACTGTACATGTGCTGCCAGCACATGGAATATACTTGCTTTTGCCATCAGAATGGCAAGGCTAATGAACTCCAAAGCAATTGCCTCTTTGCCCATTCAACACATGTTCCTGTTCAGCCAGGAGCATTCCTGAGATAAATCCTTATTCCCTGGCCAGAGAAAAGCAATATTGTGCATAATTATGCTGGAAGTGAAAGATGGACAACCTCCTACTGTCCATCTTCATGCTCAAAATGATAGCAAACCTCAGGCTGCCACTCGAACTTACCATCCAGTCTACCAGGCTAGCAAAGGCTTTTGTGTTCAAGAGGAGGAAAGATGTTCCTTTTCCCTTTTAAAGGGAAATGAATTAAAGATCAAGGTTATGTCCTCAGGGTTTTATTTCTTCTGTGAAAGACCATATTAGGCTTCATCAAATAGACTGAAAAAGGCCTTATAAAATAATAACCAAAGCCTTCTAGTTGTCATAGCAGTGGTTGTAGAACAATCATGCAGACTGCACCATTATTTAATTAGCAGCATGAGGCCAGGTTGATAACAGGAAAAATACCCTTGTGTAGCTTGCTGCATTTTAGAAATTAAAGTGCTTATTTTGATCCAAAAAAGCCAGAAAATTTAACCAGCTAAACAGGATCACAGAAAGATGGTAGGGATGATTGCCTATCAAAATAAAATAGAAGATCAAAGTATTTGTAAGTGACTTTTTCACAAATACTGGCAAGATTTGAGAATTAGAAATTTAACCCTGAAAATTTAGGTAATTATAAATTATTCATGCACATCAGTTTTAAGGATAGTTCTTAACTATAAGTGTAACAGGCAGAAATGACAGCCAGAAGTCTAAGAATAAAAGCCAGGCCCTTGGAACACAGTGTAAATGTGAAAGTAACTGAATGAACTACTAAAAGAAAAGCAGCAGAGGTATTTAGGTAGATGAAGCCCCAGAGGCTTAGCTTTCTACCCAGAGAGTTTGCCATAGCCTAGCAGAGGTAGACATGAAGAGAGTGCCAGCAGCCTCAGAAAGCCTCTCCCATACCCCAGCAGCATATGTGACTAGATGGCAAACAGCTAAGAGAAAACCTTGGTTTAAAAATAGCTTCTAAGCCTCCCTGCAGCTTGCCTTTAAGTAGATTTGAGATCTATTTAAAAAGCTTACCAAGTGCAACTCCTACACATCATGTATCTCAAAAGGTAGTTGAAAAAATAGTCTGCCTTTTCAGCCCAACATTTTCTGTCTCTGGTGTAAAATTTTTACATTCCCATGGAATTTTGCAGGCACACAAGTCTAGGAATGACTAGTTCTGCCCCAAACCATGCAGTTTGTGCCCATGCTGACACACCTGGACAGCTTCCCTATTCTAGACTTGCAGTAGTAGACATAAACTTAGGTGGACATTCATACGTGTGTTCTCAGCTCCTTCAATATCTGCAGGTTTTCTTACAGCTGGGGGCTCTTACTATGAAAATACTAACTTTCAGGTTTTAAGGGATCTTCTTTGCACATACTCACACAGGAGGAAAGGACAAGCCAAATGGACACAAATTATGGTCTGAAAACCAGAGTCAAACAAAAAAGGGGGAAAAGTGTATTTTTAAACTCTGATTTCTAGGGCTTTAGATTTTGTGGAAGTGTTCCCCTTCCTTCTCAGCCCTAGATATCACACTTGTGTTTCATCAGAACAAAGCACAGCTTTCCTGCCCCCAAAGATTAGCAAGTTCCTCACAAGCATTTAGAGAACAAACGCTAGGCCAGTTGCCAACAGTTGCTACCCAGTTGCCATCTCCCTTTCCTACCCAGCCCCAGGGCTACTCCTGGAATTCCCTGACCTCTGCATCCTTGCTGGAAAGAAGATCAGCAGGAGCATTTCACAGCCAACTTAGTCTACTTCCAGATGCTTCCCTACAAGCAGGAAATGAGATTTTCTGCCCTGAGTCAGCCCTTATTACTCAAGGCAGATTTTGAGGGGCACATTGTGGGATCCCCCTCTATACCAACACTGAATGCTCTACCCCATTCCCAAGCCTTTGAGGTATTGAAGCAGCAACTTCAGTAGTAGAATTAGTCCGCACTGGAGCTGTGGAGGGTTCCCAAGTGAGCAAGGATAATACATACAAGCTCAGCCTGAAGCAGCTCCATTGAAACTGGTCTGCAACACTGCTTAATACAGTTGAGAAATAAGACCCCAACTTCTCATTTGTACATGAGTTCTCGGTATGCTCCGCTCTGATAAATTACTGCTCCACAAGCTACCATACAGGATTTAACACATCTGAACAGTACCTCTGGCCGCTGGTACAATTGCTTCATTAAGGAAGAAGAATTAAACATTGAAAAAGCTCTGAATCTGAAATAAGAAGAATCCAAGTCAGAGCTCAGTTTTACTATTCACCTCTGCTTGGGCAGAGAAATAGTGCAGTGTTATAGCATGTGTGTGCCTTTCATTTAGATAAAATAGGTACCCATGCTCCTCACTTCCTGGGGACCAGTATTTTCCTCTTCCAAGTAGATTAATATTCTTAAATCAGAAAACTGAGCATGGCTTCAAACTAATATAATCCAATTGCTGTCACAGGATTTACCAGACTACTGTGATAAATGGATATGCCAATATATGTGTGGTTTTTGATGGTCCTGCAATAAAGGGATACCAAAGTCGAAGAAGGTATGCAACAGGACTCAGTGATGCCCATAGAGGGGTGACTGCTTCAAGTGATCCTTTAGGGTTATGGGATCTCTGCCAGTGCTTCCAAGTAACATTCTATTCAAATTACATTGCATCCATAAGGATCTGCACATTCCTGAGAACACCACTCAAGAGGGAAGTCTTTTCTCACCCCAAAGCTTAAAGCATGTTGGATTCCTCTTTTAAACTTTTATTTATCCATTTTTAAGTCCCTCAAACATACTTCTGCCAATTTCCTTCCATCTTGGCCCAGGACATCTTCACTGGCAAGACAAGCAGGGACCAAATCCGCTCCTTTAGAATATTCAGTTATTAGAAATAAAGTCAGACCTACACGGGGTGACAGCTAAGAGCTAGCTGGTTTTCCACACCAAGTCAAAACAGAAGTTGCTGTGAGTTAACAGGGCAGTTTTAGCCTTTACCCACCCACCTCAAGTACTGAAAAGCGATCAATGTTAGTGATCTCCCCTACCCCATTTTTTAACCCTGTTGTGCTTCACTTTCTAATGCCGGCTTTGATTTTTAATTGTTGCTATTATCAGCTCTCCTGCATGTAAAACTGACCATGTTCATATGTCTGAAGCTGCCATCTGAGCAATCATAGGAGTAGTGGCCAAGTGTAGATTGAAACATACACTTTTTTAAATAATCAATTTTCTCTACTCTTGTTCACTATTGGTTTCCCAGATTTCACAATATTAGGTACAAGTTGCCTGCTTAGTGCTATTCTGTTTGAGTCCTAAGTAATCACATTCTAAACGCAGCTTTTAAGACAAATTGTTACATACATTACAATATAATTTTTCAATTGTACTGCCACTGAAATGGCGATATGTGCATCTGAAACATCTCTAACTTCAAATAAAACACACCTAATCTCTGCCTTGTGGATAAAAGTGCAACAGCACTTTTGAACAGACAGTCAAATTATCATTGCTTGACTTATAAGGGAGACCCTTAGTCAGAACCCCTCCCCTGTTTCATGGTACAGATGTGTTGATTCATATTCTTGATTAGAAGCCCTCTTCCACACTAACACATAGCATGGTTTGCATTGGAAAGGACCTTAAGATCATCCAGCTCCATCCCCTGCCATGGGCAGGGACACCTCACCCTAGACCATGTCACCCAAGGCTCCTTTCAACCTGGCCTTGAACACTGGCAGGGATGGGGCAGACAGCTTCTCTGCACCAACACCTCAGTACCCTCATAGCAAAGAGCTTCCTTACATCTAACCTGAACTTCCCCTGTTTAATTTTAAACTCATTACCCCCTGCCCTATCACTACAGTCCCAGATGGCATCCTTGTAGGCACCCTTCAGATACAGGAAGCTGCTCTGAGGTCTCCACACAGCTCTTCTCCAGGCTGAACAGCCCCAATTTTCTTGGTCTGTCATGCTTCCTTAGATCTCACCTTGGTCCTTCCAACTTCCAGAGCCAAGTTTTGGAGAGCTCTAAACTTGTCCCAAAGTGCTGGCCAGCAGTGGGTTAAACAGTGACCCTGTTTATATCCATTGTCCTAAATAAATACCTCCAGTTTGCAAGCACCCAGAAATCCTCCTTAACACAGACAGTGAAGTGAAACTAAGGACATTTTACTGCAGCACAAAGCTTCAAACTACTTCCTGTCTTTGGAGAAAGGCACCCAAGAGAAGTGATAAACCAAGCTATATTAGCTGCCAGTACCATGCAGGAGTTCTGTGCCATAAAATTCTTCCACTTAGCTGCCAGAGTGCTTACACAGGTTTTGCCAAGCGGCATTTGATCCAAGACTTAGCCTCAGGCTACTGTTACTGGAAATCAAGCCTGAGCTAAGCACAGCAGCAGCAGCTTGTCCCCATAGTGCCCTCCCCCAGACCTCAGTTTAACACAAAGTCTTCCCTCCTGCTCATCCTTCCAGGGCTTCCTATAACTTATTTAGGTAAGTGTTGAATTAAAGATAAAACAAAGACATCCATTGGGGTAACAATCATGTGTTCAGACAGTAAACAAACCATTTATTAAAAGTGAATGAAACTCATAACTTTGCTGTAAAAAGAAAGACATAAAGGTATACTCAAGCTTTAGACTGGTGGGAGTACAAATCTTTGCTGAAAATGTGAGCTTTAATACAATTCAGAAAGTATTAAGCTTTTATTGTGCCAAGACCCAAAGCCTATTTTAAGATGGAGACCTATCATCATAGCAGGCAACAGGCATAAAAGCACGCCCAATGTAAGCATCCTTTAAATGTGGGCTGCAGGACACTGACATTTCAAGTACAAGACACCCTTTTGTTTTTCTCTTCCTGCATAACCTGGATCACATACTTCTCATGTGTAACATTAAGAAACACTCCATTGGGATGCATTCAGAGGATTTATTCTCTCCTGGTCTACAACATATGGTGTTATCAGAATACTTGAGTCTACAGCCATGCATGTTGGCTAAACAAGTCAGAAAAAACAGAACAGTATCCATGTCTGTCTAGATCAGCTGTATTTTTTCAATAAGCCTTACATGTTCCATTAGACACACCCAAACATTTTTTATTTCCTTAATTAACACTACTAATGAGGTAATTCTCTCTTATGTATTATACAATAGTATAATACATAAGCCTACACTGTAACCCATTTGCTGGGAAAGCCTCAAGAGGTTTAAGAAGGAAGAAAGATGCTCTTCTGGGTGCTCAGAAAACTATTCCTCTACTCTCTTCTGCCACACTTCCTTCTAGTTGGGATGCAGCACTCCTGAGCCTAACCTGCCCTGTCTGATCACACCTCCAAAATCTGTCAGTTACTTCTCCAAGTCATGCCTGCTGTGCAAGCTAGATGCCTCCATCTCCTGTTTTCACATCAGTGGTGTCCATGGTCTGCTGACAAAGGACAGAAGCCTAAACTTACAGTCACAGTTTCAGACTAATCACTTAGAGAAGTCAAGCAAATACAGGCCTTCCTATTTATAGGCAGAGTAGTTAAATGATTTTGGCCTGCTCATGTCAGTGAGTATCTGCAGGATTAGACAGCAAATGTTGTTTTGGAGAAGGAAAAATGAAATGCAACCCTACAATTTTACTGCTGCTAGGAAAAAAGGAAAATAGGGATAGGGAAAAAAAGCCTGGACTTGTTCCTATTCCTCAGTGATAAGAATCCCTTTTTGTTCCCCCAGAGAAAAAAAAGCTATTGATCTTAGGACTGAAGACTGAGATCTGAACTCTGTTCATGGCCAGACTTTCTGCATGACCTTAGGCAACACACATGTTTCCATGCTTGAGCATGCTCATAAGTGAGATTCAATTTTAAACCCATACTATTCTCTAGCAAGGATAAGAACATATACCCACAGGAAGTATTGAGCAACAGTGAACAGTCCTGGATGAACCCCAGGAGATGTCTGCTTAAACTCCATGAGAGAAGCCTGCACTCAAGAGTACTCCAAGTTAATAAGCATCTTTCACTGCACTTCTCATGTATCTTTCACCTGGTCTTTCAGTAACTCCTGGACAAAGTTCAGCTGTTACAAGACAGCCATGAAGGAGCTCAATTTTCTCCTTGCAATCACTTGAAGATTACAAAGTAAGTGACCACAACAACTACGTAAAACAAAAATGCTTCTTGTAAGCCAAGCCTGCCTGTAGTGAGGTCTCTAGAAGAGGTCCCACATGCCTCAGAGGCATCAGATAAGATTAAAAGCTTTCAAGTTTCATTTCAGTTTACAGCAAATGATGGAGTTTACTACTGTACAACTTGTGCTTGATTTGTGAGGGAAGATCTACAGACATTTAGTGCCTTGTATTGTCTTCAGAAATGGACATCAGTGCAGGAGACACTGTTGCCTGCTTTTGACATAGGTGGAAGCTGCCTTTAAAATGGTAAAGTGATTTCTTGAAAGTGCTTAAGCTTGATTCTTAGAGTCATTTAATTTAAATCCCCTTTCACTGTGTTACCATGCTGAAACACTCACTAAATTATCTTTGACAACAGCCATTTCCCAAGTGTGTTCTTAAAGATGACAGGTTTCTCAACTAAACTCCAAGGAAAGTAGGGTAGCTCCATATCCCAATTTAATTGTAGTTCTTTTAAATAAGTACTTGTAGCAGAAGCAGCTATGGAACTAATAAATCCAGAAATTCATGAAACAACTATGGGCTTTCTGAAAAACAGTGTGAATTATTCATTGCTTCAGTTCAACTACTGATTAGCTCAAGTGGCAATAGGAAGACAGCAGCTGGTACTTTTAAAACCTTAAGAAAAATGCAGAAGATACAGCAGCATTTGGTCTCTTGGGAAAGGAACTTCACTGTAGTGTTCCCTCCCTCAAGGATTCAACTACTAAAACCCCAAGAACAAGGAAACATGCACTCTTCTGGGAATGTCTAACTCCACAGCCTTTTGATAAGGCAAGCTTTTCACTTCATTTGGGTTAAATTGGGGAGTTAAGAAACCACACATGACATTTTCACTCCCCTACTTGGAAATACAGTCTGTAAGTTCAAAGAAGGGAAAGCAATCACTCAAAATCTTTTAAGACTTTTCAGAGTAGAATATATTAGAACACTACTAAGTAGAAGCTCAATATCCAAAGCAGCTTAGAGCTCAGAAAATAGAGATTATACAACACAAATGAAATGCTTATGTAGATTATCATTCTGAAAACAAAGCCATTTTTCTCCTAATGAGCCTGAAGCAAGCAACCATTACTGTAGCTGTTCTTTCCACCTGTTGGTACTGGCCAATAGCTCGGGTGATCCAGTCCTAGTATATAATAACCATACTGGTGTACTAACTGTTCATGTGATTTGATATTACATTTCATTATCACAACCAAGAAAGCCTTTACTTCAAGAGAAGTATGACTTCTGAATAAAACAGAACATTTGTACCATTTGTTACATTGAAAAAGAACACTTAAATTGACATACACCTTCCTTCCCCCCCTCCTCCCTTGAGGATAGAGAAAACCTATTTCTGCAGGAAGTCTCAATTAAAAGGCACAAAAAAATGTGACTGAGGTATCTCGGAAGCATAACAGCAAAAAGCTAAAAGGCATAAAACCAATTAGGAGGTATCCACTGTTAGTTAAATGCTTCACCTTAAGCTTTAGAGCTTGGTACCTTACTGTTATTAAGGTACTTCCATCCCAATTTTTTCTAGCCTCGCAATAGAGAATACATTTCTATTAACAAGCATCTAAGCAACTCTAGTGAAGTTACATAAACCATCATTTCCACATGCTTAGAAGCAGACCAAAGCAGGACTAGAAACCAAGAGTTGTTTTGTCCAGTTCCACCCCACTTAGTGCTCATTCAAATCCCACTTTGCCTGGCCTGCCACTTGGCTATGTTTGGTAGCTTGTAGGGACTTGTCTTAAGTTATTTGCCAAGTCTGATTACATTGGTCAAATTCTTAAGTATTAATGGAAGAGCTGAGTGGAGATGAAGCAAACACCTCAAAAAATTACCTGCTTGGAAAAACAACCAAGGTCAGAAGTCACTTAAGGCTTCAGAAAATCCCTTCTTACAAAAAGTATTAAGCCACATTCTTAAAGCAGCTGATAGCAGCACTGCACTAACACACAAACTGAAACACATCCTAAAACACATTTATTTCCTTAAATACAGGCTGACATAAAGCTTAGAAAAACTCCAAACCACAAGGCTGCTTAGCCAAATGGCTGCCAAGCTGCCTGCACCAAACATCCACTTCAAGCAACATCCTGACTAACAGCACACAGGTGTGCATAGCCGCAGGTGAACCCAAGAACCAGAAAACACGTATCTCCAAACTACTCACAGTTTTCCAAGTACAGTGAGCAATAAGAACAGGGCTGATCCATGAAGGAAGACAAGTCTGGAGCTCAGAAGCCTCACAGCGAGTAAGGCTAGGCTGGTGACAGGGTCCATCAGCAGCAAGACAGCGCAAAACAAAGAGCTGAGTGCAGCATTTAGGAACAGCAGGTAACAGAGCTATCACATAAGTCCCCAGTACATCCAGGAGCGAGAACAAAAGGCAAGACCCAAGACAAGCTACCTGGAACAGAAAGCAAGACTCCATCAAAAAACACCATCCTCAACACAAAGACAAATAAAGCCTCACCCCAGGGCTTAAATAGGGCTCCTAGGCCAATGGGCAGAGGGCTTGTGGGAAGCTCATGTGGGACACATGTGGGCCATTAAGACTAATTAGTGCCTTCAGGGCCTCATCTACAATCAGTCCTAATTTGCTTTCTCTGTGTCTCTCTTGCTTTTGTTATAGTATAGATCTTTGTTGTCTCTTCTAATACCTAAAGTCATCTCTTCTAATACTAAAGACTCCCAGTCTAGCTAATTGGTCTTCCTATGGAAACTGTGTGATTATCCTGCTCTCTGCTCTCTGAGCCCTCTCCAACTCAGGAGGAAGGAGAGCAGAACTTCACATGATATTCTAGAGACAAGAGATATTACAGGTTTCTACAGCACATGATTATTACTTGATGTTTCATTCTCCAAGCCTTTTTAATAATCCAAAACCGTTCGGATTTTGCTGGTTTAGTCACTACTGAGCACTGAAGTGCCATTTTGATAGGGCTGTCTATTGAAATCACACCGATATCCTGAATAATAAAGATCTAGGACCCTTCTTGTATGCATTTCCTTTGCATTGAATTTCCTGTCTTTCATTGCTGAGCTGGATAGCATTTTGAGGTCCTTCCACCTGTCCTCCTAGCTAGCTCTGATTTACACAACCTTGTCTCAGGACCTTTGGCAAAATGGTTTCCCTGGGCATCCACTCCCCTTTACTGACTATAGGATATATCTGTCTTTTAGACCATTCAGACTGGGAGGGACCTTACAGTAAACATGTTTGGCAGGATGACTGCAAGAACTGTGGGTCTGGTAGCAAGGGATGCATTGGTGCAGCAGTGATGTGACAGAGCAGGTACAGACTAGGGTACTCATTAAAGGCCGAAGTATCTTTGCCCCTTACTGTGTTACTCCACCTCTGTATTGTCACCATTTCAGTAGAAATGATGTGTCTGGCTGGCAGGCAGAGGTGTAGCAAGGAGACATTTTTGAGCTCTGCTATATATAGCCCTAGTCTGAGTAACTGCTGCTATTAATCTCCATCCCACTAGCAATTTTCCTGCAGCAGGGGAAGAGAGATGCTTGGTGGCCATGCAATTCCCTTGATATAATACATACACACATACATCATACCTCCTTACTTGAAAACTTTAAGTTTGGCTTTAGGCTGTACCCTGGAGAAAGCCTGCTCCACATCTCTTACTCTCACCCATCAACCTTTCTCTCCCTTTGCCTTTCAATCCCTGTTTCCATGGATCAGCCTCATTGCTGTGTTATCTAACTGGCATTTACAAGTTTTGGCTTGAGTAGGCAGCTCATCCTCTCCTCTGAGCATCAGTGTGAACATACAAGGCCTCGCCTCCAAGTTTTCACGTCTCCTTTTCCAGCTGTGGATTCATCCACAGCTAGTCCTCTTCAACAGCAATGAAACACCTACAGCCCCAGCTCCCAGCCATTTCTGGTGTCCCTGCAGCACTCAAGGTCTCTTCAGTGCTATCTTAGGAGTGATTACCATCTCTCTGTGGGTTTCCCTTGTCTTTGAAGGTAGGCACAAGAAAAAGAACAAATCCCTCCGTTCCCCCACAGCTCTCATTTGCTCTTGGGCTTCTTGGAGTTTTCATCCTTTTGCCTGGGTCAGCCTGTTTTCTTCCTCAGTCCCACAAACAGTCTGCCCAAATACTTCCTTTTCACCACAGGTTGCAAAATGCCTGCCCTGTTGAGGACGCAGTCTCCAAGCAGACTGCAGACTACAACTCAAACCGTGTAACCCACACTTTGTGGTCAAACACACCACCAAAATACCATGTTACCCTTTGCCCCCTGCCCCAGCGCTCATCCTTGTGGCGAAGGAAATAATCCCACCCAAAAAATTCCCACCCAAGTTCCTGACTTTGTTGGCTCTCCTGGTCACTGGGGTCTTCTCTAGGAAAGCCACTACCCAAAATTATCAATAGCACTGCAGACACACACACACACTGATCTGGCTGTCCGCAGCTAAGCCACGGCACACAGACAGACACCTGCTAGGTATGTGGAGTATTTCTTTTACTCATGTCTAATGCTTTAGAAGTCCAAAGGCAAAAAAAAATGCCACTTTTGCATCTCTTGAGAGCAGCCAAGCAAAGAAGTGCTGGAAGCAGATCTTACACTTGGAGAGCAGAAAGCTGGATTGCAGCATCACCCATAACCATGCTTCTCAGCTGACCCAGCCCATGCGCTGGAAATTGATGTTCATGATGTGAAGAGACATAGAATGAAACCAGTCAAGAAATCAAAGGCTGAAGAAAGAGAAGGTTAGTATGCTCCCGCTCTCCCAGCTCTCAGGCAGCGTATTCCTGCAATGAGGATGATCTGGCAGGTCACTTCCTTAACAAATACTCATAGAAATCTGTCTTTACTGGTCATCACTTTCCCAGTCCTGGCAATGCTGCTATTTTAAACACTGCATATGCTCAGACAGCAGCACTTCTTTACTCTCTTTCAAAAGCTACTTCAGGATGAAGAAATCTTACAGAATCTCAATCTGCATTATCTTTTATGAACTGATTTTAATTCTTCCAAGTTCTACACCACATCACATACTAATCAAATACAGCATCTCCCATCTAAACAGATACGATCTTCACATTACTTGCCAGGCCTACGCTATACATACTGGATGCTTCCAATAGAAAATATCTTAAAGGAATTTATGCTCAAAAATGCCTTAGATATTTAAAATTACGTTTTTCTCTTGCATAAACTGTCTGAAGTTTAAGCAACATTTCCTAGTTGAAAAAGAGTAGCTGCTATTGCTGCTGCAAGTTTGATTTTGCTTTTCTGTTCAGCAATTGCAGTATTAGAAGGAGCGGGAAGAGAACGCAAATGTGATGTCCACTGTTATCCTTACATCTGTTATCAGGAACAATGTCTTTGATGAATTAAATAAATCTTTTAAATGCAAAACCACACAAAATTATCACCCATCTGCCTGAGAGACTGCACTGCAGTTTTCCTCTCGGAGATGGCAGTTTTGGACAGGCATTGTAAGTTTTATTTTCACTGTCCCATAAGCAATGCTACCCTTTGCTGGCAGCATTCCTGAATAGCTGAGAAATGGCTTCAGACACATCCTGTAGGGAGCCACCATTAGCAGGAGCCACTACAAGAATGGAGAGGGCAATGTTTGAAGACCTGATTGTACACGGGGCTTATGAGCACAGTTTCTATGCGCATATCATCATGACAAAGGCTTAAAGAAGACATAGTTTTCCTTCCATGAGCAAAGTTATATGTCACGTAAAGCTAATTCAGCTGGATTGTGAAATAGGTCCAAGACTAGAGAAAAAATAGCCTGCAAAGTGACACTCCCCAGACCCCCACTTTGTTCTCTGCTCTTTCTGCAGACACGTTCCTTTCAGTGTGGAAGCTGAGTTGCAGGATGGGTGCAGAGAAGCGAATGAGAAGTACAGGAGCATCCTCTTCACTTAGTGCAAAACTGTAAGGTGGTTCCATCCCTGGGGTGCTTAATGTTCTCAGTGACAGGTGCCCAAGCAGTAGACACTAACTGTTAACACATTACCTCTGAACAAACAACCAGGTGGTTATTTCACTGACAGCTTACGTTCATTTGTTGTTCATTTGCTGAGTGTGCTGTCAGAAATACAACCCTCTGATGCAATGAGCCTTGCCTAGTCGAAACAGTCTTTTGCTCTAACATGAAAGGGGGAGGAAATGCTTTCTTGGTCTGTTCTTTTCTGATAGCTACTGTTATTTTGTTGATATTTCATAAAATTAATGATGCTGTGGGCCAGTATCAGGAGAGAAAACTAATGGAGCAGAGACAGCACGAGCTGCGGAGAGACTTTACTGCTTCTTTAAACCAAGGCTGCTGTTCTATTTATTATTAACACAAACATGCAAGGCAAAAAAGTACCTTCTAAGACATGCTAAGCACATTCAGTATCACCACTGTCCTATCTGTACTTCTTCTAGGTAGGTTTGTTGGGAGTGAAGGAGATGCCGCCTCAAGAAACTAGAAAAAGGCAAATTTTATGCCTGTGGGATGCAAAATGGCATGAAAACTGTCCATGAGGGGTGTCAGGATAAAGCTGTGAAGAACTTTGGATCCAAAACTGAGTCTTGTTGTTTGTATCTCGTAGCAAAATAGAATAAAAGTAGTATTTTTAATGCTTTTAATTTAAACATGACTAGGTCTAGAGCTGGACTTCAGTGCAGGGATCCCAAAATAGCCTGCTTAAGATTGTCCTGAAAGTATCAAACTTCTCAAGCTGTCTAAAGATATCCAATGACCAGTAAATACTTGCCTAATGCTTAAAAAATATGATGTAATTCCTTTGGACTTTTCAAGGCTGTACTGTCACTGCACCTGGAAGTACTAAAACATTAACAAGCCTCAGGATTTAAACATCAAATATACTCATAAGACATTTCTGGATGCTTTGTGGTCCAACAGGTTCTTTTGGACCAACCAATTTATCTTGAATTCAGTTGGGTTAATGCAGCACAAACACTTGCAGGTTTACCCTTTGCTCTTAGAGATCAAAGAAATATGTAGCACAAGACTATGAATTTATACTTATCAGATGAACCCACTTCTCTTCAGTCTTCAAGTGAAAGAGTGAAGCCTCATTTTCTATAGGGCTGTCTGTTTCACCTAAAGACAGCAACATCCTAGCTTGTGGATGCATTAGTAGCACTGTCATTTCAGGAATAGCCTGGATGGCAGACGTTTGTCTTCTATTTTCACATCCAAAATTAAACTGCCTTCATCCCTTACCCCACTAAACCATACCTGCACCTTCCTATCACAAGGTGCCACTGCAATCTTCCATGTATTGTTCTGTGCTTATTGTGCTCTACCTAAAATGCTTCCTAAGAGCACAGAGGCTTTAAAGTTCTCTGACAAAAGGCCAGGAAATGGTAAATTATTGTTTGTAATTAAAGTCCAATGTGTAAATGTTTTATCTGCAACCGTGAGAATGTGGAGTTATGTTCCCCAACCTATTAACCTACATTATTAATATAGGCATGCAGTGCCATGGCAACTGATTGTGAGAACAGCAGTGCTCACCAGTAAAACAAGAATGTGTGTGTGCACGTATAAACACATGTCTTTAATACTGGAGATCCTGTCATGAGTAATGGTATATTGCAATATAACTAGGTTCTCATTATTTATTAAAAATCATACAAAATTATAACAACACACATAATCAACAAATTCCAAAGCATTGGGTATTAGCCATTTCCCTCAATAAAAGACCCTGTAGCAGTCTCACATTCCCCCTTTAAGCAGCACAACAGTTTCATGGGGTAGGAAGCATTTTACTCAGTGCCGATACACTTTGAAAGGGGCTTGCATCAATTCACACGTACTTGCTATGTATCTGTATTTGCCTTTAAGCTGAGGTGGAAAACAGCCAGAAAGGAAGGTGTGAGAGAAGGGTCTGTGCTGCGTGTTGTGATCTCCCCAAGTCCTGCAGGTGGTTTCTTTACGCCTTGTCAAAAGCAGAGGGGTATCTCCTGTCTTCCTCTCCAATTAAGCTGGAGTGAGTTTGGGTTCAGTCATCAGCAATACATGGAAGCACAAGTGGTTGCAACGTGTCTGTGTGCTTTTGAGCTGCCGCCTACAAGTTCATGGCCTGTGCTCTAAGCCTTCACTCTTCTGAGAAAGAGCCCCCACAGGGCCTGAGTGACAAGAGTAAAGACAAGCGCATTCAGCAGTGCCCTCACACTCCTTCCATCAGCATGAAGCAGCTCATATATCACAGCAAGCAATGGCAGTGAATGGAGAGTGAACATCTCACAGCGTCTCAATTGGTCCCATGCACTGAGGAAGGGTGTGAGGCTGCAGCTTGAGCAGGATCACATGAATGAGGATTATTTGTAGTTCAGCGCTGCATGAAAGCCTCTCTCTCAAAAGGTATGCCAAGGACTTTCATATTACACACTATTGTTTAACCCAAATGCCAAGTTCTGCCCCATCTCTGTTTCCTGGGGATGATCAGAATACCCATGAATAACAGTACAAAGCAATATATTGACATTCTTGGGGACCAGAGGTTTGTCACTTACACCTCATATGAAGTACAGCATGATCAGTCTCACAAACATGAATCTTACTAGGCTATCCATAATAATTGTCTTTATTCCCCTCCAATTCCTGTCCTATGAGGCTGCTACATACAAGATTTTGCAGTGCACATTTTGGTGGAGCATTTCAGCACTGAAAGGAGCAGATGGACCTAATTTCCTCCTGCACTGGTCAGACTTGAAAATCTTTTAACTCTCACCATCATGAGCTCCATTCAAACTGACAGCCTCAAACCCCAAGTTTTATATTCTATTACCATATTTAAAGCTCATCAAGTAGAAATTTCAACTTTGTAGATTCAGGTACTTTTAATGAAGAAATTGAAAATGTTTTTCCCCTTCTGCCTCTCCTTTCATGGTTCATAATTTTCCAAAAGCTTTAATGCATTCATAACTGTATGGTATTACAGACTACTAAAAGAAAATGTATTTTAGTTTCTATTTTATGTAGAAATGAGCTGTTCTTCAAAAGGTTTTAAACTGTGACACAGGAGACTTGTTCTCAGTTTCTGCTACAAAGGCTTCCTGCATTATACTAGGCAAGCCTTTTGACTGCCTCTTCCCTATTTGTCTAAACACATCCCTTTCTTCCCTATCAAATTGTCTTGGCTTTGCGTTCTGACAACGCCTAGGTCTCTTTGCGTCCTCGTCCTCAGGTAGGAGCACACAGACTTGTGCAACACCTAACAGCAAACCAAATAACCTGGCAGAAACGCAAAGCATGTATGATTACCCTTATCCTCATTCTTATCCCTCACCATTCCATTGACTTCTGCATAGAAAACATACCTTGAGAGACTGAGCCCATTTGCCTTTTAATAAGGGGACTATTGTACCATTTCTGATAAAACTAAGTTGTCACGAGCAGATGCAACCCAGGCACATGCAACTGATTACAGGAAATCTTGCCCACCAATCTGTTGGATATGGAAGTAAGGAAGGTCCTTGCCTTGCATGTTAGCCTGCACAGATGTGCTACTGTTTTCAGATCCAGACTTGTTGATTTTAAAGGGAATCCTTGCATGGACAAGGTCTGCCCACACAGATTTCACTACAGCATCAAGAGCCAAATTCATTGATAAATCCAAAAAGCGGATTCTTGCAAAAGGCAAGAAAAATGCATGGGTGAGAAGAAGAGGTTGAGATGAAGAATGTGGAAGTGCCCCCACATGCATTTCTTGCACAGGGAGGAAAAGCAAAGGATGTCTTTCACTTGGGATTACTGTTAAATATATACAACTGCTTTGACTATTTTAATTTCTGTGCAAGGAACAACTGGAACTGAAAATAAACCCCAAATTTAATGATGCTGACGAAAATAATTTGCCTCAGAGAGCAAAGCTCCGATTTTTCTGTAGGTAGCGACAAAAGCTGTTCAGACCATGAGATGCAGTTGCCAAACTGCACCTTTATGACCTGAACACACAGACTGCCCTGGCACAGGTCACTGTAGCTTTTGAGGAAGGCTGGGATAGTTGGTTTGTCCCTCTGGGGCAACTCCAGATGCCAGTGTGAGGTGTCCGGGCTTGAGTGTCTGCTGGTAAACCCTGCTGGTCTTTACCAGACAGTGACTCACAGGTTTTGTCTGGCAAAAGGAGAGGAGGAGTCTGGCTTTATGCTTTGGAATTGCATACACTGGCCAAGTGGTTTCCTTAAGCGTGCCTGTATTGGGTTGACACTAAGCGGACACATGTAGTACCATATATACTCTCGAGTTAGAGCCAGCTCAATCCTACCACCCGAACCCAGCTCATTTTCTGAGTATACATTATATCTCTACATCCATGTGCTTAACCACTGGCACTACTTGTTATATAAACATGAATTCCCACTAGTAGGGAAGCTGCTAATACAGAGTTTACAAACAAAACAGTAATGTGCAGAGTATGACAGATAGCAGCATTATTTTACGTAAAAAGCATTGCAGGTACAAGGAGATATCTATTTCCTGAGCACTTGCAATCCATGTACTGTAAAACTGTCGAGAAAAAGACAGAAAGGCCATACACACTTCTCCAAACTAGCCGCTGTCACATGCTCTGCATTCATGGTAGGTTGTTTTGGCAAACGGGGGAGATTTAGGTATATAAGGATATAAGGAAGAAATTCTTTACTATGAGGGTGGTGAGGCACTGGAACGGGTTCCCCAGAGAAGCTGTGGCTGCCCCATCCCTGGCAGTGTTCAAGGCCAGTTTGGACAGGGCTTTGAGCAACCTGGTCTAGTGGAAGGTGTCCCTGCCCATGGCAGGGGGTTGGAACTGGGTGTTCTTAAGGTCGCTTCCAACCCAAATCATTGTGTGATTCTGTGAACATAGCCTTCATTTTGTATAGGACTTGAAGGAATGGATTGGGCATGAATACATACCCACATATAGGGATCCTCTGACTCTTCCCTTATGAATACACCATGCAAGTTACCTTTGGTACAAGTGCATTTGCAAAACTATGCTTCATTTCACCAGTCTGACAATCTAACAAACGAGAGCTGATGGTAGTTCTCAGCAGCCTACCTTCCAACCAGAAATGAAGCAATAGGGTATTTCAGGTGCTTCAAAAGGAAAACATTGTCTCTTATTAGTGACTGTGTGCTCGAAGATGAGTGCCACTTTGAGTCACCACTAAAAGGTGGAACTATGAGACATTTGCAGGTGGTGGTTTTTTTCCTGTAATGAGGCTTGTCAAGGTATTAAGCAGTACATCTGGTAGCAAATGACTGCTGGATTACGTCCTGGAAAAGATGCTAATTTTAGAGCATCTTTGTCACGATTAAACAGAATTACCATGAAACCAGGTGTCCAGAAGTACTAGCTGGGAGAGAAGGAAAGTGTGCTTCAGGTCCAGTTGAAGCCAATAGTGTCAGGCTTTAAAATAAGGATGCAGATTAAAGTGAAGGCAGATCTAACATCGTAAAATATCAGTACTGGTGCTGCATTTCTCTAAAGGGAAGTCATTGAAGTTTCACAGAAAGGTAGGAAGTTCAGCTTTGTAAATATGTGACTGGCCTGGGACTTAGGCTAATACAGTTCTTGATCTGTAGATTTTCTACCAGCTATGTGCTCTCCCTCTCAATACCACACCTGTACAAGGATGCTACTTCTCTGCCTCACTGTTTGAGGAAGGGGACAGGGAATTTTGCACACATTGGAACTAAGGTCCCAGGGAAAAGGAGCCAGGAGAGCAGTGCTGGCAGTTTATGTGACTAGGGCTGGGGAGAGGGAACTTGCCACCGCATTGAACATAAAATGACGTGGCTTCCAGGAAAAGGTGGAAGCTTGCCAGGGCTGTATTTAAACAGGTGGTTTAGAAACACCATCTGTGATTTCAACTGCCAGTGCTAAACCAGAACAAACTGCTTTTTGAGGGGAGTACACGAAGATGGAAAGCCATTTATGATTCTCTGGGACTAACATTGGCCAAGATGCTTTTAGACCTTGTTCTCCGCATCAGTTGTGTTTTGAAGCTGTAGCATGGGGGAAAGCAGCAGTAGTAACATGTGGATTGCCATTGCAGCCACCATGGCGAAACTGATGGTCTAAAGGTATAAAGAAGGTGGGATATGAAGGAGGAAGTCACAGATTTTATTAGCCCAAGGGGTACCAGACAAAACCCTGACACCAGGTAAACTTCTGAACACCAACTGGCATGGCCATGGCATCAGCCACCCTGTCAGGGTCCCCAGGGCTGTTAATATCAAGCAATAGGTCAGGGCTGTGACACACAGACTGCAGTTTTACACCACAATAGCAAAATCTAGGATAGCTGGTCAGGACTGTTGATTTGCATGACCAAGGATCCAGTCATTTCTCTAAAAGGACACAGCCTAAATTGGTGGAAGTTCTTTGCTTCAGTTACAAGGGCAATAGCATCTGTAACAGCAAATGTTGCACTGGGGAATGGCGGGGGGGGGGGTGTCTATTGAGGCAAATAATGACTTTGCAGTGCGTTCAGGAGCTGTTCATAAAACCAATCTACTAAAACGCATCAACCTCTAATTAGATTATCACTCTTGCATGTGTATTCTGTAAAAGCCTCTATCATCTTAATTCCTAAGGGTCGTGTGTCAGAGTATGGTTCAGGTAAGAAGAGTATTTCAGGCTCTGGGAAGGTGGGCTTAAACACAGCTGTGTTTTGAAAACCAGCTGAAAGGTATGTGGTGCCAAATGCCTGCTCCTCTTGCAAAGCTTCATACAAAATGAAGGGAGAAGGGAATGAAATAACAAAACCCACTACACACCATTAAGGATCATGCTGTGAACACTGGAAGTGTTATTAACCTGCTAACCAAACATGTGGGCTTTCATACAAGTGCCTAAGCAGAGGGGAAAAAGCAATTTACCCAATTAAAACCTGAAACTTGGCAACTTTTTCTTTTCTTGCAAGTCCTGAGCACTCACAGCACCTCATACTCAGTTTCAGCAGCTAAAGTGCCTCAGGAAAGAAAAGGCTTTTAAGAAGTCACAGGCAAGATAGCTTTGAAATTTCAAGCTGCCCCTATAAAAGAAGAACAAAGCAGATAAAAAACATCACCGTTTTTGCAGCTTTTAATTTATTTTTTCAGTTCAACTGCATAATTTTAGTTTTTCCTTTATTGTACAATCCCCTCAAATCCTCAACTCTATGACATGGAAATCTATGTTTCTTTTACAAAAAGCTTCCAGCATTGCCCAGTAAAGGTTGACTGACACTTTGCATTATAGGACACAGTTGCTTCTGGCTTTGCCAAACATTATCCATTTGGGGTAATACTGCCTCTGCTGAACGTTTGCCTCAGGCTGATTATCCTTAATAACAAGAAACATCAGTCAAAATGGTTCAACTGTTTCTAAATAAAATGCTAGAAAAAACACTGGTGTGGACATGAGAGGATGTTTTGGTTTTACTTTGAAATGCTGAGGTGACTTGCTATTTTAGAAGAGCAAATTGAAGTTTGGCAGAGCTGGCTTCTGAGTCAGGCGAAGAAGAGAACCTGGCCAGGTTTCAGACAGCAAGAAAATAACATTCCAGAAATTCACACTCCTAAAAATTACACTCCTGACTGAGCATGCAGTGCCCCAGTGTACAGCCAAGCTGCCCGAGTGCCATCCTCCCAGAGGCAAAACTGGTCTTTCCCGTAAGCCCACGTCAGTGCGGAGGCAAGCAGTGGAGCAAAGCTCTCTTGGGAGCTGGTGGCCAGCTTCCCAGGAGCTGGGAGGAGGAAGCCATCTGGTCCAAAAGCGGTTAACAAACTGGCTCAGGTAGGAAGTGGAGGAGTGCACTAAAATAAAGAGTGCAGTGAAGGCTAGGATGGACAAATCACGGTTCAAAGCAGCAGGGAAAACCAGACTGTACAGGGCTACACAGGCTTAGGCTGTGCAGCAGATCTGTGCGGCTGCAGTTATTTGGTGGAGGAAGGGGAAGGAGGTTCAACCAGAAACTGCACTGGGGCTAATGGTAACGAGAACGAGAGATTAGAACTCAAATAAGTCACTAGGTTTCTGTTGCTCATAATTTAACAGAGTCTGGATGAATTTTCAGGGACAGTGAAGGATGTGCCACCCCCTGACAAATCTTGCTTTCCTTGCACCAGGAGTCAGGTTGACTGCAGCTGGCTGAAATGCCTACAGCATCCTTACAGAGTATGGTTTGGGTTTGGTTTTGCTACATTATCAGCACGTTTCGCATGACCCTAAAAGATAATGCTTTGCAAGTATATTAAGACCCTGCAGTTATGTTCCTCCATTTTCAAGGTCTACCAAACATTTTCTGGTTTATACTAATGTCCTATCTAAACCTCCCCGGGTGCAGCTCGAAGCTGTTGCCTCTTGTCCTATCACTTGTTACCTGGGAGAAAAGACCCCCACCCTTCAAGTTATGATTACTGCTGAAAGAGCCAGAGAGCTCAGTTTTAAAAGACAAAACATGTGGTCATGCACACAATCTGAAGTAATATGGTCAACACAGGATGACTTCTGCCAGGAGTGCAGTGCGGTTTACTGTAGCTTGGTTTCAAGTGCCTTTGGTTTCTCCATCTCTAAAAACGCTGATATTTTCATGGGAAAAAAAGCAAACAAGTTACCTTTAGACACCGTATCATCACATTAGAAACCCTGAGATCACCTAACTAGCAGTTTATATTGGCCCAAGTCCATCCATACAATGGACTTTTGACACTATTTTGTACTGCCTTCAAACAACTTTACATAATACGACCTTCCTGTCACTGTTTGTTCCCTTCAGAGCATTTGAGGTTTTAATAAAGACATACTTCAACAAAATGCATCAGATAGAAGCTTGAGGGTACAAATGTTTTAAGGACAGAAGAGATTAAAACAAAAACCCCACACTCCATGATCAGCACAGACAGAAAAAGACACAATATTTACTTTTTTTTTTTTTTCAGAAAATAGCTTGATAGCACAGTTCCCATATATATTTGGGCAACTTTTCCACTTGAAGAAGACTATTCCCCATCCAGGAAGCTAAAAGAAAAGACACCACTGATTTATTTTCCAAGAAGGGATCACGTAGAATAAATACGATTATGCTCCAATGGATGCAAAGAAGCAGGTGGGCTCAGAGGTCCATCCCTGTGTTGCTCAGCACCATGTGCTACAATGCTCTGCCAAATTTAACACCTTCCGCATCCCCATCAGACAAAGATTATCTTCTAGGTGACAGTCAACAGCCAGCAGGCACACAGGTTGTGCTGTCAGTATCCATCCCTCATTAGCAGCCTCTGAACCATTGGCTCAGAGGAATATGAATTTCCAAGGTTATGAAATTATTAAATATACAAATACATGAAAAAGGAGCAGCATCAGGATAAGGCCAAAAAAACAAAATCAGTGACCTGCTGAGAAAAAAGCCCAGAAGCAAGAGTGGGGCACAGGGGCAAAACAGAGCATGCAGATGTCCCCTGGCCCCTGGAGGGGCACAGGGAACAGGGTGGCATTACTGGAATGGGAGGAGAGGAAAGGGAGGACTTGAAGAGGAAGGCAAGGACTGAGATCCACTGGAATTTGGGCTGCATGAACTCCATGGCTGACAGAATTGCTTGTTTTCCAATACAGGCCAATGAACGTTATCTCTGTCTCTTCCCAAGCAAGTATAAAACACACCTGGCCTGCAATGAGGCGTTCTTGGAAGGATGCACACCATACTTGAATGTGTGGCTTACTGAGGCAGGGTATGTTGGAAGTCTTTCTCAGGTTTGTTGGGTTTGGTACTTAAACTAATTTTGGTACTTGCCTCTCATTAGCAACATTGCATTAAAAGAACCAGTAGTTTGCCTAAATCCTTCATGAATACCTCAAAATGATCTGAAATAAAAACAAAATCAGTCTTTTCACATCCTCCTGATGCCATTCATCATTTATAACCAAGCAATCAAGTTCTGAGGAGGAGATAGCCAAAGTTATTCAGTAAGATTATCCTGGTGCTTCCTTTGCGAACTCTTGTCTTTCAATAGCTTCATTAATATTGTCCTGATTTGTAGATGAGCTATTTTTCCACACTAAAGACAGTGGATTATTTATTTACTGGTCTGTGAATTTATTCTGACCTTTCACTTACTCTGAAAAGCAGCTCTTCAGCATGTTGTTGCAAAGAAGTATCTCTCTCCTTCCCTCCCCCCCACCCCCCCAATCCCATTAAATGTGACCACAACTTTGGATCTTAGGTAGTTTCTAAAGTCAGATAATGATGAACTTCAGTCCCCAGCTAGGAGAGATGGCACAGGCGCCCAGGCTGTGTGCAAGGCTTTGCTTCTGTCACTTTTACTCTGTAAGAAAAGGTTTACCACACAGTCACTTTCAGTCCCATAAGGAATTCTTACGTTTACCTCCTCCTGGCCAAGTGCCTGCGTAATTTGTACCATCACAGTATATAGGCCTGACAAACTGAGAGAGCTGGGCTTGCTCAGCTTGGAGAAGAGAAGGCTCAAGGGAGACCTCAGAGCAGCTCCCAGAGCCTAAAGGGGCTATAAGAAATCTGGAGAGGATTTTTTTACATGGGTAGGTAGCAACAGGGCAAGAGGGAATGGCTTTAAACTGATAGAGGGGAAATTGAGATGAGACATTAGGCAGAAGCTCTTCCCTGTGAGGGTGCTGAGGTGCTGGCACAGGGTGCCCAGAGGAGCTGTGGCTGCCCCATCCCTGGCAGTGGTCAAGGCCAGGTTGGATGGGGCTTGGAGCAACCTGCTCTAGTGGAAGGTGTCCCTGCCCATGGCAGGGGGTTGGAACTGGATGAGCTTTAAGGTCCCTTCCAACCCAAATCAGTCTGGGATTCTATGGTTGTCTCCAATGAAACACACATTTCTCATTACAAAGATTCTGTCTGGATTTTCTTAAACTGTTCAGAGGTTTTGGTTATAAATATGTACAAGCAGATCAAAGTGACAGTTCACCAGACCCATGAATGAGACTATTCATTAGCTCCTTTATGCCTGTGCTACAGGCATAAGGTTTTCAAGAGGGATATTACTAACAACTGCTACCCAAACCCCAAATATTTTGTGGTACCGCAGTGTTATACAGTAGCACATTTATGTCAGGGGCGCATACTCTACTTTCATTAGCATAGCTAAATGGGCTATTTGAAACTAACCTTCTGCCTTACAATCTTATGCACTGGTGAATAACATGTCAGCATGGGTAACAACACAGGAGATGTTAGCTTTTGTCTCTCTTACTCTTAATGCTCTTTGCTTGACAGAAAAATCATGGAATAGTTAACGTTGGAAAGGACCTTAAGATCATCGAGTTCCAACCCCCTGCCATGGGCAGGGACACCTCACACTAAACCATGTCACCCAAGGCTTCTTCCTTATCTCTAACCTGAAGTTCCCTTGTTTCAGTTTGAACCCCTTACCCCTTGTCCTGTTGCTACAGTCCCTGATGAAGAGTCCCTCCCCAGCATCCCTATAGGCCCCCTTCAGATACCGGAAGGCTGCTATGAGGTCTCCAAGCAGCCTTCTCTTCTCCAGGCTGAACAGCCCCAACTTCCTCAGCCTGTCTTCATACAGGAGGTGCTCCAGTCCCCTGATCATCCTCATGGTCTCCTCTGCACTTGCTCATGGTTAAAACACCCTCATTGCTTTATCTATATGGGATTAACCAGAGCACGAGTTATTCCTGCAAAACTATGGGGGTCTAATCCCACTAATCACCTTCCTCCACCTTGTAGTTGTCATTTTTTTGTGCATAAAAATTGTAAACCAGGATAAGTTTCACTTTGTTTCATTCCATCCGTGAGAAAATATCTATGACTTCCATAATGCACATGGTTTACCCACTTACATAATCCGTTAAAAATAAACACATATAAGTCCAGTATTTTTCATTACATCTTCCTTACCCTTTCATCCATAAGGGACCAAAGACAGATGATCATTAAGAGGAAAATTTTCTCTTCTTTGGAAAAAAATCAAAGGATGCTACTCTTTTTTTATGATTTTCAGATCCTCCCACAAAATCTCCATGACTTTGCAGTTGGCACCAGCCCCATAAGCTCATCCACCAACTATCTTAAATCACCAATGAGGTTTTTCATTTTTCTTTCTTTTTTGGCTGACCTTGAATTTCACGGAGCCTTACTCCAATCTGGTTGCTACTATGGTGAGAGCAATTCAAGTTAGTGATTTAGAAACAGGAGCACCTCCTCTGCAAAGACCACCCCACTCCTGAAATATTTTATATATAGCTTAGTTCCTCTTGCATTATAATTTGTGCGTGAGTTGTGGCACAGCAATGAAGGGAGCAAATCGGTTTTCCATGCCAGAAGTTATTCTTTAGGTCTTACCCAGGTAAAATCTGACCCACTCTCTGTTTACTTGCAGTGCAGACCTCCAATGTCAGCAACTTTAGGGCCCATCGGCGTAAAACAATGTCCAGGTTTTGTACCATCTTAAAGAGGGAAATTTATAGAGATGACCAGTGCAAACACATATTGGGAATTTTTCTTCTGAATTAGAATTAGATTTTGAAACTTCCATGACTTGACTATTTATGGAGATACTGTGTTTAAATGAGAGAACATTTAACTACTGTATTTAAACTGGGAATACATAAGTCACACTGTACTGTGATCATCAGCTGCAGGAGGCAACTAAAAGGTAGCAGCAGTGCTGGAAGTAACACCCCGGATCACTTTGCTTAAAAATGCAATGGAACCAAGGTCGCCTGCAAAGAGCAGAAGTCCTTCTTGCAGCTGACAAGCTGCAGGAATGCTGTCTGTGAACAGACTGTGAATCCTGGGGTAGAGAACGATGTACCTTCTGTGTCAGAAAGAGAACGGCTGCATTAGCTTTGCTGCTGCAGAAAGGAGGGGAACTGCGCAACTGCTTTGGCTGTGCTGGGCACAGGCCAGGACCATGGCTCTTGGCTAGTGTTAGCGTGATCCTGAATGTGAACACAACATTAGGACAGCTTCTTTTGGCTCCTGCTGTTCTCCAAACACGTAGTGCAATTCAGAAGGTCTGTGTCCTCGCAGAGGAAAGGATGTGGATGCTGAGCAGCAGAGAAGCAGGGAACCTCTTTCCCACCTCAAGCCAACCCACCTCCCTCCCCCAGTGCTTAAGAGAGAACTGCAGGGCCGTAAGTGCTTGTGGCGTAAATTCAGCTAAATCACGTAAATCCTTGCCCTTTCATTCCTCTTCCCTTTCTTCCTCAAATGCTTTAACAGCTATAATTAGGGCAGTGCCAGTGGGAAGTGGAAGGCTTACCATCCTAACACAGGCCAAGTGGTATTACTTTGGTGCCATGAACCCATAAAAGAATAGCAGGGTTAAAAAAGAGTCACAAAATTCAGTAAATTCTCTAAACTACTACTCAAAACCTATGCAGAATAGCCTAATACTCAGGGAGTTTACAGTTCTCTGGCACTGCCTAACTACAACCGTATATCTTATTAGAGTACAAGCCAGCTGAGTTAAAGACAGAAGCAGTGATGTAATAGTGTCTGCACTCTCCCAGTGTTCACCTCTCATGCAGCAAGACTTGTGTTGCATCTTAGAATCATAGAATCATAGAATAGTTAGGGCTGGAAAGGACCTCAAGATCATCTAGTTCCAACCCCCCTGCCATGGGCAGGGACACCTCACACTAAACCATCCCACCCAAGGCTTCATCCAACCTGGCCTTGAACACCGCCAGGGATGGAGCACTCACAGCCTCCCTGGGCAACCCATTCCAGTGTCTCACCACCCTAACAGGAAAGAATTTCCTCCTTAGATCCAATCTAAACTTCCCCTGTTTAAGTTTTAACCCGTTACCCCTTGTCCTGTCACTACAGTCCCTGACAAAGAGTCCCTCCCCAGCATCCCTATAGGCCCCCTTCAGGTACTGGAAGGCTGCTATGAGGTCTCCATGCAGCCTTCTCTTCTCCAGGCTGAACAGCCCCAACTTTCTCAGCCTGTCTTCATACGGGAGGTGCTCCAGTCCCCTGATCATCCTCGTGGCCTCCTCTGGACTTGTTCCAGCAGTTCCATGTCCTTTTTATGTTGAGGACACCAGAACTGCACACAATACTCCAGGTGAGGTCTCACGAGAGCAGAGTAGAGGGGCAGGATCACCTCCTTCGACCTGCTGGTCACGCTCCTTTTGATGCAGCCCAGGATACAGTTGGCTTTCTGGGCTGCGAGCGCACACTGCTGGCTCATGTTCATTTTCTCATCAACCAGCACCCCCAAGTCCTTCTCTGCAGGGCTGCTCTGAATCTCTTCTTTGCCCAGTCTGTAGCTGTGCCTGGGATTGCTCCGACCCAGGTGTAGGACCTTGCACTTGTCGTGGTTGAACTTCATAAGGTTGGCATCAGCCCACCTTACAAGCGTGTCAAGGCCCTCTGGATGGCATCCCTTCCCTCCAGCATATCAACCGGACCACACATCTTCCTTAACTATCACTTTGATCATTAACATTCCTGAATGGAAAGTGAAGACAGACATTCCCAAACAGCACATTCACAGTAATGTAGTTTATGTAAAAAGTATAAAGCTTTTTATTTGTACTATTTTTCTCCTGTGGCTTTTAATAACTGTTACTACTTAAAGTATGTAGGATAAAATAGAAGCAAAGAATATAAAGTATATAATAAACTGTAAAGAACATAAAGTATATGATAAAGTATAAGCCTGTTTTTTTAACCTCCTTTCCCTCATCTCACACAAAAAGGGTCACAATGAGGCAACATAATCTATTTGGCTTTCTTTTCCCCTCTGCATCAGTAAGAGTCTGGAAGCTGAAGCTTTGTCTAGAAGGCATGTTTTCTATTGTTCCCCCAGTGTTTGGCCACTGAGGGGACTGACAGCACTGCTGTTGTGAAGCTCCTCCAAAGCATGGATTTCATGCGCATCTCCAGAGATGGATGAGTTGATTCTCCTGGTCTTATTTTACATATAAATTGGCCATGACCACACTGCATCACAGACAGTGAAAAAGCTGATTGGGAAGCCTCTGGTTTAAACCAGGGTGTTTGCTTAGGGCCAGGAGCATAACTGCGACATCCCTAAACGCCCTGACGACTGCAGGACACACGCTGCCGACTATTAGGCAAGTTGTCCAAGGAACTCTGTCAGTTACAGCTGAAATACCCCATCTCTACTGTCTGCTGTGCTTAGCACACGATGGCTGGCCAGCACTGCATGCAACACAGCGCTTTATTAACACAGACAAAAATGCAGCTTGGATTACAGCTTGTGGAACAGTAGTTTTAACCTTAGTGCCTGACCCTTTTCTTTATCCAAAACAAACAGAACAGGGCTCCCTTAGAAAGAGGACAGAAAATATATCTATAAGCATAATAATCAGCTCATCCTCCCCCCCCCCCCCCCCCCCCATTCTTGCAAACACAGCCTATCTGTGAAGTCTGTCGTGAAAACCGCATGTGCTGCGTTCTGGGAAGGGAGTGATGGGAGAACATCCTTTTCATTTCCTAAATTAAAAGCAGCAATTGAATTAGCCCCCCTCAGCATCACCACTGCCCCGCGTAGCGTGTGACTGAGCTGGATGCATCTAAACAATAGCCCCATACAGATGATGCACAATAATTCTCTGGCTGAGTTGGGTTCTGTCTTCTCAGCACCTGCTGCAGCTGAAGCCCCCATCTGTGCTCCCTAGAGAGCTACGGCGTGTCAGTACTTAATGTGCTTGGTGTCACTGCGCTTCCTGAGCTCTTGTTTTATATGACTGAAACAGAATCTGGGGAGGAGAAAGTTGGAGGGGGGAGAGGCTCACAAAAACGTGCACAAAGAGCATGAGGTTTCATTAGAAAACAGGTCGGGGGGGCACTGACACTATGGGCAAACAGCGCAGTGTAGAAGTAACTAGGTGCACAAATCTCTGCAGTTAGAACACTCTTCAATACTTATTATCACCTGTGCTGCACAAACAAAAAGTGCATCTAGTGTGTGAAAGGGGCTTGAAAGCTTCATTTTCACTTCTCTTCATACAGGCAGATCAGTGATGAGGAGCAAAAGAGAACTGGGAGGATACAACACTGGGTGGCCAGTGTATGGGTCCCTCTTCACCCTCTCTGCCCCATTCCTTCTCTCCATGTATCCTCCATACCATCCTCCATGCCAAATACATTCATTCACTTGTCCTAGACTATGAGCTTATTTTGTTATGGGTCTGTCACATGTTTTATCCTGGTTTTCCCCCACTGCCTCACTTTATTATTCCAAGTTTCACCACTCTGATTCACTAATGCAACTGTAACCCTAGACAGGTAGGAGGACAAAGCCTAAGTCTTTATTTAATTTATTTAATATCTCTATATATTCATTGCTTGGATGTGCAAAACAAAAGTAAGAAACCCAGAAGCTTCTCTGGCACCAATTATCTCCTAGCACTGTTTTAAAAAAGGAATAATCCTGGTATTTCTATCTCAAAAGCAGCCGTGAGGGTCATCCTAGTTACACTGAAACTTGAAATTGAGGATAGCTATGAATATCAGGTGTACACATTTTAAAACTGCCATAGCACTGAAAAATGCTACAGTGCAAATGAAGTTACCCATTACCAGATGTCATATTCTGCCCCCTTATTCTCAGTAAGCCAAGCCCTTAAATTAGGGCCTTTCATGTACTATGACAATTCTCCTCTTTGTACTGTGCCAGTATACATCAGAAGCAAGTCCCCTGAAGATATGAGACAATACCAGTTTCTATGAGATCTAACGTACAAGCAAGTGGCATTCTGGTGTTCAAGGCCAGGTTGGACAAAGCCTTGGGTGGGATGGTTTAGTGTGAGGTGTCCCTACCCATGGCAGGGGGGCTGGAACTAGATGATCTTAAGGTCCTTTCCAGCCCTAACTATTCTATGATTCACAAGATTAAATTCCACATCCCTCTACCTCCCAGTAATCCATATATTTTTTCTCTATATTTACTAAAAGTATATAAAATCTTAGAGATATTTTTGCTGGATATAGCTAATGGAAGTTAAGTCCCTGCACCTGCAGGTAGGCATGCAAATGAATGTCCTGCTTTCTGTCTTCAGCTTGCACATGAGAAATAAGGATAAAGAAACCTGACTGCTCATCCCGGATCTGCTGCTCCGCCACCCGCTGAAATCCATAGGAACAGTTTCTTTCACACCAGTAAGCCTGGAATCAGCTCCTGTTGGACCAAATTCCAGGCAGGTTTGGAAACGCGTGGGGGGTCCCTAAAGGTCACAGAAATTGTCACTGAAAGAGTCAGGAAAAAAGCTGAACAGTCTCGTCTTCCATTTCTTTGTCTTATCACTGCAGAGCAAGAGTTTGGTGTGTCTAAGGGAATGAAACCTCCCGTTTACATTGTTCTGCTCTTTGGCTTTACATGAATTATTTTGTAAGCAAATTCTCTTCCCTAGGCTAAGAGAAGGGATCCCATAAAAGAGGTGAGACACTGTCTATGTAAGAATTTACTGTAAAAAGTGTTTCCAAAACTGCAGAGTTTGGCACTGAGGTGAGGTCATCATATGCAATTGCACAAGATGTTACACGAAGTGTTACACACAACGATCTTTGCATCGTGGTGACCCTGAACGCTG